>NC_079169.1:31441911-31494411 GCF_947568905.1 Ostrea edulis
ACCTGAGTTTACTCTTGCAATTGGTTGTCGTCGTCGTCCGTACCAATTGAACATTTTTAACTTCTTCTTAATAACTACCATTCCAATTCTTTTCAAATTTGGTATGAAGCATCATTGGGACAAAGGGGACATAAATTGTAAATTTCAGGACTCAAGCACTCCTGGGGCCCTAGGGGCAGGGCAAAAACTGCCCAAAATTGACCAATTTTCAAAAATCTTCTTCTCAAGAACCACACACATGAAAGACAAACTAAATGCATAGTGATGTAGAGGAGAAAGGCCTCTACCAAAATTGTAAATTTCATGGTTCCCGGGGTAGGGATTCTGTATTGTGGTTAATTATCGCAAAATTTCGGCGAACGAACTATTAGAATTAATTACTATAAGCATAAAGAAGACAAAATGCATGTAATATTGTATACTTTGAAAACATGAGATATCTCCTTTAAGATTTGTGTTATACAGCCACCAATATGTGATAAATACTGCCAGGGATAATCAGTTTTGGTGAAGTTAGTTTTGCTGTTTTACGGGTAAAGCGTGCGCCGATTGATGATGGGCGTTGAAGCAGACAGGGATTGTTATATAACAGATATACACATACCTGTGACCGTGTTTTTTTCCAGTCAGTAATGTTAAATCTCTAAATCTCAATCTCTCTCTCTCTCTCTCTCTCTCTCTCTCTCTCTCTCATTTTATAAAGAGTTTGCTAATGCAAGTCTTTAATCCTTTTCCTACTTTAATATTTGTATTATACATGTTTTCTTAAAACATTTGTATAAAATACATGTATAGAATTAAATTCCTGAAAAATTATTTATGAAGCCACCAAAATGTGATAGATACTGACAGGGATAATCAATTTTCGTTAAGTTAGTTTTGCTGTTTTACGGGTAAAGCGTATTAAATTTTATATACACATGCAACTATGGCAATCTACCATTGTATTGAATGTATGGTTCAAGAAATGTAAAATGAGAAGCTTTTGAAATATGTGACAAGTCGGTTATCTTCTAGCATCCTCGTAATATTCACATTATCAAAGCGATGGGCGGGTCCTTCTCTCACTCGTGCGCTCCGCGCACTCGTGACAGAAGTCCGCCCATCTATTTGATAATGTGAATATTACTCGGATGCTAGAAGATAACCATTACATACCCTCGTCTCTCCAATGAAATAAAAATATAAAACCAATAAAGGAGGTCATGACATCACGTTTTGTGTCGAGTTATCTGAGTTTGCCTTTTCTAAATTATATTATAATAGTATCAGCAAAATTAAACAAGTCTTTCTAAGGATAGACATTTAATCACTATGACCATTTTGGCCCCTCCATGGTAACAAAACTCCTATCCCTGAGATCATGAAGAATTACACTTTTGCTTGCAAATATTTTTCATACCATATTTGGAAAGAACTCGAAGGGTAGTTATCAAGAAGATAAAAATGTCCAGTTATTGACGCACGACAAGGACACAGACTAGTAGTTATAGGTAACCTGTATCACTTAGTTGACCTAAAAATAGAAGTCCCATATCACGATAGGCGTTGACACGATAAAGAATTCTTACTGCAGCGGCCGTATCCGCCCAACATATGTCAAACTTTGTTTGGCTTCACCTAAAGCTTGTGACGCCTCTATAGGAGTGAAAAAGTTTCAAATGCGACATGAAATAACAACATTAGTTTAACCACACACCAGTCTCCTAACCCTAACCCTGCTGTGATTGCTTTTATGAAGAAGTGAAGATAGCGTAAAGTTATCAATGTAAGATGAAAATGATCAATTTCATAACTCCAATAAGCAATACAAAATAGAGAGTTCGGAAAACACGGACCCCTGGATATACCAGAGGTGGGATCAGGTGCCTAGGAGGAGTAAGAATTCCCTGTCGACCGGTCACACCTGTCGTGAGCCCTATATCTTGATCAGGTAAACGGAGTTTTGGGGAGTTTTGTTTTGGGTTTTTAAAAAATATTTTTTTTATTTAATGTTTTATTTTTGTATTTTCAACATATTTATACATACAAAGATACAAACTATAATCTACACTCACTCATTCACACTTGCAATTACTCTGTGCACCTTCTGTATCAACAATAACAATAAATTGTATAGATAATATATACATACACACACATAGATATATATACCCACATAAACATACATATATACACTTACACATTCAAAGATAAAGGTAATTATTTTTATTTTTCATATAAATGTATTATGATTTTTCATCAAACTACTTGTCCATTATATTATCATACAATGCCCATTTACCAAGGATTTTGAATTTGCTATAAAATACATTCTGACAATATTTTTCTAAATTTCTATAGTATTTAAACAAATTAATTACATCTGACAATTTGGGTTTTGAGCCCTGTGATCTGGAGTAATAAATGTGCTTTTTTGCTAACAAAAGAAAATTTTCCAAAACATTTCCATCAATATTGCCTAGTAACACACTTTTTTTTTTGATTTTATAATGTAAAACTTATACGGTACCAATTTTGATGCACCAGATTCGCATTTCGACAAATAATGTCTCTTCAGTGATGCTCAACCGAAATGTTTGAAATCCGAAATAACTATGAAGGTTTAGACCTAAATATAGCCAAAAACAGCGTGCCAAAAAAGTGGAGCCAAATTCGTCCAAGGATAAGAGCTATGCATGAGGAAGATGATCCTTAATTTTGAAATGAATTTCTAAATTTTATAACAGCAATTAAACATACATCCATATTTTCAAGCTAGTAACGAAGTAGTTAGCTACTGGGCTGTAGAGACCCTCGGGGACTAACAGTCCACCAGCAGAGGCCTCGACCCAGGTGTCATAATGTAAAACTTATATTTTGTAAATGTAAAATGTTGTAAATGTAAAACTTTCATTTTTCAAAAAGGTAAACGGAGTTATCTGTAGTTAAAATCAGTGTGCCAAGAACAGTCTAACAATCGGCATAAAACACGTCTGTCAGCATTTGACCCAAAGACAGGTTGTATTGGTAAACTAGATTGTTAAAACGACCATGGAATTTGCAAAATGCTGGCTTTAAACGAAACCTTTGAAACCTCTGCACCATCAATTTGTTTGTCAGTAGCCTGCCTCGATTTAAAAACTGACCATACGTAGAACAAGCTCTTGCGTATCGAATCAGTTGAGAGTTATTGCTACATAAATATGGGAAGCTGAAATCATCCTGTTTGTCATAAAGTTGAGTTGTGAGTTTGCCGTTAATATCTACTTTCAATGAAATTTCTAAGTAGGAAGCAGAGATGGACGACTCTGTGGTCTTTTATTTCGAGTTTACTGGGATATATCGAGTCAACATATGAATGAAAATTATTATTGTTAATAGATAAAACGTCGTCGTTATACTAGTATCTAAATGTCGAATTGAAGGCCACAGCAAGAAATTTTTTCTTCTCACATAGAAGTTTTTGAATAAATTCTGCTTCATAGGAATATAAAAACAGGCCAGCTAACAAAGGATAACAATTCATGCCCATGAGAATTCCAACAGACTGTTGGAAGACCTGATCAACAGAGATCACGAAGATATTGTCAATGAGGAATTCCAACATATTCTTAATTTCAATTCCAGAGCACTTGTCCTTGGAATCTGAGTGCTGTTTAACAAAGTTGTTTTTGGATGACTGATCACTAGATGTAAATATTTCCTCTTTCCATTTTAGAGGAAGCGACTGTCTATGATGTGAAAAGTCTATTCTTTAACTTATCGTGAGGAATGGTCGTGTAAAGTGTTGAAAAGTCATACATTTTGATGTTGTTGATTTGAGAAAAGTTTTGTTTTTCAAATTTACTAAACGTTCTTTCGAATTTGTTTTAGAATCCACATTCGATTTACATCAGCTGCAATATGTAGCCCTATCCGATTTTTTAAAATTCTGACGTTTTCTGGATAGGGCATCTCCATAATGGTGCGAAATAAATTTATGAATAACCGATAAATAAGCTCTGTGTATTAGTCCCAAATGTTGTTTACACCAAAAAGGAGGACAAACTTTGTGCTTGGACATATCTGATAAAGGCGTTCCTCATTAAACATCATGTACAGCACGCCAAAATTCTTCGTCTGCTCCACCATGCTTGTTATCGCGAGATCTCGTAGGTGGATCTACTGAAAAACATAAACATTGACAATCTGCGCGAAAATGTAGTTACTCGAATCACTCCGACAAAGAAAGGAAAATCATATGGTTGCAGAAAGAATTTACACTCTGCTGGTCGTTTTTAAACTTGGTATTACATCTAAACCCTTTTAATATCGACGAAATAGCTTTCTACTTTGTCCGTTGATTTAAATACTACTTTTATATGGCATGTGCAAATAACTTGACAATCGAAACTTCAGTACATCAAACATGGTGCACAAATATGAATCCAGAAATTGGAATATATCGAAATTCTTAAAAACAGCAAAATACTAACTTGAAAATACGGATGTATATTTCATTGCTGTGATAAAACTTAGAAATTCATTTCAAAATTAAGGATTATCTCTCTCATGCATAGCTCTTATCCTTAGACGAATTTGACTACACTTTTTGGCACTCTGTTTTTCCCTAAAATAGCTCTAGCAAGTTTATTGTTAATTTGGATTTCCAACATTTCGGTTGAGCATCACTGAAGAGACATTATTTGTCGAAATGCGCATCTGGTGCATCAAAATTGGTACCGTATAAGTTTTACATTATGATCCCTGGGTCGAGGCCTCTGCTGGTGGACTGTTAGTCCCCCAGGGTCTCTACAGCCTAGTAGCTAATTACTTCGTTACTAGCTTGAAAATACGGATGCATATTTAATTGCTGTGATAAAGTTTAGAAATTCATTTCAAAATTAAGGATTATCTCCCTCACGCATAGTTCTTATCCTTAGACGAATTTGACTCCACTTTTTGGCACACTGTTTTTCCCTAAAATAGCTCTAGCAAGTTTATTGTTATTTCGGATTTCAAACATTTCGGTTGAGCATCACTGAAGAGACATTATTTGTCGAAATGCACATCTGGTGCATCAAAATTGGTACCGTATAAATTTTACATATATTGACTAAGAAACATAGAATATCATTTTGATTAGAATGATGGAAAATATTGCGGGAGTGAATTCTCCCGCATTTGCACCATTACAGAGATCCTAAGCAGCTACATTATTGCAGCTAGGTTTGCACAAATTCTAGCATATGTAGTCACACAGTACGTTTGAAGTTTCACAGCTGTTAATGTTTTCGTGAGGAGCAAAGATAGTGGCTCGGTAGAACATTTACTCGATCCAGCATTGTATCTTTGTAAGGGTGTTTGTGAAGTTTTGGATTCCATTATGGGTATGGTAATTCATATTCACCCGACCCATTGACTGAGATATCAAATGTGTTTAAAACTGAAGCATGGTTTTCAAGAATTTCATCTTTTGAAAGGGCAGTTGGAGTATAAGTATGATGACCAATTTTGGAATTAATGTCAAGTTGGTTTAACATACAGTTGTAATAATGAGCCTTACAAAGACAATTTTGTTAGAAGCTTTGTCAGATGGAACTAAAACATATTATTCCTCATGTAACCTATCTAGAATTAAATAGGTTACATCACTTCTGGTTTACTAAACACAGAAGGATAGATGATACGTACTTTTGTTTTTGTGTGTTTAATATTTCTCTGATACTTTTAATTTATTCTGACAAGGTATCGAGTTCTTCTTCATATCTAGCCCATCGTCTGGCATGATCTTCGACATACTTCAAAGATAGGGGCTTGGTAAAACATTTAATAGATCCAGCAATGTATCTTTGTAAGGGTTTTTATGAAGTTTAGGAATCCAGTATAGGTAGGGTAACTCATACTTATCTGACCCATTGACTGGGATATTAAATGTGTCTAAAACTGAAGCATGGATTTGAAGAATTTCGTCTTTTGAAAGGGCAGTTGGAGTATAGGTACGATTACCAGAAGTGGAAGTAATGCCAAGTTCGTTTAAAATACATTTGTAATAATGAGCCTTACAAAGACAATGTTGTTACAAGCTTTGTCAGCTGGAACTAAAACATAGTCCTCATGTAACCTATCTAATTCTTTTATCACTTCTGGTTTACTAAACACCGAAGGATAGATGGTACGTACTTTTGTTTTCATATGTCTAACGCGGGATTTTAATATTCCTCTTATACTTTTGATCCATTCTGACAATGTATCAAGTTCTTTTTCGTGCAAGTTGAAGATAACGAACAGTGATCAATCTCGTAACTCCTATAAGCAATACTAAATAGATAGTTGGGCAAACACGGACCCCTGGACAGACCATATTTAGCCCATCGTCTGGCATAATACTCGACAGAACTCATAATAGAAATGAAGTTCTGTCGTCAATTGAAAGATCCGAGGTCCTCTGAATTCAGAACCTTTTAAAATAAGTTATTTCGGGTCCTGATTTGTAACTATATCAACATCACCATTAATGATGTGTCCAACTGGACTATAGTTGAAAGAAGACGAAGAACAAGAAGACGTAGGTGGATTAAGTATAAGATGGTCTATATCTAGGCACTGCAAAGTTTGTTTTTGAATAAAAAGTTTGGATGCAATTGTAGAAGTATATATATTGTAGGAAATACAGGATGCAAACTTGAAATAAGTTGGAAACCAAGACTGAACTTTTATATGACAAAATATGTTGCTTATGTTGACGGCATCTATTCCTTTGTTTGTAAATTTAAATTCAAAGAAGTAATTCAAACTGTATTTATTTAAAAAAAAAACATGATAAGGACATATCATTAGAATTTTGTGAGATTAGAAACAACAAATGCATATGCACTTATATCAATTCCTTTCTCATTATTATATGTTAACAAAAATATTCCCCAATCTAATACATTATGTCTTATAGCTGAAGAATATCCTAGTATTCTAAAACCTTATGAACTTGCCAAATGAAAGTCCTCTGAAAATTGTTCTAGCAACAATAGCATTAGGAATGAGTGCAGATCACCATTTAAAGTGATACATATTGGACCATCAATATGCAAGGTGAAGATAACGAACAGTGATCAATCTCATAACTCCTACTACAAGCAATACAAAATAGATAGTTGGGCAAACACGGACCCCTGGACACACCAGAGGTGGGATCAGGTGCCTAAGAGGAGTAAGCATCCCCTGTTGACCGGTCACACCCGCCGTGAGCCCCATATCCTGATCAGGTAAATGGAGTTATCCGCAGTCAAAATCAGTGTGTCAAGAACGGCTTAACAATCGCTATGAAACACGTCAGACAGCAATTGACCCAATGTGAGGTTGTATTGACGAACTAGATCGTTATAACGACCATAGAATTTGCGAAATGCTGACTTCAATCGAGACTGTTGAAATCCCTGTACCATCAACTTGTTTGTCAGTATCTTACCTCGATTTAAAAACTGACTATACCCAGAACAAGCTCTTGCATATCGAATCAGTTGAGATATATAAACACCATATGCAGGTGATAATGGAATATTGCTACCTACATAAATGTGGGAAGTTGACGATGGAGAAGCTGAAATCATTCCGTTTGTCATACAGTTGAGTTGTCAGTTTGCCGTTAATGTCTACTTTCAATATATATATATTTATATATATATATATATATATATATATATATATATATATATATATATCATGTCTCAATCTCCTGGCCGCATCAGCAGTTCATCACCTGACACAACCTTGTTTTCTTTTTAAAAGGACAAGATATAGGGCTCACGGCGGGTGTGACCGGTCGACAGGGGATGCTTACTCCTCCTAGGCACCTGATCCCACCTCTGCTGTGTCCAGGGGTCCGTATTTGCTTATAGAAGTTTTGAGATTGATCACTGTTCGTTATTTTCACCTTTCCTTTCACCGAAATATATAATCGGTAAAATCAGTCTTGTAGCATTCCTTTAATTACTTAAGTCCATCGTTCTACTTCATTTATCAGGCAAGAATCATCAAATTTTGGTACACATGTTCACATTTATTATCTAGAGGAAGATATATCTACTAGCTTGAAAATACGGATGTATATTTAATTGCTGTTATAAAATTTAGAAATTCATTTCAAAATTAAGGATTATCTCCCTCATGCATAGCTCTTATCCTTGGACGAATTTGGCTCCACTTTTTTGGCACGCTGTTTTTGGCTATATTTAGGTACCGTATAAGTTTTACATCTTGTTCTTACATGGGTAATTATATATGTACAGAACGAGAAACAATACAAATTAGGCTAGGATGATTAAACAACCAGCATAGACATGGTGCAGTGCTTCTGTATGTCTATGTTCATCCATCAGCGCCTTGTGGGTATGATTAAAGGCTAAGGTAATCAAATCCAGTACACATATTTGCTATGGTGAGTGGAATATGTTTTTAATATCTGAAGGTCAAACTCAAACTTTTATGAATGAAAAGCTGTACTAATAGGCTATAATTATCAATTTTGTACAAAGGGTCCTCAAGTTATGCTTTATTAGAATGAAATCCTTCTTCAATTTACTGTTTCAAAAAGCCATCATAGAATTACTCTCCGATATTAGAGAAAGTGTGGAAAGAACACCGTTACAGCCATTTTCTGACCAGTGACTGGTTTGTTAGGGTGTCGATCTTTTCTTTCATAGATTGTAACTGACAATCATTTTCTTTAAAAAAAAAAAAATACATTACTTATTACACTGTGTAATGATATCTTTTAATTCAGGAAAATGAAACAATCACAAAAATGACGAAAAACCTGATTCTTTAAACAGAGGCATTGTTTCAGACGGGCATTTATATTCATGATTGCATTTACATTAAAGAAAATCTCCCCCACACTATATATACTATATATCAAGGCGAAAAAAATGTTTAATACATTCCTTGATTGCGAAATAAAGCAGACTTTACCAGCTGCCATGGATCCAGCTTGAAGCTTGAAGTCGATCAAACGCAGCGGTTATCTCTCTTGGGGTGTATTGTTGAAGGTTGACCGTGTTCAAGTTGAAAGGTGGTCATGTTTCGATATACAAATCGTATACTGAAAAATGTAATTCAAAGTTACAAACTTACAATACGTAGTGCTTATAGCTACACTATTTATACACTTGTATAATATGGGGAATTCATGGCCTTTGGATCGGTCATTTATTCCCAGGTTGGGATTGAACTGTACATGTGTATGTATAATAAAAATGATTATGCTGTCAAGGAAAAGTATTCATCTGATGCAGAAAACATAATTTTCGTGGGGGCTACTATACGAGATCAACATTTTACATGCGGATATATAGGTGAAATCTTTGAAAATCTTCTCAAGAGCAACAGGATCATGATTATTTATATCAATATGCAAGCATCTCCAAGTAGTACATATTGTTTGTTCAAATTGCGACCTCCGAAAGTAAGGAGGGACCACAATTTGGGATCAAAAATTCATATGGGAATATATAGGGAAAAATCGTCTTCAGAACAGTCATATCAATATCAAAGCAGCACTAGGTAGTGTAGATTCAAGCTTGTGGCCTCAACGTAAATAGGGTGGGGTACAATGGTGGATCCCAGTTTTACATGGAAATGTATAGGGGAATCTACACCTTAATAACAGCAGGGCTTTGATTAGTCATATCGATATACATGTACAAGCATTCCCAGGTAGTGCGACTTCAAGCTTATTCACATTGTGACCCCAGGAGTTAGATTGGGGCCATAATAGGGAATCAGTTTTATATGGGAATTTATAGGGAAACATATTTTTAAAAAATCTTCATCTCAACAACAGCAGGGTCATGATTAGTCATTTAACATATGCAAGTATCTACAGGTTGCTAAAATTCAAATTTGTTCACATCAGGGGCCTCAAGGGTAGGGTGGGGCCATATTGGAGACCGAAGTTTTATATGGGAATATACAGGAAATTAGTTACACAATTTCCTTTCAAGAGTAGCAAGGTCACACTAAATTATATACAAATGTTCCGAAGTTGAGTAGATTCAAGTTTCTACCATGTTACCATGACCATAGTAAGGGGAAGGACATATTGGGTTTTTTAAAATTGTTCTGAGGTTCGGTTGTGTTGTGACCCTTTGGGACTAGGTTGGGGTCACAATTTTGGGGTCAAAAGTTTTCATAGAATAAAGATTGGGGGAAAATCAAAACAGCTGAACAAGAACAGGGTCATGGTGACTCGAGTGAACGATGTGGCCCATGGGCCTCTTGGTTTTATCGTTGTGGACTGTTTGATCGTCAGTTTTGTAACTGTACGAGATAGAATGTTGATGTTTACGCATTGTTTATTTAATACGTTCGTCCTGGTGTCCTCCTGCAGGCTACACGTGGTTTTTTGAAAGACTTTGAATCACCATATCAGAACTCAAAATTTGGGGACCATTTTTTGTCATTCTTTGGTATAGATTCCTTTTGAAATGTTCATTACGTAAACCTGTCTTCCTGCGGATTCATGCAAAGAATTATCTTTAATGTATTGATGGCACACCGAGCATGCTTTACATCCTCAATCTATTTTTATTTCATAGGCATCTATGATAATTATACCGACCAAACTGTCCACTAAATCATCGACTTAACATAGCAGAAGACATAAATTACTTCAGAACAATGAATTTGTAGCATGATGTGATAATTACGCGTGTCAGGAGCGGCTACTTAATCTCCCGCGCGGTTGAATGATCACCGCGCCTCTTCTGATGCAAATTTACCCACAGTCGGAATAAAATACATTTTTTTTATAAAACAGAACACGGATTAACAATTAACTATTATGAACACATTACGAGTCAAAGAAGTCATGACTGAATTTTATTTCCAAATGTCAAGAAATACAACGCAAAAGGGAAAGATCTTTTCAGTCACCGTCTTTGATACTTATCATATGTAACGTCTGGCAGAAGCCCGCCATTTCTCTTTCGAACATGTAATTTGTAATTCGTATTTAAACATATCTAGTAAGAATACAACAAGATTAAATGTATCTTTTTCAGTATACCCATGAAGAGTACTATGAATTGTTCAAGAGACACTACATTATGTTCGAAACAATTTACAAATATCTATAGGCAATTTGAATTTTCATTTTGAAAAGCACTGTTAAAATAGATATATAGCCCAAGACAAAATGATGAGTTATTACACTGAATCTAAAACAGCCATATTACCCCAAAAAGGTCACAAAAAATCATACAAAGTTCATAATAAATGCAGTCTTGCATTTCAAGTTTTCCAATTATCGGTCAAAATTACACACAAATAATTCATTTTAAATTCCATCAACAGAATGTTTGTTCCCTGGGGACTGTTACACCGGACACGGCCCGAATATTTTCACTGTGGTTTATTTTTTCTATTTAGATCCAAACTGCACTGAACATAATCGAACCATACCATTGAAATAGACTGGACATAAAAGCAGCGAATTTAAAACTGCGTGAAAATTGTTTTAGACAAAACGCCGTGAAAACAATATGGAACAGATTCAAAGCGGTGCATAAAGTACCAATACTAAATTTTTAATTTGGCCACAAAACAACACTGTTGGTAGTCTACCCTTCAAATGAAGCTGTGATTTTTGTGGTGGTAAGAGTGTGAATATCATGTATTTCGTTGGAGTCTAGATATATTCTGTCGTGTAACAGTACATGTTGTTTTATATGTAGGTGTTACTGCACGGTGGATAAGGTTTTTGTATTTACCTACGGATAGTACATTAGTCATCGTATAAATAAAGTAGGGACAATGACGTAGCAGATTTACCCTGTCTATTTTAGGTTTTCATGAATGTATCGTGCGAATTTGATGAAATTTTACTTTTCTTGAACAAGATATTACGTCAAAAAATTCGAATACTGTTAACCGAACCAATTCTTAGATATTTGAACTAGACTCTATATATATAATTATATATATGTAAATGGCATTCTTGTAAATTTTTCTTAACTTTTGGGGAAATTTAATGCAAATTGTTGAAGTTTAGGCATTCAAACAAAACCACAATTGAACAGGAAACAGTATGTATGGAAGGCAAAATAGTTTACATGTTTTGTTGTTTGAATAAGGCAATAGAGGAATGATAAAATAACGTGGTAAAAATTAGATAGGTGTGACCGGTCGACAGGGGATGTTTACTCCTCCTAGGCACCTGATCCCACCTCTGGTGTGTCTAGGGGTCCGTGTTTGCCCAACTCTCTATTTTGTATTGCTTATAGGAGTTATGAGATTGATCACTGTTCGTTATCTTAACCTTTCATATGAAGCTTTAAAAGAATAGATATAAAAGTGTTAAAATATAAGTGACAAAATCAGGCCTTTCAGGGGTCCATGTTTGCCCAACACTTGATTATCTGGCGCAGAATCGGCCGATCTATTTGTGGTCGTGTTATGAACTGCGCATGGAAAAGTGAGAAATCATTTTGTATTATTTCGATAGAATAATTCCTTATCGATAACATAATATCCTAGTCAATGGGTCGAATGAATATGAGTTACCGTACCTATACTCGATTCCTAAACTACATAAAACCCCTTACAAACAAAGATACATTGCTGGATCCAGCAAGTGCTCTACCAAGCCCCTATCTTTGCTCCTCACGAAAATATTAACAGCTGTGAAGGAGAAACTTCAAACTTACTGTGCGACTACATATGCCAGAAGTGGTGTTAATCAAATGTGGATTCTAAAAAATTCTAAAGAACTTTTAGTAAACTTGAAATCGCAGAATTTTTCCCAAATCAATAACATTAAAACCAATGACTTTTCAACACTATACACGACCATTCCTCACGATAAATTAAAGACTAGACTTTTTGACATCATAGACAGTTGCCTCTTCAACAAAAATGGAAAACGGAAATATTCATATCTAGTGATCAGTCATTCAAAAATTTACTTTGTTAAACACCACTCTGATTCCACGCACAAGTACTCTGAAGTTGAAATAAAAAATATGCTGGACTTCCTCACTGACAATATCTTCGTGGTCTTTGGTGATCAGGTCTTCCAACAGTCTGATGGAATTCCCATGGGCACGAATTGTGCTCCTTTGTTAGCTGACCTGTTTCTATATTCATATGAAGTAGAATTTCTTCAAAAACTTTTACATGAGAAGAAAAACCTCTCGCTGTGGCCTTCAATTCCACATTTCGATACATCGATGACGTTTTGTCTATTAACAATAATATAATTCATTCATATGTCGATTTGATATATCCCTGTGAGCTCGAAATAAAGGGCACCACAGAGTCGTCCACTTCTGTTTCATACTTAGATATTTTATTGAAAGTAGACATTAACGGCAACTCAACAGTATGACAAACGGGATGATTTCAACTTCTCCATCGTCAACTTCCCATATTTATGTAGCAATATTCCATTATCACCTGCATGTGGTGTTTATATATCTCAACTGATTCGATATGCAAGAGCTTGTTCTGTGTATAGTCGGTTTTTAAATCGAGGTAAGCTACTGACAAACAAGTTGATGGTACAGGGATTTCAACAGTCTCGATTGAAGTCAGCATTTCGCAAATTCTATGGTCGTTATAACGATCTAGTTCGTCAATACAACCTATCATTGGGTCAAATGCTATCTGATGTGTTTCATACCGATCGTTAAGCCGTTTTTGGCACACTGATTTTGACTGCGGATAACTCCGTTTAGCTGATCGGGATATAGGACTCACGGCGGGAGTGACCGGTCGACAAGGGATGCTTACTCCTCCTAGGCACTTGATCCCACCTCTGGTGTGTCCAGGGGTCCGTGTTTGCCCAACTATCTATTTAGTATTGCTTATAGGAGTTATGAGATTGATCGATATTCGTTATCTTCACCTTGCATGCATAAAAGTTCTGAATAAAGGATTTTTAAAAAGATATAATATTTATTACGGTAATCAATACGTTTCATTTTTATTCGTTATTCAATAAATATTATGTACTTACTATTTCATGCGAATTTTTACAAATACTCCCCAGAATGGCAGTTTGTAAAATTTATAAGTAACTCATTATTTTAATTACAATGTAAATGAATTGATAAAAACAGAAAACAAAGTGTACACAAGGGACATACCAGTTATAAAATACATGGATGAAAATTGTCTAATTATTTATTTTTTTATCAAATCTAATGCATAATTTCCTCGATAAAACTATTGAGTTTATTTTTTCCCCCAATGCAAGGTGAAGATAACGAACAGTGATCAATTTCATAACTCCTACAAGCAATACAAAATAGATAGTTGGGCAAACACGGACCCCTGGACACACCAGAGGTGATATTCTACCCCTCTTTCGCAGTTTAAGGTCTTGCACTTTTACTCGATTTTCATGGAGAGAATCTTTATTTAAAAACCATCTTGCAGACTAAATTGTTCAAATCGTCGCAACTGTTTAAATATTTAGTTTGTCTGTAGTTTTTATGCCTGTGGTTTGATTCTTTGCCTGTGGTGTGATTTTTTTGCCAGTGGTTTTATTTTCTGTCTAAAGGTTTTATTTTTTGCCTGTGGTGTGATTTGTTTGCCTGTGGTTTTATTTTCTGCCTATGGTTTTATTTTTTGCCTGTGGTCTTATTTATTTTTTGTCTGTGATGTGATTCTTTGCTTGTGGTGTGATTCTTTGCCTGTGGTTTTAGTTTTTGCCTGTGGTGTGGTTTGTTTGCTTGTGGATTTTTTGCCTGTGGTGTGACTTGTTTGCCTGTGATTTTCGTATTTGCCAGTGGTGTGATTTGTTTGCCCGTGGTTTTATTTTTTTGCCTGTAGTGTGGTTTGTTTGTCTGTGGTTTTAGTTTTTGCCTGTGGTGTGGTTTGTTTGCCTGTGGGGTTTTTTCCTGTGGTGTGACTTGTTTGCCTGTGATTTTAATTTTTGCCAGTGGTGTGATTTATTTGCTTGTGGGTTGATTTGTTTGCTTGTGATTTTAGTTTTTGCTAGTGGTGTGATTTGTTTTCCTGTGGTTTCATTGTTTGCCTGTGGTGTGGTTTGTTTGCCTGTGGTGCGATTTGGTTGCCCGTGCTTTTATTCTTTGCCCGTGGTTTGAAGTACGGAACTAAATCGAGGACACGTGTTGCCTATTTGGATATTACCTTTTTTATAATCCTTTACATTACACAGTATTCTGTCTTTTACACCGTTACTTGATAACTGTTTCGATGGTTGCTCAATCTTGAAGATGTAATCCCTCCTCGTTTTAAATATCTATTGAAAGAATCATTTGGTGTTGTTGTTTTTTTTATTTCAACAAAAATATACGTTATTTAGTAAAACTTTCAATCCATTTGAATACTTTTGTACTTGTACAAATGACAGAATTTAAAAAAAAATATTTTCGTGTATTTTCAAAATACCCAACCATATTTATATACGTGAACATACGGATAAACCAACATAGGGAGAAAAAATAACATTTGCTTAAACATGAGAATATATTACCTCGACTCTAGTCGTTGGTATTTCTTCATTAATTTCATTGAACATATCTTCTAATAAATTAACTGGTACTCACGTCTACCAATGCGAAATTTCGTAACTTTTTTTTGACGACACTTAATGTTTTTAACATTGGGTTAAACACAATGCTGGACCCAATGCATTTATGTAATTTTAAATTTGTAGCTTTATGTATTCAGAAAATGGATACAATGGTAACATTTCCCAGAATCTTTTCTAGATTATTGAGAAATATCTTTACATATTGCTAAAATTCAAACTGCAATATGTTCTAGTCCTATTCATCTACACCAGCTTACTTACGAATAAGATAATTAACGTACAAAAGTTGTTGTTAGAAACTTAACGTATCTGGTTATGAAATGAAGCTCAATGGTTAGAGTTCACTTTGTGATCTGAAGGTCGTCAGTTGGAGTCCAGCTCGTGTATTGATCGAGTCAAACATACGACGTTTGTCTGTTGTTTTTACGTCACATCTGAGAATTTTTCATTCGGGTTGAGATGCCATTAACCTTAAGGTAATTGTCACTAAAACAAATGTTTGGCGCTCAGGGCCATAGCGACGAGGGTTCTTTATCGTGTCAACGCCTCCGTTATCAAGGTATACCTGAAAAACACGTGACTTCCACTTCTAATGCCGGGAGCTTTGCGAATAAACATTCACCACCTATGTTAAAGGTCTTACATCTGACGCCATGCAAAAATTGTGAGAGTGACAGAACTGTGTGTAAAATAAACCATTGCAAAATAAGATTTGACGCATCTTCAGGACCAAGGATTGAACCCAAGCCTTCCGGTTGTGAAACGAAAGCCCTAACTGCAACTGGTCAACATAAGATGTAACATAGAAAGTGACTACTCCTTCTCCTAACACTCCGCTGTTACAAAAGATAGTCCCGGGTTTTTCGGATGAGACCTTTAAAAACCGAGATCCCTTGCCACGGCAGGTGTTGACATGATAAAGAACCCTCACTACTACACCCTGAGCCCTAAGCATAGGTCTAAATTTGTGGTATTTCATTTACAGCTGGTAACGTCTCAATTGATTGATTGATTGATTGTATATTGTTGAACGTCCCTCTCGAGAATATTTCACTTAAATGGAGACGTCACCACTGCCGGCGAAGGGCTGCAAAATTTAGGCCTATGCTCAGCGCTAATGGCCATTGAGCAGGATCGAGGGATCTTTATCGTGCCACACCTGCAGTGACACGGGACCTCGGTTTTTGCGGTCTCGTCCGAAGGACCGCGCCCCATTTAGTCGCCTTCTACGACAATCAAGGGGTACTGAGGACCTATTCTAACCCGGATCCCCACGGGACGTGACGTCTCGATGTGAGCCAAATAAATTCGTAGGGACGTAAATTAAACAACCCTACATAATTTAAGTTTGTTCTCGTATTAGAGGTCTACATTTATTGATGTTTCAAGAAACAGAGAAGAAATAAGTGTTATTTCTGCGGCAGATATGGTAGAAGTACACTCGGTAAGGTTTTCCATGTTTAAAACGTATGCCGAAAGAACGGACATTTATGTTTTCATAGACAGTAAAGAATTTCAAAGCACATTGTATGGATATTCTGCATATATGAATCAAATTATATAACTCGCTGAAACGGTCGGACGTGTTTTATTGACAATACTGACATTTAGTAAAGAATGTATCATTAATCCTATTCCGTCTACAGACTGTATATTCGTAGAGTTGTCTTTCTTTTCCAAGGAACACACGTGTTGCCTACTAAATGATACTAAATATCCAAATATCTCTTAAAGTTATAAAGGCGTTACAGACGAACGGACTAGAACAGCCAAAAGTTATTTCTTAATATCAACACGCTTCGTATTATACACACTGACCCATAAAGGATACACACACTAAATTTAAAAATTCCATCTCTTACTAAGTTCTACGATGAGACCGAGCAGACAGATGGAAGCCAGGAGGCCAGAAACAAGGGATCTCACACAAAGAATGTCAAAGTCCCGTCCCTTACAATACCGTCACAAACTCAAAAGGTGTGGCAGTCGGACAAATGTCCATAACGCCAAGATGTTAAAAACTACAGAAATCTATTAAATGACCCCCACAACAGGTATACCTAAATTTAATAAGTTCTATAGTTTACTGTTACAAAGTTTTAGGGTGTGACAGACAACCAGGTTACAAAGTTCTAGGTGTGACTAAAATCTTAATGAATAAAGCCATTTATTATTACATTCCTCGTGTGTTCCCTGCTTTGCTGTCTATCATTCCCGGGGTTTAGATCAAGATGTGATCCATGAACATTTTTAAATCAGCATTAATGAACTTGTTCTGGCCTATAGACAATCACTATAGCAGTTCTAGCATAATAATGAACTTGTTCTGGCCTATAGACAATCACTATAGCAGTTCTAGCATAATAATGAACTTGTTCTGGCCTATAGACAATCACTATGAGTAGTTCTAGCATAATAATGAACTTGTTCTGGCTTATAGACAAGCACTATGAGCAGTTCTAGCATAATAATGAACTTGTTCTGGCCTATAGACAATCACTATGAGCAGTTCTAGCATAATAATGGACCATCACTGTGTGCCATCGTGCTACACCTGTTCAGTTATTCAACTTTACCTTTCAATAACACGCGAGTTTTCAAAATAGTTGAATTCGAATTAACACACATTTTCTAACACTTTTTTCTTTAAAGTTAAATTTGAATGAATTGTATAAATCAGTCATTTATCGGTGTTTCGTTTGTATCTCTCTGTATACAAAATTAATACCAGTATCTGATACAGTTAAATTGTTGTACATCCCACAGAAAGTAGTAATTGTTAAATTGTTGTACACCCCACAGGAAGTAGTAATTGTTATGTTTTGTTCATGCAATACCAGGATGTAAACAAGGCATGGCCAGAAGGGATATTCACTCCATGATATGTAATTATTCAAATTATCGTTAATTCGGTTAGTCAGATAATAGTTACTTAATCTTGAAATTACTCATCCTTGCTCCAAAGAAATGAACACAAGGAATTAGACTTTTTGATTTGTCGGTAGGGGGATCCGTGTATTGTATAAATAACTCCACGTCTTCAGCGTCAAACGAATTATAGTGACCCCGGGTTACGAACCTTCATCATGAATGCGTAGTACCTGTAAAACTGTGTCTTCTCCATCACAGATAACAAATTTGTCCGCATAGCCCGCTGTACAATGCTTCAGCATAAATATTTATTAAATCAAACAAACACCTCCGGTTACGTCATGCCACCTCGGGAAAAACATCCTAGTTATGCCTAAAAATCATGAGATATTTACATAACAGAACGTGTGAATGACAAAACAAGAATTTTAGGATCTAATTAATAGAACAAGCGCAAACTATAATTTTCACTCTGTGTCACAACAATGAAGAAAAGAAAATTGTAAATAAGTACGGAAGTACTTATTTTAACGTCATGAAAGGAACTTTGAACTAATCCGTCCGTTAATTATTTTTGACCAAAATATTACAATTAAAAGAAGGGTTAGTTCCTTTCAGGACGTTGAAATAAGTTTGTTCTATGGTCGAAGACTGAAATGAGCTGCTGGACTTGGCTCTAGCATGTTTAAGTTCGATATGAATTTGCAACCGCCGACAGCTTTCATGATGTAAACAATAATATTTTTATAGAGGTTTTTTTCAGCTCGGAACAACATAAATTACGAACCACAGTTTAAACTCGTCTTTCAGTAAGCTATTGGCTAATATTCTTCGTAAACATGCCAATAAATTCACACCACACCCATTACACACTTTCCATTCAAGCGCATTAATACAAGATCACACATTTAGTCACATATTTAGAAAGTGTATAACTAACTAAAGGCGTCCAACTCCCCGTGTTTAATTGGATATAATTTCAATTTAATGTAGAAACTAAATTCAAGTTTATCCAAACCATGAAAACAGAGTTATGTTGGGACATAAGCGGGTGTTGTGAGCCATGGACCACATTTTGCGTAATTTGTATCTATATAACTTCATTTATCACAAATTAGTAAATGTTCTTCAAATTTATATTCTTTTGTAATTACATATTAGTAATCTGAGAGTAGAAATAATATGTTTGAAATTTTGAATTTAGTTTGTAGTACAAATATCAACATTTTATAAAACTGTAAATTCGAGTAAATGATATTCGCGGTTTTAAAGAAAATTGTTAATGAAGTTTTCCATAGATTCTAATGATAAAGTGTGAACTCTATTGTGGTCTTGTCCTAAAAATGGGGGTCATGGTGTCAACAAAATTGAGATTAATTTACATGAAGTTGAATTCACATTTGACTAAATGTACCTTTGTGATTCGTGATTTTTAAAGAATGCTCCTACGTATTCTGATGTAAAAGATTTTTCCTCTTTGTTCTAATATTAATCTTCAAAACCCTAACGTGGCCCTACCCTGTCCCGAGGTCGTAGTTTAGAAAAAATAGAATTTTCACTAAACTTTCTGCTTCAGCGGTACTCTAGAGGATTTTAACAATCTTTTTTATCAGGTCAACTCTGAAATTTTCAATTACAATTTGGAAGTCTGATTTTTTATTTAGGTAAACCTGACCAAATGATGCTTTATGCTAAGTATGGTTGTAATTATCATTGTGGACATTGAGAGGATTTCGAAAATATGAAAAGTTTACATACAGACCATGGACAAATGTCGATCAGAAAAAATTTACTTTGATTTTTAGCTCAGGTGAGCTGAAATTAACTCGGGGACTTCTACACATACTCTATCGACCTCTGTAAAATTTCGAGACTCGTGACTATAGTCATTTTTGTAGTTGATAGGAAAAACTACTACGATACAGAAATGTGATGAATGTCTGCTTACAACTACTCCCTCACTGATTCGGACAATGTTGTACCTGATCAAGATAGAGGGCTCACGGCGGGTGTAACTGGTCGACAGGGGATGCTTACTACTCCTAGGCAACCTGATCCCACCTCTGGTAAATCCAGATTTACGTATTTGCCCAACGTTTGATTTTGTATTGCTTGTAGGAGTTATGAGATTGATCACTGTTCGTTATATTCACTTTTTCATGTACATTGTCGAAATGCGTACAGTGAATATTCTACCAAATATCTATCTTTACTTCTAAAAACATATTAACTCATGTCAAGGACGTATTATGCCACAGCATACGTGAGAAGCAGTGTAAATCAAATGTGGATTCTTAACTATTCCAAAGAACTTTTATTAAATTAATTTTGAAATCAGAAAACTTCCAAATTCAACAGCATCACAAGGTACAACTTTTCAACACCCTACACCACTATTGTCAAGTTGCATGAAAGACTGGGCTTTTTGAGATCATAAACAGCTGCTTCTTCAATAAAAATGGAACCCGGAAATACATGACTGTATTCATATTTTGTGATCCTTCATACAAAAAATCTACTTTGTAAACATCACTCTGATTCTACGCACAGCTACTTTGAAGTTGATATTTAAAATATGCCGGAGTTCCTCATCGACAATACCCATGTCCCGGTAGTCTTTGGTTATCAAATCTTCCAGCAGTCTGTTGCAATCCCAATGGACACGAAATATGTTCCTTTATTAACTGAACTATTTTTGTATTCTTATGAGACTGAGTTTATTCAAAAGGTTCTACATGAGAGGAAAAAATACATGCTGTGGCTTTCCACTCAACATATCGATATATTGACAACGTTTTATTAGATAATACTCACTTTCATGCATCTATTGATTCGATGCATCATAATGCTCCTGAAATAAATCTTTCATATCTCTTCGTGGATATTTTATTGAACATAGACGTTAACAGCAAGCTAACAACACAAATTTTACGACGAACGGGATGACTTCAGCTTCTCCATCGTGAACTTCCCATATTTGTGTAGCAATTATATTACATTATTGACTGCATATGTTGTTTATCTCTCAAATGATTCGATACACGAGAAAATGTTCTGGTTATGATTGATTTTGAAATCGAGGCAAGGTAGTGAGAAATACAATGTTGCAAGGGTTTCAACAGTATCGTTTAAAATTAGCATTTCACAAATTCTGTGTCGTCATAATTATCTAATTTACAGTACAAATACAACCTGTCATGAGGTCGAATTCCGTCTGATGTGTGTCATACCGATTGTTAGACCGTTCTTTGCATACTAATTTTTACTACGGATTACTCCATTTACTGGATCAGGATATAGGACTCAAGGTAGGTCTAACCGACCAATAGGGGATGCTTACTCCTCCTAGACTCCTTCACGTGGGGATCCTGGTTAGAATTGGTCCTCAATACCCCTTGTTTGACGTAAGAGGCGACTAAATGGGGCGTTCATTTGGATAAAACCACAAAAACCGAGGTCCCGTGTCACAGCAGATGTAAACCGATAAAGATCCCTCCCTGTGCAGTGGCCTAAGGTCTAAAAGAAGGTCTAAATTTTGCAGCCCTTCACCGGCATTTGTGAAAGATTCTCGAGTGGGACGTTAAACAATATACAATCAATCAATTCAATCCTAGACACCTGATCCCACCACTGGTATTCCTAAGGTTCCGTGTTTGCCCTACTCTCAATTTTGTATTCATTATGATATTGATGAGATTGATCACTGTTGGTAATTTTCACTTTTTCATGCATACGTACGATTGGGTTTGCAATGTAAAACGTTGACGAGCTGCTTTTGAGAGTGATTGGGAAACCTGTGGCAAAATATAGTTCACCTTTGTTTCATTGATAAAACTAACTTTCAAATTGCATAATCTTGTTACATTTCATATGATATACGGGACCTAACGTTAGTACGTGCATTTCCTGGACAAGGTAAAATTTGGTTACTGAGGTAAAGGTCGTGAAATGAAAGATGTAATTTGATTAATGTGTTAGACAACACAATTCTCCAATCGAACTTGACCACCTTTATCGGAACTTGTCTGCCTAGAGTTTGTGGAGAGAGAGAAGACCAATGACGCAAATCAGTCTGAACTTTGTTTACAATATACATTTGTACGTATACTTGTATCCAATTGTCTTCTGTCCATTCTGTTGGCCTATAATTGTCCGTGTGACTACTGTGCTCACTATCAACAGAATTGCGAGTTTGTACACGATACTAGTATTTTAGCTCTTTATTCAAACTGTACAGTTTGACAAATTAAATTCACTTTTCATGCATATTGAAAATTATGGGTCCTCCGCATGTCGGAAATGCAATACGATGACAGAATATTGGAATGAGGGAAACAGGTATGCCATTGAGACAATTTATTGACATTCAACCATCTGGAAAATTGTCAGAACATACAAGTTAATGAATGGCATCAAAATCAGGCAAGATCTGGAAGATCCCGTAAAACAACTGTCCGGGAGGACAATGCACTCTGAAGAATGACTAGACGATACACCTTTAGCAATAGCTCAATTGGTTGCCACATCGTTTGCTTTCAACAAGAACTGTGCTTAATCGACTGAAGTCATTTGGCAATAAGATCCATAAAGAGACCTTTGCTTACACCCTGCCACAAAGCAGCACGCCTGCAAATGTGTCAAGCTCGTCAACGTTTGAACCTATCCTTTTCGAAGAAAGTCCATTGGTCGGACAATTTGTTATATATTACAAATGGACGAATGCTTGTATGGCGCAACCTAGAACTGCATATCTTACTGAAGAAAATATAGCAGAGACGATTCCGTTTTTTGGTGAAACAATTATGGTGTGGGCTGTGTTTCTACGACTGTGAATTGGATTTTATCAAGTTAGGGGCGACCTTAATGCACAAAGTTATCAAAGGAATACTAGCATTCTTGTTGGAAATGTTTTGCCTCATTTTGACAAACACCCTCTTCGACCAAGTCCAGGTACCTGGATGACAATGCCAAACCAACAACATCGTGCTGTACAGGACTTTTTGTGAAAAGAATGAAAGACTTCCTATAAGTAATACAAAATAGAGAATTGGGCAAACACGGATCCCTGGATATACCAGAGGTGGGATCAAGTGCCTAAGAGGAATAAGCATCCCCTGGCGACAGGTCACACCCGCCAATAGCCCCATATCATGATCAGGTAAATAGAGTTATCCGTAGTTAAAATCAGTGTGCCAAGAACGGCATAACAATCGGTGTGAAACACGTCAGACAGCATTTGACCCAATGATAGGTTGTATTGGCAAACTAGATCGTTATAACGACCATAGAATTGTCGAAATGCTGACTTTAAACGAGACTGTTAAAATCCCTGCACTATCAAGTTATTTTTCATTAGCCTGGCTCAATTTGAAAACTGATCATACGCAGAACAAGCTCTTGTGTATCGAATCAGTTGAATATATGCCCACAATATGCCTGTGATAATGGAATACTGTTACATGAATATGGGAGGTTGACGATGGAGAAGCTGAAATCATTCCGTTTTCAGGTAGTTGAGTTGTTAGTTTGCCGTTAATATCTATATTCAATAAAATATCTAAGTATGAAGTAGAAGTGGACGACTCTGTGGTGTCTTTTTGTTCGAGTTCACAGGGATATATCGAAATGATTATTGCTGATAGATAAAACATCGATATATCTAAATGTCAGATTGAAGGCCACAGCATGAGATTTTTTTCTTCTTCTCAATTAGAAGTTTTTGAATAAATTCTGCTTCATAAGAATATTTTTTTAAAGTGAGACATTATCATGGTCTGCTCGAAATCCAGATTTGAACTCGATTGAGCATATTAAAGATGTCGTTGGTCGCCGCGTTCGTCAAAGGACACTGCTTATTCAAATATTAGATGAACTAACTCAGACACTGCACTAGGATTGGCAAGCTCTACCATAATATAAATATCACGCTTGGTCAGACGTGTAAGACTAGATATCATCATTTGTGTAAATAGAAGTTGCACTAAGTACTGGGGGGAAAATCCTGTTTAGCTTGAAGTTTACAGTATGTTAACCTTATATAATGTTACTCGATTCATAACAGACATTTTAATCAATAGATAGGGGCATACATGTAGTTATTAACTGTAAATTATCCTCTCTCTTTATCTTTGAATGACAATGAATGAATTGACTGATGATGTTCTTATGTTGTTGAAAATCACGTGATGCTATTAAAAATCACCTCAAACATGAAAACTGTTTTTTCATCTTATAGTGTGAAATACTCATCATACTTACGATTAGAGGAAAAAGCTGGTGTTGCATTATTTTTCTATGTATGTGTCATATTGGGGACTACAACGTTGGTGATAGTAAATCAAAGCCGGATTGAAAGCTGTTTTTTATTCGCACAATGGAAATAGATTATCTTATAATCATCTATCGTTAATGATGAACGATGCTAATCGACATTTCTTCATTCAGATACCTTACCGAACCAGCTGACCTAATAAACTTAATTTCATGTCCATTTAAACAAGATTTATTGATCATATTTCAGTGTCTTTACTATAATTCGTATATGTGACTTGTAAAAATGCTAAAGTAAAACTTATATGAATGACAGAATGCATGATACGTGATAAGCATGTAACCTTGTATGACGTCAACAAAATAAACTCTGATAGTTGTGCATATGTTCATTGTGCATTAATTCAATATATCTAATTTATGTAATTTTTCAAAGATTTGACGAATCTGTCATCAGCAAAAAAAAAAATCCGAATAAATGACATCAGGGATGATATGGAATAAGATGAATGAATAACTAGTTTTGTTTAAACACTATTTTTATATTCCGCAAAAGTTCAAAATACTTACAGACAGATAAATCACTAGAGATTAAAATTAATATATTCATACTATATTTAGAGTAATACTAAAAATTATCTTATAGCTAATCAACGGTAAGTCATTTTCTAACATTTTGAATACTTTAAGTTTAAAGAAAATTATACATGTAATACGTGCTTTAATATTGTTTATGACAAAATAATTCATTCGGAAAAGCCAACATTTAGTTGATTTTTAGGAAATTAAACTGTCAACATGATTTATAGGTAATGGAATAAAAGTTGATTCAATATTCAAGTTCGATCAGATCAGAAGTTTAGGTATTTCAAAAGATATGAAACTTGAGAGTAGAAATGCATCAATCAGGATTAGGTTGAAATTCTTCGCCTCAAAACAACGTCAAGTATGTGTTGAATTCCTTGCCTCGATTCAACCTGGAAAATACACCCCCTATTCAAGAGGGCATGGGTTCCAGGTTTAACGCGAATGCTATTTCTCTCTTTTATGTCACTGGTACATGCAAAGGGAATAAATACGGTGTAACTACCACCCACTCCAGAAAGAGAGAGTTGAGAGAGATTTTCTTAAAGAGTTCAGCGTTGAAGCTTAATTCTAGGCACTCCTATTTAGGAACCCTTCCTGGAGAAATGGAATGTAATAATGAAGAAATGAATTGTAATAATGATTGACGACAATAAACATACATTATTGCTTAATATTATAAGTTCAGCGTATGTTCTTTATCTTTTTAAATAAAATTTTTAAGAATTTCGGAAATAATGTCTTACTTTTTGAACATAATAGATGTAAAATTCATTTGAGCGACTAGAGCAATTCATAATGTATTCGTATTTTTTTTTCATTCAAACATTCTTTTCAACTTATACATGATTCGCATAACTCTAATTCTTTAAAGTCATTAAGTAATTAAAAAGGGACAATAAAAATCAAATTAAGACATAGTAATTATTTCCTTTTTATGTCGAAATCATGCTTTGAAAAAAGACCTTGATTAGTACTAATAGTGAATATAAGATGCTTGGAATTGATAGAAAATACATAATTCCTAGCTAAGCTTCAAATGGTAATGTTTGAAATAATGCAACAAAGGTGGAAAAGGGGAACAAGACCAAATATAGGTGTTGACATCAACATGACAGTCATCTTCAAAATTAATTACACATAATTTGAAATTAAAAGTTGTTACACATTAAACTGGATGTAGTAATATAAATTTACAGCACGTTCTATTTTGATCGGCATCAGGTGTGTATAGGTATTCCCGGTAAAAAGCATGACATGTGGTTAGTCAAATTAGGTGTAAACTATATATTCTCTATGAAATGTTAAGAACGCGTTTTAATTGAATATGTAAATGACGTTGATTTTACATATGCCTGAAGTTTTTTTTATGAACGGTTTCATTAAATTTGACAGGTCATGTCGTGTTGTATCACAGGTATAAAACGCCGTACGACATGTTCAGTTCTCAGTTGTGAGGTAGAGTCGTCTGGAGCTGGTCTTCAGTAAGAAACACGGAGAGAAACAACATAAGACTTAGAAATCGTATCAGAGGAGTTTCAGTAGTGACCTTTCATATTTCACGATGAAGCCTCTTTTCCTGTTGCTTCCTTTGTTGGCTTTTATTGCGACTGTCTACTGTGCCAGTGAGTATTGTTCATATTTCTTCAGAATATGTTGATAAAATTGCTACTGGTTGTATTAATGAGACGATGATATGTTTTTAATGGGCTTTAATTGTTCTTCCAATTGTTTATAATTTATTAAGTGACAATTCAAGTATAAAAGTAACTGCGAAAATGTTTCATACTTCTATATATAATTATTTATAATTAGAATGCATGCTTTTCTGTGTCAAAACCCAGCGCGTGATATTGGCGGTATTCTGAGATTTCCCTCGCCACCAGACAGTGAGACGTGTGATGATTCAGTGTAGTATAATTACATGCATTAAATATGTAAAATGTTTAGCAAGTTCTAAAAATAGCATTAATTGTTTAGGTATTGGTGTTCACGACGACCCTCCAGAGAGCGCCGAGTTAAACAGTTCGAAACCTAATGAAGAAAACAAAAGCACTCACGACAAAGCGGAGGGTAGACCTGAAAGTGGGGAAGAAAAAGATGACGATGAACCCAAGAGTAGCGAAGATGAAGGGGATCAACCAGACAACAGTAAGGCTGACGACAATGTCAATGAAAGTACAGTTAATGACGAAAACAGCAACAAGGCTGATGTTGATGTAAATCACAGTACTGATGCTGATGAAAACAACAGCCTGACTGATGGTGGTGACAACAATAGCAAGACAGATGATGACGCTAATACAGCTGATGAAGAAACCAACAGCAAAATTGATGATGATAATGTCAATGACAGTGCAGGCGATGAGGTAAACAACAGTAAGGAAGCTGATGATGAAGACAACAATAAGGCAGCTGATGATGTCAATGACAGTACAACTGATGATGAAGACAACAGTAAGGCAGCTGATGATGTCAATGACAGTACAACTGATGATGAAGACAACAGTAAGGCAGCTGATGATGAAGACAACAGTAAGGCAGCTGATGATGAAGACAACAGCAAGGCAGCTGATGATGTCAATTACAGTACAACTGATGATGAAGACAACAGTAAGGCAGCTGATGATGAAGACAACAGTAAGGCAGCTGATGAAGACAACAGTAAGGCAGCTGATGATGTCAATGACAGTACAGCTGATGATGTCAATGATAGTACAACTGATGATGAAGACAACAGTAAGGAAGCTGATGATGTCAATGATAGTACAGCTGATGATGTCAATGACAGTACAACTGATGATGTCAATGACAGTACAACTGATGATGAAGACAACAGTAAGGCAGCTGGTGATGAAGACAACAGTAAGGAAGCTGATGAAGACAACAGTAAGGAAGCTGATGATGTCAATGACAGTACAGCTGATGATGTCAATGATAGTACAACTGATGATGAAGACAACAGTAAGGCAGCTGATCAAGACAACAGCAAGGCAGCTGATGATGTCAATGATAGTACAACTGATGATGAAGACAACAGTAAGGAAGCTGATGATGTCAATGATAGTACAGCTGATGATGTCAATGACAGTACAACTGATGATGTCAATGACAGTACAACTGATGATGAAGACAACAGTAAGGCAGCTGGTGATGAAGACAACAGTAAGGAAGCTGATGAAGACAACAGTAAGGAAGCTGATGATGTCAATGACAGTACAGCTGATGATGTCAATGATAGTACAACTGATGATGAAGACAACAGTAAGGCAGCTGATCAAGACAACAGCAAGGCAGCTGATGATGTCAATGATAGTACAACTGATGATGAAGACAACAGCAAGGCAGCTGATGATGTCAATGACAGTACAACTGATGGTGAAGACAGCAGTAAGGCAGCTGATCAAGACAACAGCAAGGCAGCTGATGATGTCAATGATAGTACAACTGATGATGAAGACAACAGTAAGGCAGCTGATGATGAAGACAACAGTAAGGCAGCTGATGAAGACAGCAACAAGGCAGCTGATGAAGACAACAGTAAGGCAGCTGGTGAAGACAACAGTAAGGCAGCTGATGATGAAGACAACAGCAAGGCAGCTAATGAAGACAACAGCAACACAGCTGATGATGTCAATGATAGTACAACTGATGATGAAGACAACAGTAAGGCAGCTGATGATGAAGACAACAGTAAGGCAGCTGATGAAGACAACAGCAACACAGCTGATGATGTCAATGATAGTACAACTGATGATGAAGACAACAGTAAGGCAGCTGATGATGAAGACAACAGCAAGGCAGCTGATGAACACAACAGCAACACAGCTGATGATGTCAATGATAGTACAACTGATGATGAAGACAACAGTAAGGTAGCTGATGAAGACAACAATAAGGCAGCTGATGATGAAGACAACAGCAAGGCAGCTGATGAAGACAACAGCAACACAGCTGATGATGTCAGTGATAGTACAACTGATGATGAAGACAACAGTAAGGCAGCTGATGATGAAGACAACAGCAAGGCAGCTGATGAAGACAACAGTAAGGCAGCTGATGAGGACAACAGTAAGGTAGCTGATGAAGACAACAGTAAGGCAGCTGATGATGTCAATGACATTACAACTGATGATGAAGACAACAGTAAGGCAGCTGATGAAGACAACAGTAAGGCAGCTGATGATGTCAATGACAGTACAACTGATGATGTCAATGATAGTACAACTGATGATGAAGACAACAGTAAGGAAGCTGATGATGAAGACAACAGTAAGGCAGCTGATGATGTCAATGACAGTACAACTGATGATGAAGACAACAGTAAGGCAGCTGATGATGAAGACAACAGCAAGGCAGCTGATGAAGACAACAGCAAGGCAGCTGATGAAGACAACAGTAAGACAGCTGATGAAGACAACAGTAAGGCAGCTGATGATGAAGACAACAGTAAGGCAGCTGATGATGTCAATGACAGTACAACTGATGATGAAGACAACAGTAAGGCAACTGATGAAGACAACAGCAAGGAAGCTGATGAAGACAACAGCAACACAGCTGATGATGGCAATGATAGTACAACTGATGATGAAGACAACAGTAAGGCAGCTGATGATGAAGACAACAGCAAGGCAGCTGATGAAGACAACAGCAAGGCAGCTGAAGACAACAGTAAGGCAGCTGATGAAGACAACAGTAAGACAGCTGATGATGTCAATGACAGTACAACTGATGATGAAGACAACAGTAAGGCAGCTGATGAAGACAACAGTAGGACAGCTGATGAAGACAACAGTAAGGCAGCTGATGAAGACAACAGTAAGGCAGCTGATGATGTCAATGACAGTACAGCTGATGATGTCAATGATAGCACAACTGATGATGAAGACAACAGCAAGGCAGCTGATGATGAAGACAACAGTAAGGCAGCTAATGATGTCAATGATAGTACAAATGATGACGAAGACAACAGCAAGGCAGCAAATGATGTCGATGATAGTACAACTGATGATGAAGACAACAGCAAGGCAGCTGATGATGAAGACAACAGTAAGGCAGCTGATGATGTCAATGACAGTGCAGCTGATGATGTCAATGATAGTACAACTGATGATGAAGACAACAATAAGGCAGCTGATGAAGACAACAGTAAGGCAGCTGATGATAGCAAAGAAAAGGATGACATAAGCACTATTGAGACAGAAGACATAGAAACTGATGATACCAAAGAAACCGACAATGGTGAAAGTGATGAGGAAAAGAAAAGCAATAGTGATGGTATTGATGACAGTGTAAAGGATGATGCCCTGGCTAACAAAAGTGACCCTGCAGATGAAAACGATGACGCATTTGATGCAATAAGTATGGAAAAAGGGGACATTGATAAGACAGATTATTCGGACGAAAAGGAAGTTGATAAAAATGGCAGAGATCATAAAAGTGACGAAAACCTTGATTACGCTGTGGAAGTTAAAAACGATAATTCGGTGCAGGTACTGGAGAGACCAGACTATGACGATTATGATTACTGATTCGTCATTCCCTGTTTAAGTAAGTATATGTTTTCTAAATTCTTTGTCAATAAAAAATATAAAATGACAGACGACAGACAGCTGAATAAAAATACTTTCATCGTCAGAGATGTATTCTTACTAAGGTTTACCAAACATTCTACTGACAAAATCTAAACAGTTTGGAAGGAAAAACAAAAGCTAAATTGACCAAACATTTTTTTTCAATGGAATTATTTTAACGCTATTGAAGATTTCCTTATTACAAGAGATAATAAGTATGGATTTTAATTTCAGATTCCTGAAAAATCCAACAATCCAAAGTCCCAACCCTGTCTGTCGTGGAGAAAGATTGAAAAGCCATAATACTGCGGGGATGACTAGTTTTGTACAGAGTGTGTAGCTGCTGGCGGCGACACAGATATGCCACGTTTTTTGAAAGTCAAGACAATCGAAGCAAAGACAATGTAATGCTCACTATTCTTTTGTATGTCGTCACGTTCTGTTGTGTTTTAACTTATAACGCTGTGATATTTTCTATTAGTATTCCATATTTATTACAGAGATTAAACTCGTTTAAAAGTACAGTTATTTGTTTAAATTGTTATTTCTATGTTATACATTCAGCGGACCTATTTATAGACGTGCCTGACGACAATGATTAAAGTTTACTTTTCTCGTCATTTATCACTGCAATGACGATTTCTGAGCGAGCATAGAAAGTATATATCTATGTAATGAGTCACATCTACGTAAGTCATAGCAATGCCTGGTACGTAGCTGTACGTTGAGAAATTCATTTTAGTCACGGGACCTTTGTGATATGGGCTACTGAATGAATATGATAAATGTACACATTATGAAGAAATCGATCAAATTTACGACTTCTCCATCGTCAACTTCTCATATCTATATAGCAATATTCCATTATCACCTGCATATAGTGTTTATATCTCTAACCTGATTCAATGCGCAAGAGCTTGTTCTGCTTATGGTCAGTTTTGAAATTGAGGCAGGCTACTGACAAACAAGTTGATGGTGCAGGGGTTTCAACAGTCTCGTTTAAAGTCAGCATTTCGCAAATTCTATGGTAGTTATAACGATCTAGTTTGCTATTACAACCTATCATTGAGTCAAATGCTGTCTGACGTGTTTCGTGCCGATTGTTACGCCGTTCTTGGCACACTGGTTTTGAGTATGGATGACTCCGATTACCTGATCAAGATATTGGGCTTACGGCGGGTGTGACCTGTCGACAGGGGGTGCTTACTCCTCCTAGGCACCTGATTCCACCTTTGGTGTGTCCAGGGGTCTGTGTATGCCCAACTCTATTTTGTGTTGCTTATAGGAGTTATGAGATTGGTCACTGTTCGTTATCTTCATCTTTCACGATACAGACAACAATTTGCAGTGCTACACATACAAGGATTATTTATCATGTGAAAGCCTACTCAGGATTTTAGAGATCACATTGAGAGTAGTTAAACTTTGACCTGAGTATAAAAATACGTTGTGAACTTCGAAAAAAGTATATTCCCTCCTGATAACGGAATCGGTCATATGGAACTAACACCATACAAACAACGGACTCGGTCATACGGAACTAACACCAGACAGACAACGGACTCAGTCATATGGTCATATCACCAGACAAACAACGCACTTACACCAGGTCGACGGCGGGTTCAGGGAAGATTCGTTGAATAACTATTTTCGTGGACGATCAAGAGCGACATTATAAGAAAATCAATGAAGTAGAATTTTTATCTATCTGATTACCTCAATCAAGGCAATTGACAATCTGCAGAAACTGGGTCCGATTCCCACCGGGGCCTCAACTCAATTCTTGGCTTTGAAGCATTTGTAATATGCTTGTTCCACACTAGGATCGTAACCAGTGAACGAAAGATATGGAATTAATGGCGACCTGTCACATTGTTTGTCATGTTGGTGACGATTCTTTGCTTTATTTACAGGTGACAGAGAGAATTTCGAATCGCATTACACGAAAACGAAGCCAGTATGGTGCTGAAATAAACACACGTTTTAATTCTTACTATAAACTAGTTGTACGTGTGTATAAAAGAGTGTTACAGATATTGTACAACTATTAATTGCTACTCAGCTGTTTGACCAGAAGGTTATTCACGTCTTCTAATACTTGGTCAAATCCTTTACTATATAAAATAACTACAATGAAGACATTTCTTGAAAACAACACGGTGCAATAGTCGTAACAAGAAAATTATGAAGTTTGACAACGGTTTTGTGTGCAGATTTCAAAATCGTCCTTCTCATGTTGTAGTGGTAAAGCTAATTACACACATAGTTTTGGATAATTCATATCTATTATTTACAAAACGTTTCTTACTGCTATGTAAATATTCCAAATGTCCATAAATAATGACTATATTCGTATATTTAAAAAAAATCATGAATAATTTGACAAAACTTACAGAAAAGCGGCGCCTTGCTTTTGAAAAGTTCAGATACAGATCTTCCGAGTTGAAGGTGTCGTATTAAAATATAATATCAATGTTTGATTCGCTGATGTTTTTAAACGTATACGAGAAACTTACAAACTGAGACACCATACAGGATGTGAAGTCAGTAATGTGTATTCTGGCAAGACTTTAGATTCATCTATTAGTACAAATCTGGGAACACATTAGAAAATAGTTCCTGTAGCCGCTGCATTTAAACCTTTTTCGTGCTACTTAAGATGATTAATGATATATCCAGGAAATAGTAAACACTTCTTTACTTTCATTTGCAGTCATTACTACACTTTTGCCGAAATAACAACACGTCTGACTTGCCCCTCGTTGATATTGGAAGAAAATATTTTAAATATCATTCGAGTCTGGAATCATCTGTAAATATTCTTGAACATTGGACCAGTTGTGATATAGTTTTCATTATTTAGAAGATGCAGCATTAAGGTCGAGCCCACTGTACATGCATATAGACAAATGACCCCCCCCCCCCTCGAAATAAAACATGTACATGTATATATAACATAATAACGACGCTTCGCAGAGGTGTAGAAATGGGTATAAATCATAAAGAAGAGATCAAACCTGTTGGATTAAGGTGAAGCTATGAAGATTTTAAAACATTTATCCTATCATTTTTTGTTAGTTAATAGTCAGCTATATAATTTGTTCATGATTCAATATGCATGTGAAAACGTAACTGTTTTAACTTCTCATCAAAAGCTGTCAGAATAACAGCGCTTTCAAATCATATTCAGGGTTTTCACAGATCGTTATATGCAAACTTTAGCATTGATTCATAGAAAGGTGTCCCTTTTCTATACTAATTCCAACAGAATACCTCTCTTGTCAATTTAAATCAATTATTCTGTAGATAAAGAGAGTATTTCCTTTACATGGTAATTACATGTAATACAATTGGAGCAAATCACACAAAAACAATCTCTTTTGCTATCAATTTTATGTCCGTGCTTTATTATTTTTTATAATTTAATTATTTCATTGCTGCATTTTAAGTTGATTCGACTAGATGCGAATATATTTCGGTATGATTTCTTCCAACTAAAGTAATCTTAATTGTATAAATTAAGCAGGTTTATTAATTGTATCATCTAAGCAGGTTGACATTTGATTGATAATTCCACACACTTCAATACCAAATTTACTAACCAATTGTTTAACAAAGTTGATATGATCCTAATTAAAGATTTGACAAAGAACGGAGAGGTGAAATGGCAAGTTCGATCGCCAATCAATCATCCCAACATCGTGATTGATACGACTTTACTTATAGAACCAAACTCTACAAACTCTGTATAACCACATTAAAGTCATATACCATTTATGTTGAAAATATGTTGATTTTTCTACGATCTGTTCATCAAGAGATTCACTCAGTGGTGCGCTGTGCAAGTGATGTGTTGAAATAGAGTTCTTAAATCACGAATTGGAAATTAATTAATGTGGATTTACTTTACTCAAAGAAAATGTGCTGAATTAAAATGCGCATTTTTGGGGAGGTGTAGATTAATATCTTAGTAATGCTGAATGTGAAAGTCATTTTATGATTAAGATATTCTGTGATAATTCAACATTTAGTGTTTTTCGTCAATTTATGATTAAGATATTCTGTGATAATTCAACATGTAGTGTTTTTCGTCTGTTTTCTGAAGTGACCTTTTAAGGATGATTCAGTTGAAATGTTCATATGATTAAGATACAAGCACCAAGTTTCAAAATTATTCCAATGTAGATAGCATTTTCCCAACAGAATATACACTCAGACTAGGTGCATTAAGTGGTTGATAAAGCCCCAGTCCTACCTCACTGGACAACGCTAACAGACGTTCAACGGATAAAAACGTTTTATCAAAAATAAATGCAAATAGAAAAAACGGAGCCAGATCTTCGAAACGGTTATAAAGGATCAAATGGTAATTTGTTGATATTGATAATGACATTGAAAAACTTGATATTGATTTGTTTTGAGCGTCATAATCCCGCTCCCCCACTTTTTCCTCTGAAGTTCTAAAGTGTCTATGAATCATAAAATCAACCTCTCCTCCTTCGAATTTCACAACGTCTGGTGCCAACTATAGTATTCAACTATTCATATAAGATGTAAATTTCATTTTTACCTCACCTGAGCTGAAAGTTTAATTGAACTTTTCTGATCGCCTGTTGTCCGTTGTCTGTCCGTCTGTAAACTTTTCACATTTTTTACTTCTTCTCCAGAACCACTAGGCCAATTTCAACCAAACTTGGCAAAAAGCCCCCTTGGGTAAAGGGCTTTCAAGTTTTTCAATTGAATGGTCATGTACCATTCAAAGGGGAGACAATCACAAAAATAGGGTGGGGTCATTTAAAAATCTTCTCAAGAACCACTTGACCAGAACAGCTGAGATTTACATGAAAACTTCCTGACATAGTGTAGATTCAGGTTTATTAAATTATTATTAAAAATTATTAAATCATGACCCCCGAGGGTAGGATGGGGCCACAATAGGGGATAAAAATTTTACATACAAATATATAGGAATAATCGTTAAAAATCTTCTTAAGAACCACTGAGCTTCATGAAAGGCATGCAGGCGTAAAGCGTCACATTTCATACTCTAGTGTATTCTTAAAATGAAATCTATATTTTATTCTTACATTCATTTCTGTCGGAAGTCTAGCTGTTAAAATAGATGTACTACATTTACCAAGATTCATACGCGTATTGTTCACGACTACAGCGCATTCATAAGGAAATGGATATCATTACAATTTGTAAATACATTCACACCTATATCATTGGAAATATAAATATATGTTTTAAGCAGTTGGAAATTCCACGCTTCGTTGTAATAATGGTATTTGGTGTTTTCGTATGATCGTACAATATTCGAAACCTTTCGTCTCACGACATTGTAATAAGAGGGCCCGAAGGACTTTACTTCCGTGACGATAGCTCTGATTTTACTTCCGTGACGATAGCTCTGATTTTACTTCCGTGACGATAGCTCTGATTTTACTTCCGTGACGATAGCTCTGATTTTCGTCTGTTTTATGAGAGATCGATGTTGATTTATTAGATATCATGATTGATGATCGACTTTTAAGTGCGTAGTTTGAAGGGGGAAATCATAGCAAGTTTAAGTGAGTAAACAACATCACACAATTATTGTGTTTATTAACACAGTACTTTTTAGTTTTCCATATACTCCCGTTGAAGTTACCGACATTGTTAGCTAACCTGAGCCCAAGAATCAAGTGAGCTTTCCTGCAATGATCAAAATTTGCTCGTTGTAATTCGTCAGTGGATCAAAACAACAACCCTTTCCCCATTCACTGAAACTTCTTCGATTACGTGTACGTTCAAGTATTGAATCAATTTACATGTATTAATATTGAAAAGTCAAATATTGCAGTTTTCAGAAGCAGTGGTAAAATTAAAAAAACAACAACCCAGAACAACAATGAGCACTGGTTCACTAGGAATGAGATATTGGAAAATGTAGAAAAATTCATCTATTTGGGAATTCTTTTTCATTTCAACAATAAATTCACTAAAGCTGAATAACAATTAGCAGATCAAAGTAGGAAAGTAGTGTTTGGTCTCAGAAATAAAATATACGAGGGATGTCACTAAATACTTAAACTTTATTTCCCTTTTTTAATTGTTATATTGGAGGAATAGTCGATTTCATGAATGATATAGTCTGACATTTGGGGTACCCATAAAGGTTATAATGTTGAGAAGAACATACTGACTTCTTTAAGCAAAATACTTGTTTTGAAAAAGAGTACAAGCGATGTAGTTGTATACATTGAAATGGGCAGAGTTCCTCTTATGTATAATAGGTTATATACCATTGTTAAGTTTTGGAGTAAGGTGCTAGTTAATGAAAATTGTATAATTTAAAAAATGTTAAAAGAATGTATCTTAATAGTGAAAAATACAAATGTAGATAATGTCAAGAGAATTTTAATAGATCTTGGATTCAATGGAATTTGGATCAATAAAAAAATATGATAAGTATGAAAGGTGAAGATAACAAACAGTGATCAATCTTCAACCCCTATAAGCAATACAAAGTAGAGAGTTGGGCAAACACGGACTAGGTGGGATCAGGTGCCCAGGAAGAGTAAGCATCCCCTGTCGACCGGTCACATCCGCCGTGAGCCCTAAATCTTGATAAGGTAAATGGAGTTATCCGTATGGTACAAACTGTATAACAAAAAATTCTTAAGCAAGATATTTTTTTCAAAGATCGAAAATTCAAGAAAATGTTCATTGTATAATTATTTAATTGATGGATTATATCTTCAATGTTATCTTAGAAAATCAATTCCGGTAAAGTTGCAAAAGTGTATATCCAAAATGCGAAAATCCTCGCACTACTTAGCTATAGAAACAGATATTCGAATACAATCAGAGCAAATAGATGTTGTACTTTTTGGTGTGAATAATGTTAAAGATGAATACCATTCCATATTAGTTTGTCTTGTACAGAATATACAGAATTACGGAAAACATGTTTAAAGTTTTAAGAAATATTACTATAAAAGACTATCAATGTTTTGATTAATACAATTGTTTAATACGGGAAATTTCAAAGATCTCTGTAACCTTGGAAAATATACTAAGAGAAAGGTGTAATCCATGATTTCGATATTTGTAATTACGTACGTATATTTGTTCTCCAGAAAATGTAACAAATCCATGTTTACATTGCTTATAATATTGTACTGATAAGCTGCAAAACTTAAGGCAATTAAAAAACTAGTTTTGAAAAACTGTCGCTGGAATAGCGTTTCTTGGTTTATATGGATCATTTGGAGATGAATAATTTGGTTAAAAGATGAAGTCAGTGGGACTGCGGCGGAACCTTAAGGCGAGCGTAATTGGTCCTTGGCTGGACGCCCGCCTCATTTTGCCGTGAAAGTTTGAGGAATCTGTCGGAGGCTTGCAACCTCGGAATGCTCTTGTTTACAGCAAAATACATTTTATAATAATGATTGGTTTTATATAGCGCCTTTTCCAGCGTATGCTGCTCAAAGCGCTTTACAATAATCAATGTACATTATTACCCCAGCAGACCTTATATAAATCTAGAACTTTCTCAGCCTCCTAGGAAGCATACAGTTGCAAGCTGCCATTACAAGCGCTAGAGCACTAACATTCTAACAATATCTTTCACTGTCTAGAGCCAGGTGACCCTAAAGTGCCTTTCCCAAGGACACAACGTCAGCCCTTCCTTTCGGTCGAGAGTCTGACGGCCTAACCACTCGGCCACCGACGCCACGATATATCTAATATATGTTTACACATTAAATGAATAATTCTGCTGACCAATTTGAATTACAGAATTACGTAAAAATTGATCAGATTTGACGGTCAGAATTGGAATATCCACGAATTTCAATCTGACGTGTTTTTATAACAACTATACATGGAGTTGTGTCCCTAACTTATCTAGACATGCTAACGTGAACTGTAAGTAGGATTCGTACGGGCATTTCAGCCTTATTGTGAAAGACATTACCAGTGTATCAAAAAGGTGTCATATTCAATATAATTTTAGGCTATTCAATTGGAGCACTAATTATAGATTAAAATGCAAATGTCTTCATTAAGATTTAGTCTGACATAAGTTTGGTACACAAATGAGTACGTTCATCAATGTGCTATTACATGTATCTACTGCCTATACACTGCAATACCAGAACATGTAGCTCCCCAATGCGACACAAATCTTAATTGATGCCAGGTATTCAACATTGACAATGTTTTCGGTTGGTAACAATTTGATTTGGCAATCTGTCGTAAATATGTACTAAATTCTCTCTCTCTGTTTGTGTGTGTGTGTCCCTGAGAGACGGTTACTCTACAACTAAAACAGACGTCCCCATCTTAAAGGTCTAAATCCTATAATCTTGACCTTAAACATGCTTTCCTTTAAGATTTATCTGCCCAACTTCACATAGGAAAACGGTACTCATTTTTAATGTAATTCATAGTATCAAAGCTTTAACTATAGTGCATATAATTCAAAGCCATCACAGTTTTTACTTTAATAGTAATTCAAATGATAGGTACATGTACCAAGTATTAACTAAAGTCAATTAGAATCATCTGTCCCACGCTCGTTAAACATTAAAAACTGGTAATTCAAAGCATCAAGAGTTTCACTATATTCAAATAAATAAACTGTAGCTTACTACTGCATTGTTACAGAAGTCTAAGGTAACATCAAATACACAATTACAGTCGGTTCTCGTCTCAGAGACGAGAAAATGATTCATGTTGAAATCCTAAAGGAAAATTAAGTTGATATCTTCTACTTGCACGTCTTCCTGTTACAATGGTTTTCATTACATGGTTTTATTTCAAATTAATCAAGTGATCTCACGCATGAGCGAAATTGTTTTGTTAAAAAGACAGATAGTCAAGGTAACAGGACAAGCTGATGATGAAATCAAGTGAAACCTACGTCACTTTCGACGACGTTTTATCTATTAACTATTATCATTCATACGTTGATTCGATATATCCCTATGAACTCGAAATAAAAGACACCACAAAGTCCTCCATATCTGCATCGTACTTAGATATTTGATTGAAAATGGATATTATCGGCAAACTGACAACTCAACTTTTATGTCAAACGGGATGATTTCAGCTGCTCCATCGTCAATTTCCCATATTTATATAGGAATATTCCATTATCACCTGAATATGGTGTTTATATCTCTCAACTGATTCGATACACAAGAGCTTGTTCTGCGTATGGGCAGTTTTAAATCGAGGCAGGCTACTGACAACAGGGGTTTCAACAGTCTCGTTTAAGAGTAAGCGTTTCGCAAATTCTATGGTTGTTATAATGATCTAGTTTGCCCATATAACCTAATATTGGGTCTAATGCTGTCTGACATGTTTCATACCGATTGTTAGGCCGTTCTTGGCACACTGGTTTTGACTACGAATAACTCCGTATACCTGATCTAGATATAGGGCTCACAGCAGGTGTGACGGGGGATGCTTATTCCTCCTAGGCACCTGATCCCACCTTTGGTATGGTTAAGGGTCCGTATTTGCTAAACTCTCTGTTTTGTATTCCTTGTGGGAGTTCAGACTGATTACTGTTTTTCGCCTTTCATCGATCGATCAACAAAGTCACAATGTAATACACGTCTGTTTATTGAATTCATGTACAATATATGGGACAGGTGCGTATTATTGGACTAGTCGTGGTAGTCTTAGTGGTCAGGCTATCGCCTGGCAACTGGAAGATCTCGATCCCGGCGCGGCGTCAAACTCCTTTGCCAAGCGCCCGCCATTAAAAATCAAATTCACCGGTCTTTCGGATACGACCTTAAAACCGGAAATCCTGTGTCAAGGTGGCTACGCTATAATTAAATGATTCTGATTCACTCAAGTAATTAATTCAAATAAATATCATACTTCATTTAACACCTTATGCATTTTATAGTGCTGGTTAATGAAAGTAGGAGTGATAATCTTATGCAAATCACCGTCAGCCAACACGTTTCTTGTCTTGCAGCGAGATAAAATAAAGTAATCTGTCATAAGTTCCATGTTTTCAAAACAAGGAAACAGACATGTTTCCACCTTGTATGGAATTTAATGAATTTGAAACTGTCAAATTGTATCTGACGAATTATGAAAGCTATCCTAAGTAAAAATTTAAAAATACAGAAATTGGTCGCGATAGCCGAGTGGTTAAGGCGCTTGAATCTTAATGTAGCTAGAGTTCCCGCGTTCGATCATCGGCAGCCGCGTCATTTGAACGACGTTCAGAATAGGCAGTGACTGTTCCCTCACTTAGAGTTGAAATTCAAGATCCATATAAACTAGGTTCCGTGTCACAGTGGGCGTTTGCGATAAAGAACCCTCACAAAGAGCTCTGAATGTGAGCAAAAGTCATATTTGTGGTACCTCACATAAACCTAGTGCCGTCCCTATATGAAAGAATGTATTATGATTCAAGTGTACAACATTAAACAACAAACACATCAACAGCAACTCTCAAGATGTTTTTCATCCTCTAACAGCAACTACTCCTCTTGAACTCGTGACCCCAACAGAAATCCCAAAGACAAACTTTTCATACGTGCATTTAACTGCAACGTATCCCAAAGAAACATGCTCCTACTCCATGTGCCCTATATTAAAAGTGAAAGTCACGAGTGTTTTGGATGAGACTCTACTTGAAAATAGTCGTTAGCATGATGAATCACCATTACTACAGCACAAGTCAAAATAAAATTTATGGCACATCACCTGATTAAAGCTCGTGAAAGCCCTGAATGAATGCCACATTCTCTAATGGGACGTTAAACCACAAAGAATCCGACTACGGATCACTCTGAAGGTTTAGTAACTTTAGACCTGTATCCCCGACAAGCATTCCCAGGCGAGTTCTATCATACCAAAATATGATGCAAATATAAACAGCGTTCTCAATTCAAGATAGGGGTGTTGGAAACCAGTTTTAACATCCATGGCCCCCAGAAATTCTCCCAGTTGAGCGACTTCATGATACCAACCCATGATGCAAATTTGAATATCCAAATGCAAAGCGTTTCTAAAATAAAAGTCAAAAACCGAATTTCGATTTGTAATATCGGCAGCCTTTCCGCCCTATTAAAAGTGCCTGGAAAGTTCTCTATCATGCCAACTTGTGGTGCATATATACGAGCATTTCTACTCTTAAATTTGTATTCTTTTTAGGATCGAAGAGATGGATCACTGTTCATTATCTTCATTTTTTCATCCAACTGCAACGCGTATACATTAGAAAAGGATCTTAAACCAATTCAGTTCCTGTTTTTCAATAATACCAGCCACACCCGTCGACCCCGTGATCTAGACAAACTGTATCTTAGCAACCCATTGTGCAATATGAACATATACATGTAACTATAAAGCGTCGTCAAGATAGGGGTAACTAACCCGGATCCAAAGAGAGGGGTAACTAACCCGGGTCCAAAGATAGGGGTAACTAACCCGGATCCAAAGAGAGGGGTAACTAACCCGGATCCAAAGAGAGGGGTAACTAACCCGGGTCCAAAGATAGGGGTAACTAACCCGGATCCAAAGATAGGGGTAACTAACCCGGATCCAAAAATAGAGGTAACTAACCCGGATCCAGAGTAAGGGGTAACTAACCCGGATCCAGAGTAAGGTGTAACTAACCCGGATCCAAAGATAGGGGTAAATAACTCGAATCCAAAGAACGAATAGCCAAGGGTACCACTTAATACCCATAGTCCATAGTTGTGAGGACATAAATACTCACAAAAATAATTCAAAACAAGTATAATTCCTGCCAGTAATAATTTGAAATATTACGACTGCACCAAAATGTGCCTGATTGTTTTATTTGTTTGTTCGAAGAAATTCATTCCTGTGCAAACGTCAGTTCTAGCGTATGGTAACAGACTGTTTAACTAAGTGCCCTCTAATGACATTCTGTGTTTCATACTGGAAGATATTCAATGTCTAGATGCTATGCGTTGACAGCTAAGTCTGCCTTTCTATTGTTCATGAACGAAAAATCATGTATTTGTGTGCTTCGATGATAATTGACCCTTTATTACAATAGCCGAGCAGGATGGAGAGGATGTATTTTCCGTTGACCATTCAAGGTAAAAGAGGAGTAACTCTCGGTATATTTTCATATCAATAAAAGTAACAGGATAAACGTCTCCACAATTTTGAGGTTTGGGCAGAACTACTTTTTTCCTTGTCGAGAATTTTAAATACGATGCTGTATGCTTGATCTCACTGTATCTTATAGTTACGTGTGCTTGTATACTAATGAGTTGTGTAAGTTAAACGCAAAACACGAGATCTCGTTGGATAAGCTAACTATTTAAACCTTGATGAGACAATGATTCCAATATTCTGTATTGAGTTACAGCATCTATATGAGGTTAGTAAACATACCCTGTAAATTTTGAGGCGCCTTCGACACGAGAATAAAACATTGTTTAAAAATTCAAACTCTGAAAGCTTTCATTCCTCTCGGATATCTAGCAGACGCATTGTGCGCACCTACTGTTATATGTCGACTATTCATCAACTGTGCATAGTTCAAATCAGTATCAATTACATTAGTGTTCCAACTAAACGCCATCTAACTGTAGTAGGTCAATGCAGAGTATTGCAAATGTACATACATGTACATCTAGTTTGTCATGTGCGTCGTTCTTACACAACTGAATGTATGACCTGGATCATGAAGACCCACAATTTTCGCTTTTTATGTTGGCGTCATGCCCCATATCGTTAGAACGAGTCAGTAGTTTCATTCAGCCAGACGTTCGGATGTTTACACAAACTCCAACTAGCAAGAGTAATGTAACGTTGTGATCACTAGAGGGCGTAGTAAGTATACTTTTCTCAAGTACCAAGAGATTTGATTCCGAGCGAAGCGAAGGACGAAATCGAGTGGCGAGATAAAAGTTTAACAATATACTTAGCACATGTTTCACACGAGTACATAAACTCTTTGTGGTTGTGCTGAGACTGGGGAAATATGATCCCGTGTCGTTGTCCTCGACACAAGCTTGGTTGCGGTGTTCTGTACCATCTGTAAGCGGTCCAAAGTGGTCTTATTGATTCCAAACAGAAAAGAGTTCGCATAATCAAGTTTTGATGTAACAAGTGCATTGACGCTTTTGTAGTTATGACATGGCGAATTTGAACAATATTGCTAATAGGAAAGTGGCATGCTTTCACAATAGATGACACAGGGTTTTCAAATATGAAATATGGATCGAAGTGCACACCAAGATTTTTGACACACGATGGAACAGATATGTTGTTTTCTCCAACTCTAAGGTGGTGTAATGGAATTTTTGCTGCATTGTGTTTTGAAGAGAAAATGATCAGCTCCGTTTTATCCTTTTTCAGCTTCAATAAGTTTGTAGCCATCCATGAACTAATATCTGCTATACAAGCTTCCAATCTTGAAAATTGATTATTCCATCCTTTCATTGGTCGTACATGTATTACAAGGTAAATTTGAGAGTCGTCCGCTGAACAGTGGTAGTTCATTCCGCGTTGTCGACAGATGCTTACGATGGATTTTTAGATTCATGTACATTGCATAGGGAGCATACACACTAAGTTTGATGATCCTAGCTTAATTAGTACTGTTTTTGCGTCATGATTACCCATGAAAGGATGACTTTGACCTTGGAAATAGCTGTTATCAAGAAGTTCCTCTCATCAAGGGGAATGTGTACACTAGGTTTGATTAACTTAACAGTATTAGTACACTTTTATCCTTTCCACGCGCATTCCGTGTTTGCCCAACTATCTATTTTGAATTGCTTATAAGAGTTATGAGAATGAACACTGTTCGTTATCTTCACCTTTCATTTGTACACTTCTATCCTTTCCATAAGGTGCTCATGGTTGAACAGACAAACACACAGCATCATACCATAATACAAACACATCTATGATGGTTGAATATATATAATATCAAGTTTGATTATCTTAGCCTAATTAGCATGTTTCTATCTTGCTTGTGCCTGTAGAGTTACTTATGTGAGTTTGACTTTGCAAAACAATAGACTCCTTCCTCTAACATTGATTATCCTAGCCATGCCTATAGAATTATTCTTATAACTTTGACGTTAGACCCATGATTTCTTCTAATCATTGGGTACACGTGTACCAAGTTTGATGAGACTAACCTTGTAAGAATTATAATTGTTATTTGAAATGCAGGGTGCTAACAGACTCACTGCGACAAACCATAATACTTATCTGCGACGGGATAATATTCAAATCAGAGGTGTTGCACTGTAACAAAAGCTAGAAATCTTACATCTATAATTGTTTCCTTCACTAAAGATACTAAAACCGATATGACAATAGAGAGGAATAGCGATCAGGTCTGTACCCTGCTTTTGGTTTGGTCTCCCAAATGGCGGACAGGTTAGTCCGTATCCCGTCAGCAGCAACATAACTTTCCTGTCAACTAAACTTGTCAAACATTTGACTTGCAAATCTTTGCGTTTTAAATGTAAATTCAAATTATTTGTCCAAAATTTCAGTAAATTTGAAGGTGTGCTCTTCTTAGCCATTAACTTTCGGTAAGCCTCGTTCTGACATCATTGCAGTACTGTTATCATGAGCCTTTAGAAACTCTCGTTTTTTGGAGCATACGGAAACAGCCGAGCACCTTGTTGAACAAGACCAAGCAATAAGTGGGTGATCCGAAACAATGGATGTCATAAAATCAAGAGGAATCTCGATTAGATCTACATGTCTGCTAAAAGGTTACATTGTACGAAGAAGCAAGCGTCTCCGTTGTTACAACGAAACATTAACCATCAAAGTTCGATTAGTAGGATGCACAAATCACGTAAGTAGCATATCACCTGCATTCCATACAATCGTAAACATAACGACAGGCTTAAAAAGCAGCAGGCGGATTTCACAATTGGTTTTTATCAATTTCTAAAAACTCAACAAGGAATTTACGGTACAATTCATATATTTAAAAGATGATTGACATTTTTTTAAATGAGTAATATCTTCCCTCTGTTCTTCTAGTTCGTGCACTGATGACAATGCAAGTGGAATCGTTGATTAATTATACACATCACAATATGTTGCATCTGTCAAATTTTATCCCGACTGCTAATGATAATCTTATGTTTTTATTATCTCACCTTATCTGAACCCTAAAGTGAGCTTTTTAAAATTTTTAACCTCTTTATGATAGTCACCAAGTTTATTTCAACCAAAAATGGCACAGAGCATCCTTATGTAAAAAGAATTTAAGTTGGTTCAAATGAATGATATTTAACGTCCTCTTACACATAGAATGATTTTAAAATAGGCCGGGGTGATAAAAAATTACTCGATTCAATTCGCCAGAAAAGCCATAATTGACATACAAGCTTCTTTGTATAATGAAGATGCAAGTTCTTCAAATTACATGTCTGCTCCTCAGAGCAAGGATGGGTTCACAATGGGGGATTAAAGTGAAAAATATCACCATACGACCCAATCACTGGCTGTATTTGTTAACAAGATCATTATAATGACCATATAATTTGCAAACTATTTCATTTAACCGAGAGATTGATTAATGAATGCAGATAATAATGGGATATTGTTACATAAATATCAGAAGTTGATGGAGAGGCTCATGTCATGTCTTTTGCTAAGTTTTTAATTTGCAAAATTCGTCTATGTTCAGTAAAACATCTAAATATAAACAGATGTGGAAGATCTTAAACATAAAACGTCGTCGATGTATCTAAATGTCGAGTTGAAATCCGTAGCAAGAGATTTGTTATTCATATTTTAAAAAAAACCAATTCTGTTTTGTTAGAATACAAACAAGGTCGACTAATAAGAAAGGTGCATAATTTGTGCCCTTTGGAATTCCAATAGACAGTTAGAAGCCTTTGTCTCCATATGATGAAGACCTTGTAGGTTGTAACATGTTGTGTCTGAAATGAGCCATTTGTATATTAATTACAGTGTCACCTCGGTATATCACCAGTTTTTGTTCCAGTTAATTTGGCGTTATATCAAGGGTACTGTTATAAAGAGGTTGACCATTTTAGTTCATCAATCTAAAAATAAAGTGGTTGATCAATTAATAAATTATTGTCCATTCATTGTCGTCCACATAAATGCATGATATTGTATTGCTTTGGTTCTTAAAAACCTTCGTTAAATAATGGGATATTCTGCGCTTGTGCATTTTAAAACACATAATTATACACACAACAGTATGTGTGTCATGGTAGGTTCTACTATGACTAAATATGTTGTGCGGATGATAAACACATGTAATGACTGCAACCTTTTTCCTGAAACACAGAAGGATGAGAGCACACATCCATTCACACATAGGTCACACTGTACATACAATTCTCTGTTGTGAAAGCGTGGGCAATTCTGCTGGACAATTTTTAAAAGATTATATTCAGGATATTATCACAATTATCTATATTCACCTGGTTTCTCTGTCGTTTACGCGTGGGCAAATCTACTGAATATTTTCAGAGACGATTTTTAAAGGATTTTATTCCATCTATTATCGCAATTACCTATACTTACCTGCTTTCCTAACACGTGACGACTCGTCAGACAGAACAATTAAGGAATGAATGTAATTGGTGCAATTTACGCTTTATGATCCGCTTCGCTTCTCGGATTATAAGAAGCGTATATTGGTATCGTATAACAGGGATCAGTCCTTATAATTTAATGCAAAAAGACAAAACTACACCGAACAAGTCTTAGTTTATAACAATGTTGAACAGACACTGAATGACTGATCAATAGAAATTACTTGTAAGTTCAAATTCATTTATTTCGCTCACGCCATCAATCAGTGGTACATGAAGTACATTAAATAACAAGAGGCCCACAGGCCTAATCGGTCACCTGAGTACTAGTGAAATGTACCACTACTCCCTAGGGCTATGAAATCTTTTTAAAAATTCTGTTCTGAATATCTAAGCCAAATTCTAATGCTCAGCAACAGAATAAAACAAGATATGTTCTTAAAACTTCAATTACTTCATAAGTGCATACACTAATGAAAGGCTTTACGCAACATGTATCGATATTAAAAGGTAAGACTAATTTGGACCCACCCTAGAGTCAAATCCCTGGTTTGTGAAATTCACCATTTCTTATACATCCTTTTCTATTATTCCTAAGTATGCATTTAGATTTTATAGAGTAATAGCAAACTTAAAGAAGTCCTTCAAATCGTTATTATAATTTTGACACAACCCTAAAACCAAACCCTTACCCCTAGGATCAAGGAATTTACAATTTTGGTTAAGGACTACCTACTACTTTATAAAGCATAACCACTATATACTAAGTTTGGCCCCGCCTTAGGGTCAGAATCCCTACCCCAGGGATCATGAAATTTTGCCCATACCAATTTACGTCCCCCTTATTCCAAAGATGCATCATACCAAATTTGAAAATAATTGGAATGGTAGTTATCATAAAGTTAAAAATTTCTATTGTTCACACATTTAATAACTTACCATTTTGGCCCCACCTGATAACAAAACCCCTACCCCTGGGATCATTTTGGTAAAGGATTACTTGCTCTTGCTAAATATTTATTTAGTTTCAATTTAATATCAATAGCACTAAAGAACATGTTATCTAAAAGTTTTACACATAAACACTATATACTAAGTTCTGCCCCACCCTGGGGTTAGAACCCTTACCTCGGGGATCATGAATTTTACAATTTTGGTAGAGGCCTTCCTGCTTTACATCACTATGCATTTAATTTTTCTCACACGTGTGGGGTTTTAGAGAAGGTTTTTGGAAATAGGTCAATTTTGGCAGTTTTTGCCCCGCCCCTAAGGCCCCAGGAATCCTGAAATTTACAATTTATCTCCCTCTTGTCCCAAAGATGCTTCATACCAAATTTGAAAAGAATTGGAATGGTAGTTATTAAGAAGAAGTTAAAAATTTCTAATGTTAACACATTAAGTAACTGACTATTTTGGCCCCACCCTATTACCAAAAACCCCTACCCCTGGGTCATCAAATTTACAATTTGAGTAAAGGACTATCTGCTTTTTCGAAATATTCAATTAATTTCAATCTAGTATCAATAGCAGTGAAGAAGATGTTATTTAAGTGTTTTACACATAAACACTATATACTAAGTTTGGCCCCGCCCTGGGGTCAAAACCCCTATCCCGGGGAAAATGAAATTTACAATTTTGGTAAAAGCCTTCCTGCGCTACATCACTATGCATTCAGATTTTCTTACACATGTGCAGTTGTAGGGAAGATTTTTGAAAATTGGTCAATTTTTGACAGTTTATTCCCACCCCTAGGAACACAAGGGTGCAGGTGTCCTGAAATTTACAATTTATGCCTCCTTGTCCCAATTATGCTTCATACCATATTTGAAAAGATATGGAATAGTAGTTATCAGGAAGAAGTTAAAAAGTTTTCATCGCTGACGGACGACAACCATGGCAATAATGAATATAAGATAATGATAAGTCGTCTTAACGAATCGTGAATAGAAAAAAGAAATATATATAATGAAAATACAAGAGATGTACATACTATAGTTATAAACAAAGGAAAAGAAAAAGTAAGAGATATAAGTTATAAAGGACATACAGTATCATAGATTTTAGTTATGAAGAAACAGAGATTTTTCAACGATTTAAAACTTTTGTTTGACATAATCTCACTAAACTTAAGTATATTCGGCTTATTACAAAATCTGGAATGCAAAAACGTTTTCCTGATATTAGCTAATGATTTGCATTCTAAAATAAAATGGAACTCGTCTGCCAATTTACCCGAGTTACCTAATGTACAAAGTCTTTCGTTAAGTGGAATTATTGACCACCTACCAGTCTCAACAGGAAGTTGGTGGTTTGTAGTTTCAAATTTTACCAGTATTTTCCTAAATTTATTTGGTAAAATGCCCAAATATTTTTCACATCCAAAATTAGATATTGATTTATTTTTATAAATTTCACCTTTTGATGAACTGTTTATATCACTGTGATATTTTTGGATGCCAAATTGATCCCTTAATCTTCGTTTCAGAGCTGCAACAGCCCATTTCCTATCACTGAAATTTTGCTCATGCCAAGTATTCGAAAATCCTCAAGATGTTAAAATTTTGCATTAAAAAATCTACCCATGATTTTTTTAAAAATCTCCTTGGGATTATTTCGAATATAAATATTTATATGATATACAAACAATTTTTCCCGAACTTGTAAGCAATCTTATCCAGGAAGAAATCATCCTACATTGTTGTAGATACAATGGGAAGCGCCGAGTCTCACCATATATCTCATAAGAAGGGGTACTACACTTTGAATGGAAAATATGTCTTCGAAATGTAAGTGTATCCGTTCAATGATTTCAACATTTTCATATTCCCAATTTCACAGCCATATATCAAAATTGGTACAACGACTATCAATAAGATCCAGCTGAGATTCTATTGATAGATGAAAATGTCTGACCTTATAACACCATACATTGCCTTTTGTGTCTGTTCACATAAGTGTTTTTTAGCCTTACAAAAGGAAAAATATTTGAATGTTTTACATTTTCAATAACACTGTTATTATAATAAAACATCTTTTTTGGCATAGGATCTTTGCCTTACTGACCTAACATTAGCATTAAGTTTACATTCTGAACAATACAAACAAAAAGTATTCAAGATGCAAGCCAAGTCCCTGCATATAAGCAGACAGCGTGTTACGTTATACCACGTGCAAGACGAAGGAATGTGTAAACAATTAGTCATTGTCTTCAAAACGCTTCCATTTAATCAGATTTTCATAATCTCCATACAACGTAGTGGTGTGTAGACTGTGCAATGAGGATTTGCCTGTGAAAAAAAGTTTATTGATTTTAAATGATTTGCATACACCATCGCGTAACTCAGTGAGTGCAGCCATTTTTATTTTAACAACACACAAAGTGTAGTTGAAAAACGCATTTTCATTGGTTGAACATGATGTAATCCAAACAGAGTTTGTTTTCTCCATTCGCTAGAGGACAAAGCTACGAAAATCATGCAACGCAGCCCAGGGTTGTAGAGAAGCGGAACGGATCATAAACCCTTGGCTAGAGAAGATGCTATATCGTCTGCATATCACAACATAAAAGTTTTAAATACTTGTACAATTCATCTTCTATTGAATCTGTTATGCTTTGTAAACCAATGATATTTCTATCTAGTAGAAACACCTCTAGGTAATTAATGTATAACGAAAATAAAACAGGTGATACATTTTCACCTTGGCGTACCCCGACATTACAGTTAAAATAATCTGTAGTTGTGCCATTTAACCTTACCATAGATTTGATTCCTATATACATATTCTTAATGTAATTAAACACTTCCCATTAACCTCACTCCTAATCAGCTTATCCCACAACGCAAATCTCCAAACCGTATCGAAAGCCTGTTTAAAGTCAATGAATGCACAAAGTTTCGCCTAGCAACATACCGACAAAGTATTGACCGTGGAAGAAGCCATTTTGGTTTTTCACATAACTGGAGCATGTGATTTATTGATCAAATTTGAAAATGTAAAGTGGAGTTTGCGACGAATCTCGGTAACAAAGATATGTTAGGATACATCGGTAGGCCTAATGTTTACTTCACCGCGCAAGATCAACTTCGAAGTTGCTCCGATAGAAAGTTTAGATCTGACATCACACAAAAACCCGAAAATGTAATATAAATCGCGATTTTTTATTATATAAAAGTTTTCATTATCTACATTTTACCTTAGTAAACCATTCACTTAGTTTAGTAAACCAGAAGTGATAAAAGAATTAGATAGGTTACATGAGGAGTATGTTTTGGTTCCAGCTGACAAAGCTAGTAACAACATTGTCTTTGTTTGTAAGGCTCATTATTACAATGTATTTTAAACGAACTTGGTATTAATTCCACTTTTGGTAATCATACTTATACTCCAACTGCCCTTTCAGAAGATAAATTCTTCAAAACCATGCTTCAGTTTTAGACACATTTAATATCTCAGTCAATGGGGCGAATGAATATGAGTTACCGTACCTTTATAGTTTATATTGTATAATGTAACTTGGTATGGGGGCACGCCCCCTCGACAACCCAAGACTTGCTTATAAACATAACTTTGCAGTAATGCTGTTATGATATTAAAAATCAACAGATTTAAACGTGCAGAAAAATACATTTTGTTAGCCTAAACATTTTCTTTTTCATGATTTTAAAGAAAACGTATATTTTGTTACAAGACACTAACGGTAAAAATTCAATACAGATTTAAACGAACTTAACGAACATTAATTCCCCTTTTGGTAATCGTACTTATACTCCAACTGCTCTTTCAAAAGATGAAATTCTTCAAAACTATGCTTCAGTTTTAGACACATTTAATATCCCAGTCAATGGGGCGAATGGATATGAGTTTATGCTTATCCCGTAGGAAGTTTTTTTCTTTTAACTAATCTTGCCACGAAGCATCTTTCGGTAAAAGGGAGTATTAATTTGTTTAAATGAAGAGCCATTTTACATTCTTGGGGAGGTTATTAACGTTAAAATGATGGGATGTTTAAAAGTCTCTTCTCACTTAGATTTATTTTTAGAATCATGTTACTTTTGTACTTACATTTATTAGGAGGCGTGCCACAATCCACACACGATGAATTAAAAAAATATGTGGCAGAGTCATTTCTTAT
>NC_079169.1:31496911-31639411 GCF_947568905.1 Ostrea edulis
TGGATCTTTAGATAATATAACACAGTCGAGTATGTGGATCTTTATATAATATAACACAGTCGAGTCTGTGGATCTTTAATGTTATTGGCAGACCATAAATATATATAACATTAACCATTGTCTCCCTTCAGTTTGTACATGTTTTGGGCTCGTTTTCTCCAATTAAAATGCGTGTAAATACTGTATAGTGATAATCATATTTATTATATACCCATCAATGTATCAATTGACCTCGTCACAAACGAAACTGCGTACACAAAACATAATAATTTCATGGTATGTCTGTGTTTTTGATAATTTGAATTACATTTATTATCTTATAAATGTGGATTTAAAATACATAAGGGGGTATATAATAAATTTATCATTACTACAGTAACTTGATCCGAAGAGTTGGATCACGTCTCGTTGACAGGCGCTGATCATCAGATCAAACTCGACGCTTCGCGTCTCGTGTGATCTGATGATCCGCTCCTGTCAACTCGACGTGATCCGATTCTTCGGATCAAGTTACTGTAGAGTAATAATATATATGTATCACAAATCTCTGTATGCGTGTAAATACTGTATAGTGATAATCATATATATCACAAATCTCTGAAAAGACTGACTGAATGAATGACATATATCACACGTGATGATCTAATAATAATCATTCTCAAATTAAGATAATATGAACTAAAAACCTCTGGCTTTCTGATAGATGCAAGGTTAAAAAGTCAGTTCCGGTATAAAATGTAACAATTTGAATACCGAATTCATGTATATAGTCTCCCTTATACAGTATTTTTAGAATTTTCCCGTGGGGGAGGAATTCATCTTAATGAAAGATAAATATCATAATGTCCTCTCACTTGATTGCGAACACACGGAAGTTTGTACCAAGTGGTGGCCTTGTTCTACCCTCGCTGACGCTAAACTGTGTTCACAAAAGTGATTTAGATGGCAGGTACCAACCTTATCTCAAAAAGGTAATTCCGCTTATTGTGTGTTTTAAAACGGTGATGGAAAAATCACATATCGTATATATTTATTAGTTATATCTCGAAGGAATTTTTGTATTTTGCAGTCACTTTGATGCTAAAATCATGTTAGTAATGGTGGTGTGATTACAATGGGGATATTTTTCGGAAAATCCAAAATAATTGCCGTCATTTTTAGTTTCAAGCTAATAATTGTTATCTAGCGGAGTCGCTGAAGTTGTCAGAGAAGAGCACTGCTTTATAAGCATATTGGAGCTAGTCGCACCGAATGATAACAAAAGCTTTCGATTTATTGAAAAATTATATCACGTCATTATGGCAATTAATGAAACCCTCCCATGTGACGTTATCACTCAGTCGCTGAATACTAGCGATAAGTTGTTCGTTTATAGAGCTGAAAATTGAATCGCACCCAGTTTTCTGAAAAGCATAATTACGATAAGATCAAGTAAATGTGCGGGTTCGTTATCGGTGCTGGTACCTGTGGAAATTGTTTTATAGTCCCTATCATCAATACCACGTAATTAACAACTGAAATGTAAACAAAACGAACTTAATTACACTACGGCGCTTTGCTAAGATGTTCATTGTTAGTTTTCATTGTGAATGTGTATGATGTATTTCATTTTTGGTGTATCCGGCTGTGTGCTGCTACCGGTGTAATCTGTACGTGTATATACAACATGTAAGTCCATATTCACACATTCTGCGGAGTGTGCATGCGTGAGTGTAGAACTCTGATTATAAGTTTTTTGTAATTATAATAATTGATGCTCTCATAAACTAAGCAGGTGTCAAATTAAAAGCGGGTTGCGTGAAATCAGTGTCTCATATATATTCCGTTGAGAAGCAAAAACACATTTTATGAATATAATTCCATGTCCTTGTAAGCCTATTACATAAAATCCTAATACATGTACGTGGATGCTTGAGATATATGTACAAGCTTATACATTTACATGTAGGCTTAACATATATGTACAAGCTTTGTACATGCACGTGATGTATATAATGCTGGATCAAGGTGACAATACACATAATCTGTTGCAGAGAGGAATGTCCTTCTCCCGGGAAGTTCTAATATCAAGCCATAGATTATGAGAACCTAATTTGGAATTAAATTTTTAAGAGGTCCTCCCTTATTGATTCCGTCTAAATCAAAATGCAACTATTACATTGTTCCCGATGAAATTCCATCGCTCTTAATTCATTCCATATGGTAATATTGTAGCATACATCATCTTTTGTTTTATGGAAAACGAAGATGACAACCAAATACTCAGAATTTGTTGTAATAATCATTGACTACATGGATACAATGTCTCAATATTCAAAAAGTGCCAGATATCTACAAAGTTTTAGAAATTTAGTCTGTGATTCTCGACCATTCCTTTTGACCATTTTCAACCAAACTTGACCTCTGTAGAAAGAATGGCATTACGTAATTAAAAGATTTCCCCCTCTTAAAATATACAAAAAGGGATTTTTTGTTATAACATGTAGCTTGGGTTTATCCTGTTATGATTACATTATGATTGAAATACTGAATTGCCACAGCGATGTTTCAATAAAATGTTGGCAGTTCTTAAAGTCATCGCGGTTATTGTGGGACAAACTCTTGATGTTATAAGGATTTCAACAGCCTCATTTAAAGTCAGCATATCGCAAATTTTATGGTCTTTATAACGATCTAGTTTGCCAATACAACCTGCCATTGAGTCAAATGCTGTCTGACGTGTTTCATACCAATTGTTAATCCGTTCTTGGCACACTAATTCTGACTACGGATTACTCCATTTACCTGATCAAAGTATAGGGCTCACGACGGATGTTACCAGCGACAAGGGATGCATACCCCTCCTAGACACCTGATCCCACCTCTGGTATATCTAGGGTTCCATGTTTGCTCAACTCCCTATTTTGTATTCCTTTGAGGAGTTATGAGTTTGATCACTGTTTATTACCGTCATCTTTCATACTATCACGTGAATCTGCACGTGGATCAATATAAAAATCATTAAAATGACCTACGACATGAACAATGAATATGACAAAATTCTTCATGTCACATTGGTGTTTTATATGTTAGTGTCATGTACATGTATTTTATAAATTTGATACTTTCGAGTATTTTCATTTCATTTAGAAATTATTCAAGAAGTCAATTTAACGCGATTCATGAGGTATGCATAGGTCCAAATCGTGCTTCTTCACCAACAGCTGGTACTTCGCTCCCCCCCCCCCCCCCCCCCCCCCCCCCCCCCCCCCCCCGTATGGACATATCGCTTACTCTCCATTTATTTCTGTCTTGAGCTGCATGTTTCACACCCCACGTGATACCCCCCGCGACACTTGGATTAGTCTTAGTTCCATGTATTGTTGCTGGACGATGATTGGTGGTATTCGTGTGAAACAGCTGAGCAAATTGTGTTCTTATTCGTTACACTCAAATTGCAGGATAAATAACAAACACCAAGTAAACACGTGTTCGATAAAACAACGTGTTGTAATCACTTCAATAAATACATATATAATCTGATCCATTCTAAGTTCTATATAAGATATTTACTTTAGCCAATCAAATTGCAGGATAAATAACAAACACCAAGTAAACACGTGTTCGATAAAACAACGTGTTGTAATCACTTCAATAAATACATATATAATCTGATCCATTCTAAGTTCTATATAAGAAATAACCAGAATATAAATGATAATCAGAATTTTTTGACATACATTGTACTAGTAACATCATTCTCGTATTTCGCAAATTCTATTGTCGTTATAACGATCGAACTTACCACTACAACCTTATATTGAGTCAAACGCTGTCTGACGTGTTTCATACCAAATGTTAGCCCGTTCTTTACACACTGGTTTTGGCTGCTGGTTACTCCGTTTACCTGATCAAGATGGATGGTGTGACCGGTGGACAGGAATGCTTACTCCTCCTAGTCACCTGATCCCACCTCTGGTGTGTCCTGGGGTCCGTGTTTGCCGAACTCTTGATTTTGTATTCTTTAAAGGGGTTATGAGATTGATCACTGTTCGATATCTTCACCTTATCATATCACAGTCTCGGACAACGTCACGCCTCCAGCGAATACCAGCAATTGCCATGTACAGCAGATAGAAACTAAAACGCCAATCAAATAAAGTAAATGTGCTAAATTGAGAGACACGGTGTTTATATTGACACTTCTCCTATATTGTGTTACGTCTCCATGGTGGAGAAAACATGCTCAAATGGAAGGAAAAACAGCATAAAAGCAAATAAAACCCGTCAATCCTTTAATGCAAGAGTTACTAGTATATTTAAAGATAGTGTTTTACCTTAATTGACTTACAAAATAAGAGAACTGTATTTGTCAAATATACTTACAGTAAAGCGTTTCCTTCCGCAAGAGACTGAAACGACCGACCGCTTTACAGTAGTTAACGAGGAATAATATGTGGGTATAGTCTGTAAACGCTCGTATGCAAGTGTTGTCAAATGCGAATATGACACCATACACGTAAGAAATTTCATTTTTGAAAATATTTGAGGGCATGAACTGCAATGGTTCACGTCGACATACTGAAGAGCGTTAGTGCTTTATGGAAGTATGCCAGCGTCAAGTGTGTCAGTTCATACTCTCATGTATTTTTAAAAATGAAAATAGTCTTCGGAGTGAAGCAAGTTGTGGCCGGTGGAGTGGGGTTAAGGTGGAGTGGGGTAACGGGGGTTGCAACCTGTTTGATTGAACGTTATAACAAGTCTTTTTGTGATTTTGTGCTCGTAAAACCCCCTTTTTGGTCGGAAAAGGTACCATTCTAGTGTCGCAGCTTCCCCTCCCTCTGTAAATTTATATTGCCCTCTGTAAGTTTTCTGGATCCGTCCTTGCTGGCGATTGACATTTTTAACAAAATGAATTATAAGAATGATTCAAAATGAATGGTAATACTGTATTTTGTTCGTATCATTCGTGGAAACTGTCAGTTTTGATTGCAAACAATACGATACCGTGAATTTAATAATTTGATTGGGTCTGTTGGGTTTTAGCGGTATCTGACTTGACACGAGATTTGTCAAACACACATTATCAATGTCAGAAACGCAACATTACCTGCGTCCTAATACAGCCATATAGAACATCATTACGTAACACTTCTGACACAGAAATCGATTTTTTTGGCATCCTTTTTCTCAAAGGTTGTAGAGAAATACAATGTTGTTGATCTCCCAGTTCAAATATTTGCATTTCACTTGTGAGATATCGAGGACGAGGAAGACATGTTTCTCAGCAGACAGGGAGAATCGACAAAGAGGTCGTCAGTTGACGATGCTGTGTATCTGACCACCTGTACAAGTTTGCGAACTCCCACGCGCTAAATACCGCAGTCACTTGAGAAGAAGATAAAGAAGTTTTATGACATTTTCAGAAAAATATTATCCAATTTTTGCCAAGTACAGCACCACTATTGAGAAAGGTTACAATCAAGTAGTTATTATTTATCTGCCTGTCTTTTTCAAAAATATCATTCTTCAGAATTTTTTCTACAGTGCTTAGAAAGTAAGTTAACGTTCCGCCTAACTCAAATTATTTTGACCTCTTCTACGATGCACTAACTCAAATTACCAACTGCAAACTTCTGCAACATGTCACTATTATATGTTACTTCATTTCAAGAATAGAAAAACAACATTCAACTTCCTTGCCTCCACAATATCCGATTTGACTTCGACAGAACCTTGAGATACAAGATATTTAACGAGGGCTTACTATTTCATATATCCCATGGCAGCATCTTTACTGACCAATGAAATTTCCTTTAACATTCTGGTTCAAAAGGAATCAAAAGGGTTTTGTTCAGAACACTTCAGGTAATCCTTCAGCATACACTTGTGACAGTTTCGCCTTATCTGGTATTACAAACCATTGCGGAAATATTTGAGCATGAACAAATATTGCAAACAATCTTCATGTAACAACTTAATGGACCTTGCACTCATTTGCTGCGTTAGAAAACGGATGTGATTGTAAGATGTCACAGTTGTGTATCGAAACAACTAGCACCATTTGAAACCACAAGAGCAATCGGGGTTCTACTGGTAAGATATCATGATCTTAACTTAATGGCGAAGGAAATTGGTGTATTATAACATTGAAAGGGATTTGGTAGAAGACACAATAGAAACTAAAAATAGTTACAGTGGTACATGTGCATCGTGAAGTAGATATCAAACACAGAGGGGATATATGATAGTTCTTACAGTGAAGACCACAAATATGCTGGCATTGCATTGATATTAACAGGTCGTGTTCATGTTGAGAATGGGAACTGGTATTTTGCTTCCAGGAAAAAGTGATTCGCAAAATGACACATAATAATCGAGTCTAATTGAAAAGCCTCTAAGACAAGTCACTGACTCCCGTCCTTTTCTCGTATTTCAGACTGACCCTTTCTCCTAGCTATCGAGATCAACATGCCTTCCTAGAAAACGAATATTTGCACCGATATGATCTGAGACACTATAAATCTGATAAACAAGACTGTGAAGAGGACTTAAATCGTACTGATATGGTAACTGTCAGGTGTTCGTGAGTCCGAGCTGTCGATAACACTGATCCTCATTCATGATCACTCTTTATTCCTTTTGACGTCCATTGTGTGCAAACGACGTCGGAATTAAATCAATTGAGATTCATCTCTTATTCTAAATAAATGCCATCTCAAGAGCTAATCCTCAAGAGTGGTGCCGCTTTTTTTTTTTTTTTTTTTTTTTAAATATAATTCAATGCAACCGTTGTGGGTGTCATTTGAAATTATAACCGTTACAAGCAAAGACATACACTGTAAACATATATGATTTGAAAGACAATAAACTCGATGTTACGTCAATAACCCTATGACGTAAATACTCAGCGTAGACGTGTATACTCATCACAAGACAGTAGATCCATAGTTACCATTATCAGTCATAATATCCTATTTGGGCGTTATTATATGTATGTTTATCTATTTTCATAATAGATTCTAATTACAGCTCACCCAGCTGATGTACGGAATAAACCAGTTACGATGTGTTTGTGAAACACTGATGCCCCGTATATACGTCCAAACGTCAACGTCATATTTTAGATACGAAAAGAAAGGCCTTGCTACGGGGAATATACATGCGAAATATGAAAGCTCTATCTCCATCCCTTCAACAGTTAAAGGCAAGATTAATAGGTTAGGGTTAGGGTTAACCCAGACAGAGAAACAGACATACCAAAAACTATATGCCCCCGAATTTTCGATTACAGGAATATAAAACGTAGAACTCCAATATGGTTATATTGTATAAAATTGCAAAAAGTTAAATAAAATTGAAAAAAAAAACACTTTTGTTCTTATAATTTGAACTGTATGTAGTGTGTGCCAGCTCGAAAATCTAATATGGAGCAATCTCTTTCTTTGAACGTTATCTTACGGTGCATGTTTACTAAACTTGTGTGATGAATACCATTAAACCAATAAAACTGCCAGTTACAACTTGAACTGAGGTATATGTGCACAACAGTACATAGTGTGGTTAACCTAAACACCCAGGAGCAATAATGTACTAATTTTACATTAATATGCACACACATGTGACAATTTATCATATTATTTTAATCTAAACTAAAATTCAATAAAAGAAAAGGAAAATCGCCCTTCAAACACATATACAATAAATATCATTTGGGGATGATTGGCATAATACGAATTTCATAGAAAATGAAGTGGTTGCGTTTGCTTCCTATTCATTCCACAACGAAACTTATTATATCACCAGTTTTCTTAATGATAGCATTTGTCTTGATTTCGCATGATGATGAAAATGTTTTGTTCCATTTCTTTGTATATAATGAGGCCTCGAAGCTACAAGTTTTTTTCTAACGATATTTCTGATGTTTTCAATTCCAATGCTATCAAAGAAGATCATTTCAAATTATCCCGTAACGAGTCTACAGATCGCATCTCCTCGGTCAAGTCTTGATGAGATAGAATATTTGTAAATTCGAGATTACTGACTTGTAATGACGTGTTCTTCTAGATTGATTAAGACACAATATTAACAGTAATGAGTTAAGAGTAGGCGATCCGACAGGATTACTAAAGAAGAAAAAAAAAACGTTTAAGGTAGTGTAAAGCTGAAATGGAAGTAGTTAATTTTATGCACTAATTATATCTAAGAAACAGAATGAACTCGCCATTTTATTTTTATTAGAAATTATAAAATCCGTGCAAGATTATTTGAGCTAAGAGTTTATCGAGATAACTTTGCTACATTGTATTTGCCCGTGTACAAACGGTCAAGATAATTTGTTTACACAAATGGGGCTCATATTGCTATATTGAACATTGATGACATGATTCAACAACCCCCAAAAAATTACACGAACAATTACAATGAAGGTAGGATAGGCGCCTAATATAGCCTCATTCTGAGAAATCAGCAGACACAAAAAACTCTATACCATATATTAAATAAACCACACCACGTCTATCTCAAAATGAATATTACATTCATATTGTTCTTTTAATGTATGGCATATTCTAAAACATATTCATTTCACTTAATGACCAATAGGTAGTTAGTTCGACACCCGCTGGTGCCAAAGCCACGTCAAACCTAAGATGTAAACATATTTAGTGATTGCTCATACGCCAAAATGAATAAACTTGAAGCACATGCTGCTTCAGAAAATATATCAGAGACATTTGCCTACTATTTTGTACATTAGCACCACCTGCGACATCGGTATAACAAAAGTACAACAAACGGTACATAATACGCCCGTGAAATAGCTAACATAGGGTGTTTTTCTTAAGCCATAATTTGTAGAACGTTGCTTTAGGTAGTATCAGCCATCGTTAGACTGTGACATACTTTCTTTGCATCATATGAATAAAAGGTGGTAGCTTAAAACCATGACAGGAGGTAGATAGACAAACCAAAAGTTCTGTGTGTAAAATATTTCCCTAAATTTGACCAAGTTCAACAACATGTAAATATTTAAAACATCAAAGAAAAAACCGACCGAGAGGAATTATAAAAACGAACCATGCCCTTTATTCAATATAATATTTCCTCAAAACGGACTGAGTTAAACAACCAGTAATTTTCTCAAAAAGTGAAGAAAATCAAAATCCTTGCCATATGTATATCTTTCATACCCATACAAATACTCTTTAGAATAATAAGGTCCTCACTTGGAAACTGTGGAAGGAAGAGTAAAGACAAATCATGTACTCTCTATTTAATAATTCCTAAAACTGACTAAGTTCAATAACCTGTAATATTCTCAAACATTGACAAAACTCAAAATCCTTGCCAAATGCACACTTTCAATACCCATATAAACACTGTAAAACAAGAGGCCCAAGGACCACATCGCTCACCTGAATTACCTTGGCCCATATCTGAAGACTTCCCATATATATTTGCATGTAAAACCTTAGTCCGTATTGTGGCCCCAACCTACCCATAGATGCAATGATTTTTACAAACATGAATCTCCACTATGCCAAGAAGCTTTCATGTAAACCTCAGCGCCTCTGGTCCATTGGTTCTTGAGATGAATTTTAAAGATATTTTCTATTTATTCCCAATTTCTCATGTAAATATTTGATCCCCTATTGTGGCCCCAACCTATCCCCGGAGGCCATGATTTGAACAAACTTGAATCTGCATTATGTCAGAAAGCTTTCATGTAAATGTCAGCTCTTCTGGCTCATTGGTTCTTGAGAAGAAGATTTGTCCTATATATTTCTATGTAAAACTTTGATCCCCTATGGTGGTCCCAGTCTACCCCCGGGGGCCATGATTTGAACAAACTTGAATCTGCACTATGTCAGGAAGCTTTCATGTAAATCTCAGCTCTTCTGGCTCATTGGTTCTTGAAAAGGAGATTTTTAAATGACCCCACCCTATTTTTGCATTTTTGTGATTATCTCCCCTTTGAAGGGGGCATGACCCTTCATTTCAACAAAATTGCAAGCCCTGTACCCAAGGATGCTTTTGGCCAAGTTTGGTTATAATTGGCCCAGTGGTTCTTGAGAAGAAGATGAAAATGTGAAAAGTTTATAACGACACCGACAGACAACGGACAAATTTTGATCAGAAAAGCTCACTTGAGCCTTCGGCTCAGGTGAGCTAATAAGAAGGTTCTCTCTTGAAAACTGGGGGAGGAGTTAATCGGACAATTCACGTACTCTCTCTATGTAATAATTCCTAAAAACTGACTAAGTTCAATAACCTGTAATATTCTCAAAAATTGACAAAACCCAAAATCCTTGCCACATGCACACTTTCAATACCTATATAAACACTCTGTAAAATAAGGTTCTCTCTTGAAAACTGTGGGAGGAGTTCACTGAACAAATCACGTACTCTCTATGTAATATTTTCTCAAAACGGGCTCTGATAATTGATAAAGAATTAATAAAAATCAAACTCCTTGCCACATGCATATCTTCAATACCCATACAGACACTCAGTAAAACAAGATGGTCCTAACTTGAAAATTGTGGGAGGAGTTAGTTGGACAAATTATGTACCCTCCATGTAACAATAATTTTCAAACAAGAGGCCCATGGGCTACATCGTTCATTTGAACAGGAGTTCCTAGCAATAAACAGGTTGAGCAAAACTATCATTATGCAAGCGCTTGGTTCAGAAAAAAAACTTTTCAATGGTAACGACTATACATTCATTAATTATCAAACTTGACCACAAATTCATTAATTATCATATGCCCTTGTAGACAGGTATGACCTTTGATATTAACTTTCATCTAAAGATCTTTGTGCCAATTTTGGTTCCCTATACATTCATATGTAAAACTTTAATCTCCTATTGTGGCCCAACCCTAACCCTAAGGGTTATGATTTTTACAAAGGTGAATCTCCACTTTGTCAGGAAGTTTTCACGTAAATTTAAGCTTTTCTGGTCTAGTAGTTCTTGAGACGAAGTTTTTTTAATGACCCCACCCTATTTTTGTGATTATCTTCCCTTTGAAGGAACATGACCCTTCATATGAACAAACTTGAATCTCCTTTACCTAAGGGTGATTTGTATGAAGTTTGATTGAAATTGGCCCAGTGGTTCTAGAAAAGATTTCCCTATATATAAGCATGTAAAACCCCTAATGTGACCCCACACTACCCCGGGGGTAATGATCTGAACAAATTTAAATTTACTCTATATCAGGAAGCTTTTACTTAAATCTCCACTCGTATGGCTCGGTGGTTCTTGAGAAGAAGATTTTAACAGATTTTCCATATATATTTGTATATAAAACTTTGATCCCCTATTGTGACCCCACCCTACCCCTAAGGGTCATGATGTTTACAAACTGGAATATCAACTGTGTCAGAAAGCTTTTAGGTAAATTTAAGCCTTTCTGGCTTAGTGGTTCTTGAAAAGATTTTCAAATGACCCCACCCTATTTTTGCATTTTAGTGATTATCCCCCCTTCGAAGAAAGCAAATCCATTCATTTCAACAAAATTGAATTCCCTTTACCCAAGGATGATTTGTTCCAAGTTTTATTGAAATTGGTCCAGTGTTTCTGGCGAAGAAGATTTTCCTAATGATGTATGTGTATGTAATACTTTGATCCGTTATTGTGGTCCCACCCTACCCCCGGGGGCTATGGTCTGAACAAATTTGAATCTACTATCAGGAAGTTTTCAGGTACACCTCCATTCTTCTGGCCCAATGGTTCTGAAGATTTTTAAACATTTTCTATATATATTGGCATGTATAACTTTGATCCCCCTATTGTGGCCCCATCATACCCCCTGGGGCATGATTTTTACAAACTTGAATCTCCATTATGCCAAAACGTTTCCATGTAAATGTCAGTTTCTCTGGCCCAGTGGTTCTTGAGAAGATTTTCAGAAGACCTCCACCCTATTTTTGCGATTATATCCCTTTTGAAGGGGGCATGGTCCTTAATTTTCAATCAAGGATGCTTTGTACCAATTGGCCCAGTGGTTCTGGAGAAGAAATTAAAAAGGTGAAAAGTTTACGACGGCGCTGACAAATTTCCATCAGAAAAGCTCACTGGTGTCTTCGGCTCAGGTGAGGTAATAAAGGGCAAACCTCCTGCAAGAGAGGTCGAAATGGATCAAAATTGTAATATGATCTAATTAAAAGTGATCCACAAAGAAGCGACATAGCAAGTTTCAGCTTGCTATGTGGCAGAGAAATGAAATTAGAAACAGAAAACTCCGAACGGACGGACAGACGGATGGAAAGACAGTCGCTGTATCATTATACGTCACGTCAATAGACGGACGTATAGAAATATTGCATAGTTCTGAAACCCTACATTTGATCAAATATGCGATAATTTTGAGACTTTTCGTGATCGTGATAATATTTTTAAAGACATCTTAAAACAAGTTTTACTGGATTTCTATTTTGAAATGTAATTGGAAATGGGGCAGGGGGCGCATGGGCCTCTTATCCTAACTTGTTCTTTCCAGTCAATGTTCTCTGAGAATTAATAGCCAATTCTAGAGTAAGTAAAAGTTTAAAAACATCCAGCAGTTCTAATTGTTAGCGATTGATTAGAGGTCTTTCACCTTTGAAAAGGTGAAGATTGAAACATCTTTTGTATAGTGAACTTTCTCTAAAGAATGCAATGTAGTGTTTTGTAAAGGAAATAAGATGACTTTCCCCTTTTAAGTCAAGCTCAAAAACGTGTCATTTGTATAAAAGAATGAAAATTCATTATAAAATATATACACATGTAACCTTGACCTGCTATAAAACGTAAAAGATAAAATCAACAGAAATCAAAAACTTCAAATGATTATCTGAAAATTAGGTTGAAGATAATTAGGTTGAAACATAGCGTATCAAAGGGACAATACTGGTATTGTAAAGGTGCTAAAATATTGTACCTAGTATGTTCAAAGAAAATTTACAATCATTTGAAAGGTCGTAAATCACTTTAAAATTGTGCAAACAAATCTCATTTGCTAATGAATTTGACTTTCTTAATTTTTCTCTGAAGTTCTTATCTCTTGTACATTCATCGCATGATTGGTGTAAATAAACTACGGAAATTATTTTTTTAATCAGTTCACAGGGTTTTCACTTACTGGGTAAATTTTGATTGGATACTTTCATATTTTTCTTTTCTACTCTTGAGATAAGACTTTCTCATAATGGTTTTCTCCAGCGTATTTGCTAAAAAGCTTCTTGCTATGCAACCAAATATTTCAGTATATGTACACTAATTTCTCTCACCTAAAAATCTTCTTCAGCTGATGCCATTTGGAAACTAGTATTTGTTATTTTCTAAAGCTTGAAGTATAGTTCTAGCGCTTCTTTGTCATCAGTTGAATTTCTACTTTCGTCTTTGCGTTCCAGATAACCGCCATCTATGAGCTGATTTTGAAAACAAGTCTACTTATCTCCCTGTATAAAGAACCAGTCTAACCCTCCAACAGGTTTAATTTCAGTCCTGAGGTCATTGCTATAACTTAATCATTTAGCTGGCCGCAATGTTTGTACATCCGGACCCAATCGTATAGAGAACGGACTCCAAAGAAGCCTGGTGTTCGCAGAAATATCTATTTCTCCCTTTTATCAAGTTTGTAATGAATTGCACATTAAGAACTACTAATAAAAGATTCTAACATTAATACACCTTGTCAGTGTTGCCAAAGAAAAGCTTCATTTGATGTAAACACCAGAATTCATACGCAAGCTCAGACCAGCAGCGATATTCAGTATTTTCCGTAATTTTGATTTTCCCCCCCCCCTCCCCTTTTTTTGAGCATTTCGAATATTACTCTAGTGTTATTCAACCAGACGCCCGACTGTTTTCTCAAACTCTAACGAATGAGAGTCTGGTAAAGTCTTGCAATATATAATTGTTGTGATATTGGAACGAGACTCATCAAAATTGATTGGCTATGAATTACATACCATCAAAAGCGCTGAAAGTTTCGAAGAATTAATTGAATTAATTTATCAGTAAAAGCGAAAGATATCAAATCAAAAGTTTTGACAAATAAAATTAACCGAAAAGATGTTTTAGCGATGTTGTCGACACTATTCCTGAGTATCATTTTCCCAAAAACTATTATGGGAAACGAAAGTGAAAGTAGGCTACACAGCTGGCTGTGATTCAGCCGTTGTTGGATTATTTTCTCTAGTATTTTAATGAAAGACCAGTCATAGAAATATAAGATGTAATATCTCTGGTTTGAATACACAGTAAGCTATTAAAACAAAAATAAACTACGCCCTCTAGCGATGGCATCTGTTGAGTCTTTCTGCTTTGTTTTGTTTCTTTGTTGTTAACATCCGGTCACTTATATATCCCTGTGAGCTCGAAATGAAGGACACCACAGAGTCGTCCACTTCTGCTTCATACTTAGATATTTTATTGAAAGTAGACATTAACGGCAAACTGACAACTCAACTGTATGACAAAAGGGATGATTTCAGCTTCTCCATCGTCAACTTCCCATATTTATGTAGCAATATTCCATTATCACCTGCATATGGTGTTTATATATCTCAACTGATTCGATATGCAAGAGCTTGTTCTGGGTATAGTCAGTTTTTAAATCGAGGTAAGCTACTGACAAACAAGTTGATGGTACAGGGATTTCAACAGTCTCGATTGAAGTCAGCATTTCGCAAATTCTATGCTCGTTATAACGATCTACATATATGTAGTTCGTCAATACAACCTCACATTGGGTCAAATACTGTCTGACGTGTTTCATACCGATTGTTAAGCCGTTCTTGGCACACTGATTTTGACTGCGGATAACTCCGTTTACCTGATCAGGATATAGGGCTCACGGCGGGTGTGACCGGTCAACAGGGGATGCTAACTCCTCCTAGGCACCTGATCCCACCTCTGGTGTGTCCAGGGGTCTGTGTTTGCCCAACTATCTATTTTGTATTGCTTGTAGGAGTTATGAGATTGATCACTGTTCGTTATCTTCACCTTGCATTACGTTATCACTGTTTGTTATCTTTACTTGTTCGTTATACTAATATGACATCTGTTTTCAAGGCCCCGTGACGTTCCCCTTAATCAGTGATCTCTTAGGAAAGGTACAATCGCTACCTATTTTTAATGCATGGCTGTGTCGTTGATTGGCCTCAAACACAGTCCCGCTAAATAAGTGTAGACTCTACTCAGAAACTGAGTACGTTAATTGCTTGACTGTTTAACGTCTCAACTAGAATTCGTCAAGAGATCACCAGCATACCTGTGAAGTGACACCACGTTAGGCTAATGTTATAGTATAGGATCAATGGAATATTTGTTTCACGAATGATTAAGCCAAGGTATGAGAGAAAATATATTATACATGTACATGAATTGTATGAGCGGAGAATATAGATGATTACCAATTTTGGATTAAGAAATATTATAATGATGCATTTTCCCAACTTTAACTTAAATCATTGGTGATTAAAATTTATACGTATTTCTTAACAAAACTGCTTTGTCAAATTCTCACCATACTGTGTGCATAGATATTGTTACATTCTATATCATTTTTAATATCTTAAATATACCTTCACCTTTATAACAATACCTAAATTGAGCAATGAAATGTTGCTAATGTGGATCTGATTCTGCAGCAACGCATGGTTTTGCAAAGAAGTCCAATGTTCGAGTTTTGATCATACCAAAGACATTTAACATATGCAGTGAGTTTTCTACCACCAAGATCCCGACATTAGAATTTAGAAATGAAATTCATGGGTCTTTTTTATATGGTCGCACGATAGAGAACCCTCACTGCTACGACATCTCGTGGGGATCTGGGTTAGAATAGGTCCTCAGTACCCCCTTGCTTGTCGTAAGTGGCGTCTAAATGGACGGTCCTTCGGATGAGACCGCAAAATCCACGAAGCCCCGAGTCACAGCAGGTGTGGTCCGATAAAGATCCCTCCCTACTCAAAGGTCGTAAGCGCCGAGCATAGGCCTAAATTTTGCAGTCCTTCACCGGCAATGGTAACGTCTTAGACCATTACAGTAAAATATTCTCCAGCGGGACGTTAAACAATATACAGTGCAAACAACCACTGCTACGTCCTTCAGCGGCATGCATAGCATACCACTACTTTCCCACCAATTCTTGGATCTCTGCATATCTAACTACCTTTAGTTGGGTTTTTATTACATATGGTCTAGCATAATGAATTTAGTCGCATAGGTCCTTATTCCTATATCGACAGTCCATGAACTCAATGCCAAATTTTACCGACGCCAAGTTTTTCTTTCCGACCATGTGTGAAGAATGCGCGCGTAATATATGTTCATTATACAGATATATTGGAGTTAATTAGATTGATCACAGTTCGTTATCTTCACATTTCAATCATTCAAGGATGAACTTAAAATTTCGACTTATTCTTGTAATATACATTGCATAAGATATTTATCTAACGCCATTACCTATATATACACCATGTTAGTTTGTTATACTCTTAAGTTGGTGAACGTACTTCCTTAACGTCAACTCAGTTTATACAATATAAAAAATGTTAATATAGTGAAATGAACCAATCAAATTGCGTTGTACAGGTAAAATTTAATTATGCAATCATTTGTAGGTTATATATATCCAGCCCTGTTCTACCTGCCGTTATCAACCGTGCGAGGATTTTTGAGCCTGTAGTACTGAAAAAGCTTTCAAGACGATTTCAAAAGCATCTAGCTGAATAATTCATATTTCTGATGTATGAAGACAAATTAGAGGGCGAAGTGAGTCGTTTGATCGGATACAAAACAATTTGTCAATCTGGTATCATTGTAACTTCTGATTTACTGAGGGCACGGTAAGAATGTCTCTCGCGGGTTCATTCATCATTGACATATACCTGCATTGTAGTCTATATAAGAAGTAATCGCTTGAAATAGAATTTGTTAATAATATACTGTCTATTTCCCACGTCAACCGCAAAAACCGAGGCCTCGTGTCGCAGCAGGTGCGGCAATATAAAGATCCCTTATTGTTCAAAGGCTGTACGCGCCGAGCATAGGCCTACATTTTGCAGCCCTTCACCGGCAGTGGTGACGTTTCCGTATTGGGGGGGGATTGTAGAGAAGGACGTTAAACATTATACAACCAACATCCCACTTTATTTTTCTCGACAGGGATGTTAAATAATATACAACCAACCAACCCTTTTAATAAAGACGTTGATTTTAATACATAGGTTGGTCTTAACTACATTTAGCAGATGATCTGCATTGATCAGGTCAATAATCAGGGATTTTCTAGTAATAGTTGTTGAACCGATGACGAGAGAAATTCTTGCGTGATGGTCATCAAACTTTGTAGGCAGTTTGGGTACGACTAGGAGACTCCCCTAATGATGTTCATGGCCCAAGGTAAAGGGCATCGGAACTTTTTTTTTGCATATAGCATTGAACCCTGTACTCAATCGTCACCAACTTAATGTGCAAAGACAAATGAAAGAAAATGGGAGAAGGAAAATATATGTTATACAAACATATCGTCTTCGTTTTGCACGATTTCTACAAGATATTTTCCTTTTATAATGTATTTTGTATTTTATTAATCATTTATTACTCTTTTTTTCAAGGCGAATATATTGCATCTTTGTTATATTAAATTATTCCCATTGCAACTGCGTTAGCAATAGGTCTAGAAGCTTTTTTGTTTATTGATCTGCGGGATTTTAAGAAACAACACACAAGGATAATTTTAGAAATATCTTATTTTAGAATATCATATAAAAATTATTCCACATCACACTCTGCAAATGCTCAAATTTATATGATAACTCGCAAATAACTGACAATGGTGTTCTTAAACTCTGTTTGAACTTTGGTCTGTATCAAAAAAGCACCCTTTAGCCATTTTCAATTACAGTATTAGAGTTTACTCCAAGGAGAAAATCTCAACTACATCTCTTTTGGACGGTGCATTGTAAATTTATTTCAACCAGACTTGTTCCATGAATATTAAGATGAACAATGAAAGAAAAATATTTTCACCAAGATCTTATGAGTAGAAATATTTCATTTATAGAATCTAAATTGATTGATGGCATTCAGACAACCAGAAAAATCACAGGTACATGTCTATTCAGAAGACGCGGCATCCAACTGATTAATAATCCAAATATAAGAAAATGGAAAAACAATTTAGCTTAAAGTCACTTTGAAATCGTCGATAAATTCATTCCCATTCAGAAAAGTAAGGACGTGGTCAAATTTGCTAACAAGCTTTGACGATTCTGAGGATACAGTGATTTGAACATGTAAACTGAGATAGCACGCTACGTGCTAATTAATTTCTTGATGACAACCTCGGGTTTTCTTATGACAAAATCAGCTCGAAATTCAGTGTTCAGAATATGATGTTTTAACTTAATTTTCACTCGGGAACTCGTCTATCGATATAGAGGTGTAACAAATCTTTTTCCGTATGCAATATGCCAACCTTGCTGTCGTTTGTTTGGTGTAGGGTTCCAGGAATTCACCCTTGTCATAGCTAGAGGAGTAGCACGTTTGGTGATGAAATACTTGGGCCTCGTGTTCGAATATTCTTGAAGGTCATCTATTGGGTCTCGCTTGCCGTACGCTATAGACCAGCCAGGCGATGCTCTTTTCCCATACGATATTGCCCAGCCTTGACTTCGTTTTAGCGATTCCACGTCGCTTTTATGAAGATTTTTACTGTACATCCCTGTGATCAAGTTTAAGAGAGTGTCGTCTTCATTCGTCTGTAACGGTCTATCTTCTGATAATGAAAACCCAGAGGAACCTAAAACATAATAAAACGATCTTTAAAAATCAAGTTTACAGGACTAATGGCATGTTTAAAATTTATAATGTATTTGTAAATTAGGGTGTATTGTTAGAAACACTACGTCCCGGCTATAGAGGAAAAACTGGACATATGACCCACATGTACAATGCCTCTACCTTTTTATCTTAATGTATTATATACCATGAATTCTCAGTTCACTAAATATGAAGTTGTAATTTTGTAAGTTCAAATGTTATACATGTAAACAGTGTTAAAATGGAAACTCAAAAAGCATTCCTGATCAGAAACAATATGTCTTCAATCCCTCTCCTCCCCATCCTCAACACTCTCACAAATAATTCAAAATTCAACGCAATGTGTTAACACAAGTATTTCTAAATATAACATTTTAAATGAAGTAGTAGGGTCAATATTGCAGGAACTTGACAATATATATTTGCATGTTAGTGAAGGGTATAGGGCGGTTTATTCACCCGGTGAAAAACATACCCTTGTAGATAAGTCCGAGGGTGATATGATCTTTTGAGGGTGAAATGATTTTTTGAGGATTAGTGAAGCTTTTATATAATTTAGTATGCAAAACATCGGTTTGTAGACATGCAAATAAGAACTGCGGTTTCCATTTTCAACACCATATGTTTGATAAATTCAACTTGCGATATAAAACTTTTCTAAGATTACCAGCATCAAAACGCACAATCATTATAATGATTTAATATGCAAATAACAACAAGTCATTATTAGGTAGGATGTTGTCGGACATGTTTTATACCAATTGTTAAGCCGTTCTATATAAAGAAGGTTTAACATGTACTGTTTTGACTACGAATTACTCTGTTTACCTCATCAGTACATAGGGCTCACGGCAGGTGTGACCTGTCAACAGGGAATGCTTACTCTTCGGAGACACCCGATCCCACCTCGGAGTTGTATTCATTATAGGATTTATGAAAATGGCCACTGTTCGTTAGCTTCACCCTTTTCATCAAATAAACAGTTAAAATAAAACAGATCCAAGAAATATCTTACGTATTCAAAAAAGAGCACTCGTTTCCCTGTCACAAAGGCAAATCAAAATTTCATATTTTGCATGCATGACAATCGGCGAGTAAATGATTATTCTGTGGGGGGCTCAAAAATGAACCCATATGGAGAGAGAAAGAGAAACATCGACTCGTTTGCCTGTCGCAAAAACAAAGATTTAATCAAATTTTTGCATGATCAAAAGACAATCAGCAAGTAAACGATAATTTTACGGAGGGTAAAAATTAAACCAAGATGGCGAAAACAGGAAACTTGATACAACGGATTGCAACGTACGAATTAATACAGGACAAATGAGAAATCGGGAAGTAATCATTATCGTTAATAGATGCCTTTTGTCTATTTCCGCCTCTAATAAGAAGTAGTCCTAATCCTCGGGTTTCGTGGACGGCACACCGTGAAAGATAGCCTGCGTTTTTGTTGACGCACAAATGCCTCAAGATTTATTCGAAATGCTTAAACTTTGCAAAAGATTAAGATTTATCGCTTGACACTATTTCTCGTTGTTAAAATGAGCATACTGCGCCAAAATAATTTTCTGTTTCATTTCCAGAAGACTATCTCTGTTTCATTATTTTATTACTTGAATGAGACACTGAAAGGCCTCGGGAATAATTATAACCCGTAATTTCAACATTAGTATCAAATTGTGTGTTTGATTTCAATTTATTTGACTGATGCATGTAGGTGCTCAAGAACAAAATTAAAACCATTGAAAATGCGCTATATTTGCCAAAAGCTTTTATTTTCCTGGGTTTTTTTTTATTTGACAACGAGCGTTATCCCAAACTGACTTTAATGTAGTCCATTTAATGCTGAAAAAAAAAAAATTCAGAACAACAAGAATCATCTTATCCATGAAAGCTTGAGTTTGCTGATTCCAAATTCAATTCGGCCTATGAAGTTTTAACTTAAGGTAGTTGTCTTATTTCAATGGCATTCTGATGAGCGATAAATAATTCAGGTCACTTGCGTCTAGCAGCCCGGGACGTTTGCTAAGTCAAGTTTCCCCTTTCCAAATCCAACTATTTGATTAATTACGCAACAATATTTTAACTCAATGTTGTTAAAAAAATTTATCAAAGAATTTTTTTTAATAAACTTGTTTTCTTATTTTTAAACGTAAATACAATATTCTTTTTGTATTATGTTCCACCTTTGTACATGTACGTTTGCTGTTGTGAACAATGAAGGATATGCTCACATTGCATTCTGCTGTTTTACATATATTGTAAATCATACTGCAGTCCCACAATATTGTCTTTATTAGATCGAACCCGGATCGACCGTTGCGAACCGAACATCAGCGCCATCTGTGTACAGTGGAGGTTATGAGGTATATATCATTACCAAACATGGTAACGTTTAATTAAAAAAATGTACTTAATGGTTTCAGAGGATTGTTGGTATCAAAAGGAGAAAACATTGCCTCAATGCGTTTAGTCTCATCCTCAAGACCGATCCCCGCTTCCCACAGATAGATATGAACCCAGTATCCAATGGTCTATTATCTTACAGTGCGCACTTTTTGGCTTGGGGTAATTTATGGAGTGGAGCGGAGTTGGAGTCGTGGAGTCATGGAGAGGAGTCTCTGTGCTTCATAACTTTACTGTCCCCCAACTGTCACTCTTTATTTTAGATTAATGTAACTCAACACCCTCATCCGGTACAAATAGGTGTGTTGGAATTTGGTTCAATCTGTTTGTTCTACTTTAGTTGCACACACATCTGTCAAAGCCCCTTCATCCCCTTAGGTGGGAGGAAAATGTTCCTGTCAGAAGCGCCAAGAATGAGTTCAAATTTATGACCTGCAATGTTAGATAATCACTTCATCATTTTAACACTGTGTAATGCATGGTCTTGGTCTTGGCAATGGCATTTCCTATTCATGTGTGTTTATTAAAATAGCTGAGGATTTTTTTTTATCAATTATAGATTGATATAACCTATCAATATTATTGATCAATTGACAGGAGTAAATCTAGTATTTTATTGGGTAGCACATGAGACAGATTAAAATGGGAGGGTTTTAGCCTCTCTCCACAGCAGTGTAAGACATTACATGAACGTTTTTTCAATTTATCTTCTTTGTTTGGCTAGTTATGTATTTATTTATCTAGGGGGGGGGGGGTTAAGTAATATCTGAAATAAAAATGAAGAGCATCAAGTATGTGTTGATTTTTTTTCCATTAAATATAGATTTGTTTTTACATGTATTTTCTCAGTTTTTGAAAGTATACTGGTTTATAAAAGATGTTATAAATAAATTATATATTTTTTGAATACTTATATTTGATTTTCATTAAGAAACCTTTGACATTCTTAGAGTTACATGTGTGCCCCCCCCCCCCCCCCCCCCCCCGTGTTATGGTTTGTAAATGTATAATTCATACATGATAAACATGAACATTTTATTCATTGACTCCACTCCACAACTCCATGACTCCACTCCACTCCATGAATTACCCCAAGCCGCATTTTTTTGCCTCGCTTTGATAGTAGACGCGCTAAGACATGACCGTGGCAAAATAATCCTGGAATTTCTCCATCGGAGTCGAGCTTTTTCGTTCGGTTTTCAACAGCTACTGCTTGAAATTGAGGTATACAATCTTACCTTCCTAGAAGGTAAATGTTGAGGATTTGTTTTTAAAAATATATGAATAGGATGTATTTCATAAAAGAATATGGTGCACCCATGGTCGTGCAATGTTATGGCACAAATTAATACTTGAGTGCAACATGAGAACATCGTATACACGAGATTCTTCAAGTTTGATTTTTTTCCCACACTAGACCCATGGCCAGGAACTGGGAGTATGGTGTTTTTCGGAGGGAATTAAAACAAGAATATACTGTGGACTTCTTTCTTTTAAAAAAATACCAACAAACAATGTATGACTAGCTCTCAATGGTAACGAAATAGATGTTTGTTACTGTTACCTAGACATGATACCATGCATGATAATTTTTTTTAAATGCCTCTCATAATCCAATTTGAAAATGCGACTGCGATTAAAGTTAACGTTTTGTGCCCGTAATGTGATTTTTCCCAAAGAATCCAATCCATTGTCTTTGTTGAACTATTGATGTAAATCGTATCAGGGGATGGACATCATATTGAGAATGTTATTATTTGAATTCCTGAACTTAATGAACTTTCTCGTTCATATTATATTATTGTTACTGTTGCAAATAAGTCGGCAACAAAAACTTATTTACGATTTATTCAGTACGTGTTAGTGATTGATTGTATAGTGTTTGCGTGTTAGTGAGAAAGGTTAGGTTATGGGTGTCAGGATAGAAATGATTATTTGATGCCACCGTTAAAAACGTAGAAATCGAACACCTCCTGTCAATAATATTATTTTCAATAAATTTGTCAAAAGCCGCGAATGGACATATATTGTACCAGATACTTGGTCCTATTATGTTTGTGGGCTATAAATCTCGGAACCAGTCATTCCCAAATGTTAAATGGGATGTCAATCAAGACTGATTAGAAAAGGAGAGAATTAAAGCGGTGTTTCGCAGCTCGTAATCTCGATCTACAACGCCAAATCACACTTCCTTTAAATCAATGTATTGGATTGTGGCATTATCCGGTTTAAATCGTAAAATCCTCTGGTTTTTATTTCCAAATAAATCATTCACAAATGATCTCAGTAAGAAACAAAAACGAAATTTGCAAAGACGAGAAGTCCATGAGAATCCACGCACTTGTCATATATAGATGAATGTATTAAGAAAACGGTAAATTTAATGAAACTGGTCTCCACGCAACGAAACAACAGGCTCACCAAGTAATTTTAAAAAAAAACCAATTTCGATAATATTTCTAAAACCGTAGATAACGTACAGTGATCAATCACTTAAATCTTATAAAGAATACAAAACCTAGGGTAGGGTAAATACAGACCCCTAGACACACCAGAGGAAGAGTCAGGTGTCCGGGACGATTAAGCATCCCCTTGTGACCGGTCACACCCGCCGTGAGCCAGTTATCTTTATCAGATAAAAGGTAATCCGTAGTTAAAATCAAAATACAAAGAACGGTATAACATGGTAATGATAGTTTGTATTGAATCTATGAAATGCTGACTTTAAGCGAGACCGTTGTCTAAAACGGAAGAAAGCACACTCCAACGTTAGTAGATAAAATTAGACAGCTGTCTTCATCATAAGTAGACACAAAGATGAGAGGTATGTGCATTATGTCATGGAGACAGACGTTTCAGTGCAATTTCGGGGTCATTTGTTTCTTCAAGAAAATATCTTAACAATGTTTAACGTCATCTGCAGACGACATAAGCGATTTTGTATTTACAATTGATCTGTTTACGAAATGGTACGCAATATAAAATACTGTAATTGCAGCCAAAGACAGCAACATAATTCGTCGTTCTCCTCTTAACTTGTCTAATATATATAACATAACCTGATCAAGAATCATCATCGGCACGAGATACTCTTGTATGACTGCCAAATCATCATTAAGCTAATGTGTATTTTGCTCCGATTCAAACCATTTGGTATTGCTATTTCATTTCTCGCAAGACCCTTTTTTGTTGCTTGTATTGTTTTAGCCGTTTTATACAGTGAGTTACACGTAACTTGAATTGCAGTGTTCGCTCTGTCACCGTTTCGCGCGTTTAAACTTTAATTTTTACATTTTGCTACCCCAAAAAAATATGTTCACTGTCTCAAAGGTGATGCAATATTTCAATCTCAGACTGAATTAGATTCACAATAGTACACTCCTAAAGTCAGTAACCGGGAAATGGTGGATTCGGGCCTCGCTCGTACCTTAGCTGTCTCAAATATAAGTAATTATCATTTTCTCACCAGAGGGCGCTTTACACAAGTCCATCGACGCTTTTGCACAAGATTGTTATACAACAATAGCACATTCGTAAAGTCAGTAACCGGGAGATGGTGGATTCCAGCCTCGATCGTACCTTCGCTGTGTCAAATTTATGATGTAAATATAAATAATGATTATCATTTTCTCACCAGAGGGCGCTTTACACAAGTCCATCAACGCTTTCGTACAAGATTCTTGTACAACATTTGATAATGAATTCCACAAATTCATATTACATCATTTGAATGTCTCTTCCAAATTCCCTAAACTCTAGACTATATCTCTTCCATATATACCCCCAAATTCCATACGCAAATAAACAAACTCACGTGTCTAGAACGTGCAGAGAACCGCAGTAGAACGCTTCATCTATTTTACAAGGTAAGAGTAATTTCACTTACAGGATAACATAAGAGTTGGTCAGACTCAAACGCAGCCCCATTCATAAAAGTGCTGCACGTGGTGTATCCAAAAACATAATAGTTGACTTTACAGCTGTTATACATTTTTTCAAACTAAACAGTCAATTTATTTCTTTTTAGTGGCGTGCTTACCATATTCCATGGCATATTGGATGAATTGTACATTTTTATCTACCATTTTTAATGTTTGCATCGTGATTAATTTGCCACAAGATGCAGATACTATAAAGTGAAGCTTGTGTAACGCGCCCTCTGGTAAGCAAATGAATTATTACTTCCATGCCAAGCATTTGACATTTAGATGTGAGAGGCGCGGGTGTTTTGTGGCGCATCACCTTGAGATAGTGACGGGTCGATAATCGTTTCTCTCTTGGATACACACAAGTCAAAAAACTATTTTAAAAAACAATTAAAAAACAATAGATTTCAAAAGCAGTGAGGTTAAGTTTTTTTTAAAATTCCTTTTCAGTATGAATTGTAACATTATGCATGATGTTTTAAGGCACGTGTACTATTTTTGAACAAACTTTCGAAGAACGGCATGGCCGGACTGGTCCTGGATGATGAACCCTAGAATGAAGATATTTTAGTACTAATCTTCAAAGATCATTGAACGTCACTAATGCTTGAATTAATACGACTATCACGCACCTGTGTGGGCACGCTGTCTGTAGATGACTGAAATATACTTTTTATTAAAATATTTTAACTGGTGTTGAACGGATTATTTCGCAATCATTCTGGTATTAAAAATATCTTAAATAGAATTGAACGGATTATTTTATAATCCGTTTGTTATTAGGAATATTTGAACTGGTGTTGAACGAATTATATTGAAATCCGTTAGCCATTTAGGAATATTTGAACTGGTGTTAAACGTATTGCAGCCCGTTCAGTGGTCGTACCACATGAAAAATGTTTTATTTGTTCGGTCTCTCACAACATGGATATAGTTTCTTGTCCCCTGGAAGCTATCTTACAACAAGGTATGAAATATATCAGATGGAAATTCCAAATTCCCCAGTTCTGATATCAATAGTACTTGTATGATTGCTTCCTTACCACAAGCAATGTCGCGGGGGAGGGATCAGTTTGCGGATCCCTAGTTTTCATTTGTTTTTTCACATATTCAGATATATCATTTTCGACATTTAAACAATTGATGTAATATATATGCAGTCAGGTGTTGAGTAGGATTACCACCAGTATTACCATTCAATAAGTACTTCGTTGTCACAACCAGTTCAAGCGATAATAGAGAGCGGTGAATTGTGATCCTCGAAGTATCTAATTCAGTTACAGATTTTCATTTTACCGAACTATTCAAAGCAATGAATCACTAGTGTTCTGGAATTGTGATAATAAGAAATTTGTTGAATATTTTGCTGAAACGCCATGAAATACCACGCTGTCCTTCCAGTTTTTATTTTCTTTATTTTTTTTCGGTGGTGTATTTCGTTCCTTAGGTGACAAAAAACTCCCCCCTCTATTGTGCAATTTTTCTGTAGTATGTGCTATTGTGATAAAGAATTGAACATTAATTCTATATCATTGTATCCAGGTGAGTTAATGAGATTATTGATATAACAAAGATAATGTATGAAATGTATTCTATATAAACTTCAATATCCTGAGTTATCTTTCTTTTAAGAAGTAGTTAATACTACTAGTGGCAGATTTAAGGGGCCGAAAATTTTCAAATTTAAGGTAAATCATGGTCTCTTGTTTAGAAAAATGTAAATGATAAAAGAAGAAATAATTTCTTCCACTCTCAATGAAATAAATGGCAAAATCTTTTGATTTATTGAATTATTTTTATTAGGAGACTTTACATTTCCCCCTAAAACCCTTAAAATTTGAGTCCTTTTATTAATTTCACCTTATTAGAAATTACAAAAAATAGTAAAAATGACTACATAGGAGACATATTTCAAGCCCTACAAAATCTGTAAAATCTAGGAGCTTTCGGGGGCTTCGCCCCCTGGGTCCCCATCAAGGATTTGCCCTGGACCCACTAGCGGCCCCTAGACCCCTGCCTCACAAAGTTGAACCCCCTATCCGCATTTCCTGGATCCGCCCTTGACTACATACTCCAAATGACTATGAAACTGTTCGACATGAAATAAAATATCACTTAGTCTCTTTAAAGTTTTTATCTCTAATAGCTTTAAAAATGTGAGTTTTAAAGGGCTTTTAAGAGTTGTTAATTGCAGTCCTTAAATTAACATTAATCACTAATCTATACAATTTCTTCATGTAGTCATTTCGATGTGTACTTCGAGCTGCAAATATACAATATACATGTATGTGTACAATCTGCACCCAGGCCAGCATAATAGCGCTAGCCATCTAATTGTCATAAAAGAGCTGATATCTCGAAGAATGCGTATTACATAGATATGATTTATAAAACTATCTTAATTTCAAAACAAAACGAATGATATAAACAAATTAATTACACATCTGTCTGTCGTTTGACAGACGGATACACGTAGAGATGAATAAGGTAGGCCTATATATAGGTCGTTGAGAGGAGTGAAAATGAGACATGTTTAATTTGACCATGTTGCTACAGAGGATGCATATCACTACATATTTCTTGCAGTGCGCATTCCATGTAAGAGGTCCCCAACCAAACAAAAAGATTTTGACAAGCGCAAGGCGGAAGAAGTGAAAGCCATGGGTCTTTCCGATATTTTAGAATAGGGATGACCTGTGTAACGATTTCGCGGTACTTCACCTACAGCTGGTGACGTCTCCATTTTTACTTGCTGCTCGACATGTAACTATACATGGAGACAACGATTTTATGTGTATAGCCCGCTGTTTAATCCTTTTCTATAGTGAATAAAATATTCATAGAATGAAATCAGACAGCTGGTAACGTCCCTATGTAAATGACATATTCTCGAATGTGACGTAAAACAACACACACACACACACACACACACACACACACACACACACACACACACACACACACACTTAGAGTGTTGCAATAGGACATGGGCGGTCGGAGATGGGTTGATTGAATAATGTTTAACGTCCCACTCGAGAATATTTCACTCATATGGAGACGTCACCATTGCCGGTGAAGGGCTGCAAAATTTAGGCCTATGCTCGGCGCTTATAGTCTTTGAGCAGGGAGGGATCTTTATCGTGTCACACCCGCTGTGACACGGTGCCTCGGTTTTTGCGGTCTCATCCGAAGGACCGCCCCATTTAGTCGCCTCTTACGACAAGCAAGGGGTACTGAGGACCTTTTCTAACCCGGATCCCGTGGTGGGAAAACGAGTCAGACCCTGGTGATTTTTAAGTTGCTTAAAACAAAGTATGAAGGCAACTAACATAAAAATATTTAGGCCTTCGGTAAGTGCATATTAAAAAACAGACTCATTATGTTTGCTTAGTCATAATTACTAACTAGAAATGAATATATTCTTTGTTTATCTTCAAATTACGTGAGGTTATTTTCGTCTTTACTCATTGCAAATGGTTTTCCCTTCGTTTTCTCATTAATTATCATCGATAATCAACAGCTTTTAAGTATATAGCGTTAAGGCAGATTAACGTAACTAACCTTGTGCAACTGGGTCCGGGAAATGAGGTACAAAGTGCAATTCATAAAACCAATCCGGAAATTTCTAGAGTTCAGAAGAAACACTTACAATTTCGTGAAACACAAGGCGGTATTTTGTAAAAATGAAAAAAAAGGTCTGGCCTCTTTATGATTAAAACGGCTGAAAACTTTCAAATTTCTGCATTGCTTACATCAACGAAGTACATTGGTGGATCCAGGTTATCACAATATGGGGCAAGTATTTTGATATTTAAAAAAAAATCAGTTTTACATTATTTTATGTAGTATGTAGAACCAACAGTAGATTATTTTGAAATCGAGTAATGACGTAACGGAGTACACGTAACAAAAAGGCACGTGTTAATCGCGTATTCCTTACATAAAACATGCGGTGATACAAGTATATACAAGGCTTGGAAGGAAATGACTGGTGAATATGGATTCATAGTCGGACTATAAGGTAGAGTGCATGCATAAAACTTTCAGACTTTAGTACATGTATCGCAGGGATAGTTGAGTATGCATTGTATAATTATAGTGCACCGTTCGAAACTATTAAGACACAATCATTGGACTTTGTAGGAGGGAGGGTGACGCATTTGAAGAACGCGCGTTTATCGATTGGACTGCGCACTCGTGGTGTATACGATGTGAGACTGCGCACTCGTGGTGTATACGATGTGAGACTGCAACCAGCCATAGAATGTCGAATTATCTGGTGATGCAATTTGACAACTTTGGTGATTTTAATTTCGCCACCCAAGGGAGCTATGCATTTAAAATTGAGGCGTATTTTCGGCAGATGTCGAAAGCAATGGGAGGAAGCCTATAGCCCGCACCTCTTCTAAGAACTAAAGATGAGAATAACACGGTAAGCCACAAGATTTCCGTCCATGAAACCCAGTTTTCAGCAATCCATTCCCATTTTTTCTAGATCAGCGATTTACTATTCAATAATAATAAAATAAAAAAAAAAAATAGCAGCAACAAAGGTGAAACGCAGATACGCGAATTTACTTCAGGGTGTTTTTAATAGTCTATAAACATGCTATTTCATGTTGCTGTAATTTACATACAGATAACTATCGGACCATTCCTCCTTTTCAAAACTTCCCTATACAAGTGCAAACAATTTATATTGTAACCTGGAATGCGATATCTAGAATATGAGGTTGCGATACGTATTTAAAACATTAAATGCGATCTATTTATTTGGAATCGATGTTCATACTGTAATGATCATCTTACATGTAAATATTCCATTATCCATTCTAGGGTACAAATACTTTGTCAGATATCTCAAAACTAGTGTAAATTTTTATGAAAACTAAATCACATTGACTCGTTAAAGAACTTGTTCGTCTTCTGATAGGGTACCAATATTTGGACCTTAAAATATCAATTTTGAAGCTAGCATAATCAGGATTTTTTCCAGATTGTGCAGTCACTTGATGTGGTCATTTGCGTAGATATCCTCTCAAGTGCAAAATATCTTCAATGCCCTGTGTTGTCATTAGCAGAGCCCCGACGAGTCGATAACTAATATTTACTGAATCGAAGGATAATATTGTTTTATATCGGCTTACATTAGATCTGTTAAAGTTGTCACCTCGGTCCGTTTATTCCCCACAACGGCATTTCTTTAGCTAACAAGCTCTCTGATATGCGTTCAAACAATCGTGTTGTCTTCATTTTTATTACTAATGAAGAGATATGTGCTCCGAAAGTCTCGTAATTTAGTGCTATCTGTACAAGAAATACCTCACAGGAAATATTATCTAAACTTAATTTTCATACCATACAAACAAGTAATAAATGATGAAACAATAGAATAAATGTTGAAAATGATCGAAAACAGATTACAGAAATTAACCAACATCTAGGTCTGCAGATTGTATGTGAATGTGTTAAATTGATTTGTAATTTAAATAAGATTTTCAAAAAATAACATCCTGCTATGATTGTATTTCCTGTTGAAACCTTTTCACTCCTTATAAAAACGAAATATTAAAAATAATCACAAAATATACAAACTGAAAATTCTTTAAATGAATTTCACTTACCTTGTATAGCTATGAAAGAAACGAGAATCGCCGCCAGAGTCATAAGGTAGTAGTTTCTGTTTAATTCCATCAGTCCACGTTTTTCTTGCAGTTCTTTTTTAGTAAGAAAAAAATTCTAGCTTCTTTGAGGCGCAGAAAAGAGGCCTCCAATAAGATCAGCAGTTGTTTAAATACACGTAAGATCCTATTTATCACAAGGACGTCTTTGATATGAGATCAAAGACTAAAATCGGTAAAATATGCACCTCTTTTGATTTCTTTTCGATGCCCGTTAAGCAAAAATAAAATGTCGTTGTAATTATGTCCTGTCCGTGAAATAGTATTTAGGATGTTTGCTTCTCATAGAAATGTGATAAAATAATTGTCGTCTCTTGGCGTTGCAGGCTCTCTTTACAATCAGATAAGGTGATGAGGTGAAACGTAATCGACATATGCTGAATATGATTGGTTTTTATAACAACGCGCGCATCACTAACCCGTCCCTCTTTTCACCCGTCTCGTTGGCGGGTAATTATCGGGAGGAGGAAGACAAAGGCCACGGTGATTAAGTTTCGATCGTTCTGTGATAGTTCGGTGGGAGGAGGGGGGCCTCTCCGTCATGTTGTGCATGGCAGATTCGAGATTTATCGTCTTTTTTCTTCATATCCGTAATAGGTGAAACTAAAGTAATTTGGGACATGATTGGCTCTCGTGTCGCAAAAGTGGCATACTGGTTAGGCTCCGGCTTTTCCTTGATTGACAGCATTAACAAAAAATAGAAATAGACATTAGAAATTGTTACTAACAACGACACATTTGTAATTATTATATGAAACCATGTACTTTTACAAGAGTCTCTCGTGTACATAAACGTGTTTTCGCGAAAATTTAGGATGGGAAAAATGACAGCAGTTACTCCTCAATTTTTATCATTTCAGTCTACTTCCGTTTGTGTGTACAAACAGTATGGTTTTACCAAACTTTCAAGTACTTGTCATCCATTATATTACTCTATAACGGTACACACATATTATATATATTTATAGATATGCACAGTGGTTTGGAGTTGAACAAAAATTAGTCATTTGTAGGTTTTACTAAATCACGGAACATAAAATAAATAGAAAAGAATTTTTTTAAAAAAAAAAATGAAAATCTCGGTGACCGTGTACCTATATGTTTTGTGACCCAACTTCCGTTTTGCTGTTATCATCTAGTTTACAGTATATTGTATGTGTAGCGCCATCCTTTTCTGCACTATGTCACAGCAGGTGTGGTACGATTAAGACCCCTCCCTGCTCAAAGGCCGTAAGCACCAAAATTTGGCCTAAATTTTGCAGCCCTTCACCGGCTATTATGACGTCTCCTTATCAGTGAAAAATTCTCGAGCGGGACGTTAATACATTAAACAATATGTAACCAACCAATCATCGAATAAATTCAGTAAAAATGGAGCATGGGTTACAATGTACATGTATGTTGCCGTCTCTTGGTACCAAGTACTACTAGTAACTCATCGGGTGTATCAAGATCTGGGTTGTCAATGTCAAAACCGAGCATAGCAAAAGTATGCGATATAATAGAATTTATCAGGTTAGTGTCAACAAACAATTACATCGTCTCTTGTGAACTGCTGTAGGTGGCGCACGGCATTCTCATTCGGTGGATTACTCAAAATTGTAGCAATTGCAATTATGCGCAATCCGTGGAATAAGCGTGCTCCATCTGATAAGATTTGTCAATAATCTGAACCTATTCTTCTCAACGGAACAAAATATCAATTTATAAAAAATTAAAAACTAATTGGCGCAGCTCAGTTCAAGATGTTCTTTGAAGTCGCTGATTGGCATGACCTTTAGAGATAATATATAGAAGTTCACCTGGAATTGTTTTCCCAAGGTAAACGTATATAAAATCGAAACAGTTGCCTGTACAATGTGTTCGTCTGTGATTTCTATTAAATATGCGTCTTTTAACTATTACATAAAACGTGTTAATTACCGGCCACTTTAACTACTACAAGGTGCAGTAGTTGTAGTAGTGAGGACCTTCCTCGTGCCAACGTGACCTTCGTTTTTAAGGTCTTATACGAAGACCTGCTACTTTCACTTCTAGTCACTGCTCGTGATATCCACTAGTTGTCATAGATCACCCGAGTGACTTGGATGACTTGAAGACATAAAATGCTGCTATATCTTTAGGAATCCGTGTAAAGTCGTACTCCTGGTTTTCATTTAAACTTCCGTATCTTCTTAAATTTATGATGTTTTGGAGAATACCTAACAAATCAAAAAATTCTATATTTTACATTTTCAATTGTAAGTTAGGGATATTCATGCCCAATTTCCTGAAATATTGCACCATACTTCAAATATAAATGTACCGCGCATTATATTTCCTTGGAAATAATGAAAGTTTAGATAATATCAATTGAAAATTTTATGGCTATCAAACCAAGAATCCTTGTCGTGACTGAGTCATTGATCTGGGATTTATTGCGGAAAAACAGGCTTAAACGAGTGAATATACATTAGGAAAAATATTGATGTACATATTCTGTCCTCATTTCTACTAAATCAACTGTAGGTGGAGTATCATTTTGAAAAAAAGAAAAAAGAATAGCGAACAATGATAAATCCCATAAAGAATACAAAACCGAGGGTAGGACAAACACGGACCCCTGAACACATCAGAGGTGGGGGTCAGATGCCTAGGAGGAGTATGCATCCCCTGTTGACCGGTCACACCTGGTGCGAGACCAATATCTTGATCGGGTAAACGAAATAATCCGTATGTAAAGAACGGTTTATCAATTAGATAGTGATCAATCTAATGACAGGTTGTATTGCAATTAAGATCATTATAACGACCATAGAATTTGTGCAATGCTGACTTTAAACAAGACTGTTGAAACCTCTGTATCATTAACTTATCTGTGAATTGCTTTCCTCGATTTTAAGATTGATCATACAGAGAACCTGTTCTTACGTATCGAGTCAGTTGAGAGACATAAACTTCATATGATAATGGAATTAATATTGCTGTATAGATATGGAAGTTGACGATGAAGAATCTGAAGTCACCCTGTTTGTCTCAGTTAAGTTCTTATTTGACTTTAACCTCTATGTTCAGTAAAATATCTAAATATCATGCAGACATAGGAGACCGTGGTGTGTTTTACGAAAAAATACTGCTTTGCGGTTTTTTTTATTTGATCCGTACATTTCGATTTCACTGAGATATATCGAATCGACATAAGAATGAAAGTGAATATTGTTAATAGGTAAAACATCGTCGATGTATCTAGATGTCGAGTTCAAGGCCACAGCAAGAATTATTTTCCTTTCATGCAGATGTTTCAGAAAAATTCTTCCTCATAAAATACATAAACAGGTCAGCTAATAACAACCCGTGCCCACGAGGATTCCACCTGATTACCAAAGACTACTTGGATATTATCAATTGGAAACTCCAGCATCTTTTTAGTATCAACTTCAGAGTACCTTCTACATAATTAGAATGGTTTTTAAAAAAAAAGGTATATTACTGATGATTGATCACAAAATAATAAAATTACATGCCCCTGCAACATGTATGAAAGGTGAAGATAACGAACAGTGATCAATCTCATAACTCCTATAAAGGTGAAGATAACGAACAGTGATCAATCTCATAACTCCTATAAAGGTGAAGATAACGAACAGTGATCAATCTCATAACTCCTTTTAAGGTGAAGATAACGAACAGTGATCAATCTCATAACTCCTATAATGAGAGGTGAAGATAACGAACAGTGATCAATCTCATAACTCCTATAAAGGTGAAGATAACGAACAGTGATCAATCTCATAACTCATATAAAGGTGAAGATAACGAACAGTGATCAATCTCATAACTCCTATAATGAGAGGTGAAGACAACGAACAGTGATCAATCTCATAACTCCTATAAAGGTGAAGATAACGAACAGTGTTCAATCTCATAACTCGTATAAAGGTGAAGATAACGAACAGTGATCAATCTCATAACTCCTATAAGCAATACAAAATAGATAGTTGGGCAAACATGGACTCCTGGACACACCAGAGGTGGGATCAGGTGTCTAGGAGTACGTATCCCCTGTCGACCGGTCACACCCGCCGTGATCCCTATATCCTGATCAGGTAAACGGAGTTATCCGTAGTCAAAATCAGTGTGCCAAGAACGGTATAACAGTCGGTATGAAACATGTCAGACAGCATTTCACCCAACGATAGGTTGTATTGACGAACTAGATCGTTATGTAAAATATGCGTTAAAGACACCAACAATACAAAAACAAAACACCACAGTTGCGTGGTAAAGATTATATAGAGCAATAACTAATGTGTACCTATTTTGAACGCCTCCATGAATTAAAAGTGATAATGGAACTAGTTGTTTCCTTACCTTAACCTCGTCATGATAACAATCTGTGCATTTCACACAACAGGTATTACGTATACACTACCGTGATACTGACGGATAAAATGCATAGTAGAAATGGGACTGTTTGGAAGATCGGAGGCGATAAATGGACAAAATACTAGAAATTATAAGGAAAACAAGATTCGAAACGAGGCAGGAATTTAAACCATGTCTGTTCTTCTTAAAATATAGATAGACTCTTGTTGATTTTTATTCCAAATTAAATTTTACAAGCGGGAGTAAGGTCCCATGGATTGTTATTAACTTTAGTTTAGCTCCAACTTTGTTAGTATTTATTATTATCATCTACAACAGATACATCGGGAGATGTTATAGTGGATTCGGTTTTAAACTATAACATCTCCCGATTGATTTCAGAATTCAGATGTACATTACTTAACTTGAAGAGAAATTTGGCATGGACATATTGAATTTATAACTGCCTCTCTGGTTCTCGTAATGAGTTGTTAAAATTGTATACAATCAGTGGATATTCACAACTAAGAAAAGGAAATCAAATCTGCTATTTTCAGCAAATGAATATTGTTTTTGGAATACGGGATCAAAGCCATAATTCAATTAGCAGCACGAGACCTAATACTCCCATAACATCCAGAGTGAACATATTGTTGGGCTATTCAACAGGACTCATTGTAGTACCATAATACTTAGCTCCCATGGGTAAAAATGTCTGAATGGTCTGTCGAGCTACTGAAGCGGGCTCGCCACATTTTATCACTATTTTTTAGTGAATCTTCGCGGTAAACCTCGCCTTTTATGAACCAGAGATGTTCTAATCAATTTAATTATTCGATAATGACGATGAACTCACCTTTTGTGACGCAGTTCGCTGCAGGCGTTTGAGATTTGTTGTGCATGCAATATAAATTGATTGATCTTTTAAGCTCAAGAGTAAGCAAGTAGATACCTGTGTAGTAAAACTTAGATTGGAGCTTCTCCTCATATGACTCTGAACCAAATAGTTGTCATGAGAAGATACGCTAGACAGAAAAGAAAACAAAAGAAGAATAAAAAAAAAAGAAAAAATCCGTCCATAAACAAGCTATAAATAAACCCTCTGTGTTGTCATGAGAAGATAAGCTAGACAGAAAAGAAAACAAAAGAAGAATAAAAAAAAGAAAAAATCCGTCCATAAACAAGCTATAAATAAACCCTCTGTGGTTACATCGCTCTAAACAAGACTGGAAAACAGGACTGAAACTACAGTCTGTAAAGTGGGGGGGGGGGGGGGGGTATATATACACACATTGATCTGGCACAGAAACATAAAACACAACACAATTTAAAAAATTTATAAGATAGTATTATCACTAACTACTATCAGAAGGTTTAATTATTTATTTTCAAAACAATGTAGTGACTGGTGGATATGGTGAATCTCCTATTACATTCCCACGCGTCGGCTGTTGTGATTTATTGATTTATAATGGAATAAGAACATTTGTACATTATTGCCATGTTAAAATGACACATTAGATATGACTTAGATAATGATGATGTAGTTTTGCTATCATAAAGGAAATTGTTGAATATACACTGTACGACCATAAAACATGCCATTTAGTTGATTTTTTTCGCAGGAAAGTTTTATTAAGGTTTGACATTATTAATAGACATAGCGATAGAACACTAACCAGAAAGCCCGCGTACATGTGTGTCCTTACTGCTGTACACATGTACTGTATATCTCAGGTTGTCTCCCCTGATTTTCTAGCAGGACCCTGAGTCGTGCACATCTCCGTAATGTATTGGGAATATGTTGTTGTAAAGCGTCATGCACATACTCAAAAGGACAATTGAAATATCGAAAATTTTAAATAGACTAGTATTTTTAAAAATCATTTAGACAATGTAGTCGCAAATACGGAGAATTGTTTGTTTGTTTTTTTGTAAAATGTTTGCAACTGCGTTTTACTTCTAACCTTAAGTGGTCCGATAGTATATGTATGTAGAAGTTGAAATTATTGAAATGAAATGGCGGACTAAACAGGTTGCAGTAGCCTACCTCAGTAGACCCTTGTTTTAATTTGTGCTTTATGGTCATTGGTGGTGTAGTACTTCCCCTCATTGCAAGGGGTTTCTTCTTCTTAAGATGATTACGTTAACTTGCTTGAATGTAACACAACGATCAAATTGTCAAACAGGATTTGTGGTACTCATACGATACGATGCATATGTGTAATAAAATTGTGGTATTGATATGATACGATGTACATGTATGGTATATGTAGAAAAATTGTGGTATTTGATGCTACATTGCATATGTGTAATAAAATTGTGGTATTTAATATGATACGATGCATGATATGTTTACTAAAATTGTGATATTGATATGATACGATACATGCTATGTGTAATAAAATTGTAGTATTGACATGATACGATGCATGATATGTGTAATAAGATCGTGGTATTGATATGATACGATGCATGCTATATGTAATAAGATTGTGGTATTGATATGATACGGCACATGATATATGTAATAAGATTGTGGTATTTGATGATACAATGCATGATATAAGTAATAAGATTGTGGTATTGACATGATACGGTGCATTACATGCATATGTGTAATTAAATTGAGGTACCTGATATGATACGATGCATATGTGTAATAAAATTGTGGTATTTGATGATAAGATGAATGCTATGTGTATTAAAATTGTAGTATTGATATGATACGATGCATGATATGTGTAATACAATTGTAGTATTGATATGATACGATGCATGCTATGTGTAATAAAATTGTAGTATTGATATGATACGATGCATGATATGTGTAATAAAATTGTAGTATTGATATGATACGATGCATGATATGTGTAATAAAATTGTAGTATTGATATGATACGATGCATGATATGTGTAATACAATTGTAGTATTGATATGATACGATGCATGCTATGTGTAATACAATTGTAGTATTGATATAATACGATGCATGCTATGTGTAATACAATTGTAGTATTGATATGATACGATGCATGATATGTGTAATAAAATTGTAGTATTGATATGATACGATGCATGCTATGTGTAATAAAATTGTAGTATTGATACATGTATGATACGATGCATGAATATATGTAATACAATGGTACTGATATGATGTGATACATGATATGTTTGATAATTAAAATCGGATATATATATATATATATATATATATATATATATATATCTGTGTGTGTGTGTGTGTGTGTGTGTGTGTGTGTGTGTGTGTGTGTGTGTGTGTAAACATGTATATTTAATATGAAATGTGTAAAAATATCGTTGTATTGATATGTTATAAAGTTGCAGTTTTGAAATTGTAAAATAATGTAGCAACAAAGTGGAATCTCAATGTAAATAAGGAAGTTAGCTCCTCAGTATTTGAGCAATACTGCGGAAGGTTCTACAACTGTAAGTACTGGTCCAAAATTTATTTCATTGGTCCAAACATATTATTCATTTATTATATAAACCTATCCAGCTGAATAAAACTTCGTCAACTCAAATTTTGAAAGGGCTATATTTTGTTGTGGGGGTGTTTAAGCGAAAAGTTATAAATCTACACGGTTTTACAATTCCTGGTTTGTCCAATATATCGTCAATATTTATACCCGTAGACGTCTATTTCAATTTTGTAATTTATGACACAAGTCGTAGAGACTTAGAACTAATTCAAATGTTGTCAATTCATTAATTTGGTTGATATATTATTCTAAACAGAACAGCAATCATTAAAAAGGTATGAATTAATTTACCAGAAATTCTGTGTGAAAATTCAGTATTTTGGGCAATAATGGAAATAGAATTTATCTAGAAACCCCATTTTTACGTCACCTGAGTCACCCAGGTACCCTGCTAACCGTTTTCGTCTATCGTCCGTCGTGCGTTAACATTTGAACATTTTCAGCTTCTTCTCAAACTACCTGGCCAATTTTGACCAAATTTAGTGTGTAACATCTGTAGTGGAAGGGAAAATTAAATTGTGAAATTCATGATTCCCCATAAGCCATGAATTTTGTATAAAAACTGTAAAAATTCATACAATCTTTAAAAATCTTCTCCACTCCCGAGCATCTAGCAAACAAATTGAGTACATGGTTAAAATAAGTAAGGTTGCCTCTACCACAGTTGTGAAATTCATGGCCCCTTGGTCAGGAGTTCAGGCCCTTGGGCGGGGCCAATATGGCATTATAGTGACATTGTATTAGATCTTAGAGAATCTTCTTCTCTACTCCCATATGTACTTGAGAAAAACTAAATGCATGGTTATGATGTCCATGAATCTCTCTACTTGAATTATGAAATTCATGGCTCCTGGGTCAGGGGTTCAGGACCTAGGATGGAGCCAATATGGCCATATAATGAAAATGTTTTAGATCTTAGAAAATTTCTTCTCTACTCCCATAAATATTTGAGAAAAACTAAATGCATGATTATGATGTACATTTTTTGTACATAAAGCTATTTACCTAAATTGGGAAATTCATGGCTCCTGAGTCAGGGGTTGAGGCCCCTAGGACAGGGCCAATATGGCCATAATGTGAAATTGTATTAAATCTTAAGAAATCTTCTCAACTCCCATATATATTTAAGAAAAGCTAAATGCATGATTATGGTGTCAATGACACTTTCTACATAAATTGTGAAATTCATGGCTCCTGGGTCTGGGGTTGAGGCCCTGGGGTTGGGCCATATTGGTCATATGGTAAAAATATGTCTTACATCTTAGAAAATGTTCTCTACTTCCATATATATTTGTGAAAAACTAATGCATGGCTATGATGTCCATGAAGCTCTCTACCTAAATTGTGAAATTCATGGTTCTTGGATCAGGGATTGAGTCCTTTGGGCGAGGCCAATATGGCCATATAGTGAAAAATCTATCAAATCTTAAACAAAAGGCCCATGGGCCTAGAATCGCTCTTCTGATACATTGTAGAACAGGCAAAAATTCTCACTACCAAGAATTCATCAATTAACAAGGTTTTAAAGACCTATCACATGCTTATAGGAGTTATGAGATTGATCACTGTTCGTTATCTTGACCTTTATAGGAGTTATGAGATTGATCACTGTTCGTTATCTTCACCTTTATAGGAGTTATGAGATTGATCACTGTTCGTTATCTTCACCTTTATAGGAGTTATGAGATTGATCACTGTTCGTTATCTTCACCTTTATAGGAGTTATGAGATTGATCACTGTTCGTTATCTTCACCTCTCATTATAGGAGTTATGAGATTGATCACTGTTCGTTATCTTCACTTGATAGTGTATGATGGGAATATCATACAGTACACTATTAGATTAGGCAATCACAATAATTACAAAATTAAGTTACTTAACCTATGTGCATATCTGGGTAGTACATATTTCTCTTTTACATGAATTTTTTCAAGGGACATACAGACGGTTGGGGTGCTAAATACCGAATTTATTATGTATACAATTAGAACAAGGGGATCGCATTGTATTTTGTCCGACTTTTAATGCAATTACATTGCATGCCATTGTTGGAGAATGGTTCTTACAACCAATATCAACAAAATTGCTTTTTAACTTTTTAAGCTCTGTAGAAATAAAAAACAAAGAGTGAGTTAAGTGAAGGTTTGATGATCCTTGGGTTTTTAGTTTGAAAGATGTATAGATTTACAAAAAAAACCACCAACAACACAAAAGTAGGTCACAGTGACCTACCTTTTAGCTGACACACTCTGAGAAGCCAAGATGCATCAATTTAATAAGTTTGATGGATCTAAGCCACTTAGTATCTGAAATATCTAAATATAGCCATGCAATTCAAAAAGTATATCACAGTGACCTACTTCTTAATTGGCACACTCCGAGGACTCAAGATACATCAAATGAAACAGGTTCATGATTCTAGGACTCTTAGCATTTGGTTTAGATATAGCTTTGAAGTTATAAAAAAAATAGATCAAGGTGACCTAATTTATAATCTGCACACTCCGAGGACTCAAGATGCTTCGACTGACACAGTTTGATGATGTTAAGTCAAATAGTACCTGAAAATTGAAATGTAACAGTCCAAAAGTAGGTCACGGTGACCTACTTTTGGTCGACATACTGAAGACACAAGATGCATCAACTGACAAGTCAAATAGTATTCAAATATAGCCGTCAAATACCAAAAGAAGGCCACATTGACCTACTGTTTGGTCGACACACTCCAAAGACTCAAGATGCATCAACTGACAAAGTTTGATAATTATAAGTCAAATAGTATCTGAAATATTAATTCCAAAAGTAGGTCATGGTGACCTACTTTTTGGTCAACAAACTATGAAGACTCAAGATGCATCAACTGACAAAGTTTGATGATCCTAGCTTTCATAGTGTCCAAAATATGCATCTAAAATTGAAAATGTGAAATTTGAATATCTGCAAAATTGAAAAAGTAGGTCACTGTGAGCTACTTTTTTTTAATAAATATGTTTCGAGGCCTCTAGTTGCATCAACTTACAAGGTTTGATGAATCTAAACCTCTCGGTATCTGAAATAACAACCTAAAATGTATTCATAAATGATTAGCCATAAAATTCAGAAAGTAGGTCATGGTGACATACTTTTCACATGCACTTCAAGGTCCCATGATCCATCAACTGACAACTTTTGATGATCATAGGCACATAAGTGTCCAAGATACGCATCAAAATCCATTTAATAATAATTACCTGCGAAATTCAAAAAGTAGGTCACCATGACCTACTTTTATAACAACATGATATTGGGTCCTAAGATTCATCAACTGACAAAATTTGATTATCCTAGTCCTTATACTAAGCAAAATACCAAAGTTTTAACAAAACAAAATTTAAGGTCAACTTTGACGTGACCTTGAGACCTTGAGACTATTTTTCTACGTCCAAGGGCCATAACTTAATGAAAAATCAACGAACCGAGATGAAATTCATACTTGATCTGTAACTTGTTATGGCCAAGCAATGTACCAAATATCAAATGAATATCTGCAAGCACAATAAAAAAAAGTCCGGAAAACTGATAATTCATGCTATTTTTCTAAGTCCAAGGGCCACAACTAAGTGAAAAATTAACGGATCGGGACCAAATTCGAACTTGATCTGTAACTTGTTATGGCAAGGTAAAGTACCAAATATAAAATAAATATCTGCAAGAACAGAGAAAAAAGTGCGGAAAACTGGACAGACGGAGAGACGGACGGAGCGCAAACCTAAAGTCCCCTTCGACTTCGTCGGTAGGGGATTAATTATGATAAGCAATCTTTATTCACAGAGAAATATGATAAGACGCCTTTATTCGCAGAGAAATATGATGGGCATTCTTAATTCACAGGGAAATATGATGAGCAATCTTTATCCAGTCAACAGGGGATGCTTACTCCTCCTAGGCAGCTGATCCCACCTCTGGTGTGTCCAGGGGTCAGTGTTAGCCCAACTATCTATTTTGTATTGCTTTTGGGAGTTATGAGATTGATCACTGTTCGTTATCTTCACTTTGCATCCAAGAGAAATATGATGAGCAGCCTGAAATATAGATTCACTTCCGATGGTGTACTTGTTTGGAAATTGTAACGTTGTATTAAAGGGACTGGTTCACGATTTTTGAACAAAATATGTTTTTATTTTTGATGTTAGATATTAAAAGTATAACTAATTTAATGTTGACAACCAAAATTTTGACCTTCTGAATGCAAGAATAAAAGATATAATTTAGCCTTAAATATGTGTTGTGTAAACAAAGACTCGAGTCTTTTTATGTAAACAAACAATAAAGTGAAACATTAATTTTGTAAAATAAAGCATTTTAATTTTGCATAGTCGCACATTTTGACTTTTAGATGACACATTTTACCCGAAGAATGCTTGAAATGTAAAAGTTATAATAAACTTAGATCGATATCCATTTCTTTTGAAAATTTCGTAAACAATAACATACGGCAATCTTTGTTTACAAAACATATAATGAACCCTCTAAAATGAGCTTCTGTGACAATGTATAACCTTAATTTTTATGTCAAATCTTTTAAACATATTAGACAGTAGATTTTGATCATTAAAAGTGAAAAATAAAATTTTGGGGAAAATCGTGAATCAGTCCCTTTAATATTCCTTACGATAATAAATTTAGTAGGGAATGAATGAAAAAGAATATTGTGCATACTAATTCCAATATGTGACATCTTACTTGGGAAATTCAACTTATAAACATCAGCACGCAAGATGAATACGCATATACAGAACTGATATGTTGACGTACAACATACCATTTTGTGACTGTGCAAGTTGATTATGTCAATATGCAATTCATTTATGGTAACATCATCCATGAAAGCATAAATAAATTGCAAAGCGCCATTCATAACTTGCATACAGGAACGTTTTTTTTGCCATTACATGCATTTTAACTCATAAATGTAATCAACAGTAGTATGCAAGGTGAAGATAACGAACAGTGATCAATCTCATAACTCCTATAAGCAATACAAATAGATATTTGGGCAAACATGGATCCCTGGACACACCAGAGGTGGGATCAGGTGCCTAAGAGGAGTAAGCATCCCCTGTTGACCGGTCACACCCGCCGTGAGCCCTATATCCTGATCAGGTAAACGGAGTTATCCGCAGTCAAAATCAGTGTGCCAAGAACGGCTTAACAATCGGTATGAAACAGGTCAGACAGCATTTGATCCAATGATAGGTTGTATTGACGAACTAGATCGTTATAACGACCATAGAATTTGCGAAATGCTGACTTCAATCGAGACTGTTGAAACCCCTGTACCATCAACTTGTTTGTCAGTAGCTTACCTCGATTTAAAAACTGACTATACGCAGAACAAGCTCTTGCATATCTGATCAGTTGAGATATATAAACACCATATGCAGGTGATAATGGAATATTGCTACATAAATATGGGAAGTTGACAACGGAGAAGCTGAAATCATCCTGTTTGTCATACAGTTGAGTTGTCAGTTTGCCGCTAATGTCTACTTTCAATAAAATATCTAAGTATGAAGCAGAAGTGGATGACTCTGTGGTGTCCTTTATTTCCAGTTCACAGAGATATCAAATCGACATATGAATGAAAGTTATTAATGTTAATAGACAAAACGTCATCGATGTATCGAATTGAATACTACAGCTAGGGATTTTTTCTTCTTACGTAGAAGTTTTTGAATAAATTCTGCTTCATATGAATATAGAAACCGTGTGATTTATTATGAGACGTGCTCCGAGTTCTAGCGGAAGATATGTTGAAAGTATTTAAACTGAGTTCTTTATTTTAATGGCTCAGTAATCGTAGATTTGGGTGCATTTAGTTTTTATGCCCCCTTCGAAGAAGAGGGGCATGTTGCTTTGCACCTGTCGGTCGGTAGACGACATGTTGTCCACTCAATATCTTGAGAACAATTCATTTGATTGTAATGATATTTCATATGTGGGTTGGTTATGAGTAGAAGAGGACCCCTATTGTTTTTCAGGTCAAAAGGTCAAGGGTCAATCTACTCTGAACATAGGAAGACACTATACGCTCAATATCTTGAGAACCCTTAGCATGACAGACATCAAACTCAGTACACTGGTACATCCCAAGGAGTAGATAACCCCTATTGATTTTGAGGTCACATGGTCAAACTGGACATAGGAATATATTGTCCACTCAATATCTTGAGAACCGTTTGCTTGACAGACATCAAACTTGGTACACTTATACATCTTCAGGAGAAAATGAACCCTATTGATGTTGAGGTCACATGGTCAAAGGTTAAACTGGACATAGGCATATACTGTCCGCATAATATTTTGAGAACCCTTTGCTTAACATACATCAAACTTGGTACACTGGTACATCTTCAGGATAAGATGACCCTATTGATTTTGAGGTCACATGGTCAAAGGTCAAACTGGACATAGGAATATACTGACCACTCAATATCTAGATAACCCTTTGCTTGACAGACATCAAACTTGGTACACCTTCAGAAGATGACCCCTCTTGATTTTGAGGTGACATGGTCAAAGGTCAAACTGGAGATAGAAATATGCTGCCCGCCCAATATCTTAAGAATCCTTTGCTTGACAGACATCAAACTTAGTACACTGGTACATCTTTAGGAGAAGAAGACCCCTATTGACTTTGAAGTCACATGGTCAAAGATCAAGGGTTAAACTGGACATACATGTAGTAATATATTGTCTCTTATATTTTAAGATTTATTTGCTTGATTGACACTACACTTGGTACACTGGTACAGCATAAGGAGTAGATTACCCCTATTGATTTTTAAGTGACCATGGTCAACCTACTCATGACATAGGAAGATATTGTCTGCTCAATATTTTGAATTGGTGATACTACTTTCAATTAAATGATGCACGTGTATAACCCTTTTCAATTTTGCACCATAGGGGCATATATGTTTTACAAACATCCCTTGTTTGTCTGTCCATCTGTCTATTTCTCCGCAAATATTTTAACCGGGCCATTTCTTGTGATAAGACCTTTCTTTTGGTGCCAACCATTTTGACCTCATTACCTAAATCTTGGACTTTCGCCTATTTTAACCTATGCCGTAACTTTTTTATGTTTAGTGATGTGTATAACTTTCGTTGGGTACCGGGGTTACTTTAGTGTTTCACAAACATCTTGTTCTAGGTATATGTATATCAGCAATCAAATGTATATATAATCATATTCACAGTACGTCATTTCCATATTGAACAAACATATTAATAATTCTTTCTTCAAACCTGATGTTGATTTCATATACATGTATCTAATATGTATGAAAAGTAATAATTCGTACCAATTTAGTTTACAATAGATTAAGCACGTGTTTCAATCATTCTTCCTTTATCTCGTGTCTTTATCCTCAAATGATGACCCTTTCTGTAAATAAGTGCCTTTTCTCTGTTTTACCATTAAACATTTGTTAGGGATTCTTGTCATTAAATACAAATAAAGAATGTAATCATCACTAATTTCACATATCCTCCATAAATCGGTTAATTGAATCGAATTAGTGAATTATTTCAATATTTTATCGGATTCCTTGAAACGTTTAATAACGGAGGTTTCGCGAACAGTTACGTGATATTTAACTTGCATGTATGGTCACCATTTGTCGTCATTCGTAAAGAGGTAAGTATTGAAGATTATTGCAGAACAAATTGTGATAGAAAATTAACCACAGGGTCAACATGCGATTGCTTTTAAGTAAAACGTTGTGGGTGTGTTACACCAACACAGTTTATGGATGCGGACCATAATAAAGACCATAAGCTCTTTACGTGCCTATCTAACTCCAGCTTCTACATCGTCAACTTCAATATCTATTTAGCAATATCTCATTCTCAACAACACATGGTATTTATTTCTCTTAACTATAGTGATACCCAAGAGTATATTCTGCATATGACCAATTTTTAAAACAGAGGCAGTCTACTGATCCATGCCAATAAGTTGATTTTACAGGGGTTTCAAAAACCTCGTTTGACGTCAGCACTTCGCAATTCTGTGGTCACTATGATTATTTTATTTGTAATTCTACCGCGGTTATTGCAAATATAAAAGGAATGCCGCGGTCATTATTCTGCGATATACCTTTATAAGTAATAACTTATTATAAGAAAGTTGATACACATCTTTCACTCTGTGTTTTGCTAATACAACAATAAAGTCGATAACTCAGAATTTAATTTGATAATCATAAAATTAATCAATATATGTTGCAAAACAAATTTATAAATGACTTAAGAACATTTGTCATTCAATAAAAATCAATCGTCTGCATTCCGAGATCAATACACCTGTTGGAGCAAGTTAACCCTCTTCCTCGTATGTGTACTTTTCTTGGACAATGCATTCAAAGCAGTTGATATAAACCATCAACATCAAATAAAATACTGAAATATTCTTTTTCTTCAAAATAAATCTGGTAAACTCTACCAGCTCACCTTTTTCGTCAGCAAAAACACGTAAGTCGGAAACTGTCATGACGTCACGGTGACCTAATTCGTAGCTTTATATGTAACATTTCTGGGCCGTTGTAGATTCATGTTTTTGTGAATGATGCAGGATAACCTCCTTGGACTCAAAATGTTTGAAATATAAAAGCCTCGGTTTTTATATTAAAAACATTTTGAGACCAAGGAGGTTATCTGCAACACGCACGAAAACGCGATCTTTATTACTTAAATACAACCTGTCATTACGTCAAATTCTGTCTAACGTGTTTTATAGTGTAAAGTGTAGTCGTCACCAATCCAAGGACTGGTCACGCTCGTCGTTGCTTAACTTGCGTTATCAAGAGAGATCCTACCGCATCACTGGGCCCACAGGCCTTATCGGTCACCTGAGTACTAGTGAAAAGTATCACTACTCCCAAGGTCTATGAATCTAGAAAAATATCCTGTTCTGAATATCAAAGCTAAATTCTAATGTTCAGCAACAGTATAAAACAAGATGTGTTCTTGAAACTTCAATACCCTGAAAAGTGCATACACTGATGAAATACTTTACATAATATAATATGTCTATTAACATTAAAAGATCAGATTAAGCTAGACCCATCCCACAGTCAAAACCCTGGGTTGTGAAATTCACCATTTTTGTACACCCTTTTCTGCCATTCCTAAGTATGCATTTATATTTTATACAGTATCAGCAAATTTAAATAAGTCCTTCAATTCATTATGGTAATTTTGACACCACCCAGAAACCAAACCCTTTTCCCTAGGATCATGCAATTTGCAATTTTGGTAAAGGACTACCTACTCCTTCTAAATATCCATTTAGTTTCAATAGCATTAAAGAAGATGCTAATTAAATGTTTTACACATAAACACTATATCCTAAGTTTGGTCCCACCCTGGGGTCAGAACCCCTACCCCGGGGATCATGAAAATTCCTATTTTTTTAGAGGACTTCCTGCTCTACATCACTATGCATTTAAGTCTTCTTAAACGTGCGGTTCTAGAGAAGAAGATTTTTGAAAATTAGTCAATTTTGGACGGTTTTTGCTCCGCCCCTAGGGCCCCAGGAGTACTGAAATTTACAATGTATGTCCTCCTTGTTCCAAAGATGCTTCATACCAAAATTTCTATTGTTTACACATTTGATAACTGATATTTTGGCCCTACCCTGATACCAAAACTCCTACCCCTGGGATCATCAAATTTACAAATTTGGTAAAGGACTACCTGTTCTTTCTAAATATCCATTTAGTTTCAACTTAGTATTAATAGCACTAAAGAAGATATTATTTAAGTGTTTCACACATAAACACTATATACTAAGTTTGGCCCCGCCCTGGGGTCTAAACCCTTACCCCGGGGATTATGATATTTACAATTTTGGTAGAAGCCTTCCTGCTCTACAGCACTATACATTTAGCTTTTCTTACACATGTGCGGTTCTGGAGAAGATTTTTGAAAATTGGGCAATTTTCCCCCACCCATAGGGCCCCAAGGATACTTCATACCAAATTAAAAAAAAAATGGAACAGTAGTTATCAAGATGTTAAAAAACGCACGACTGACGACGACAGCCACTTGCAATAGGTCACCTGAGTTTACTCAGATGATCTCAAAAGTTAGCTTTCTAGCGAGGCAGTATAAGTTCCTTCCATACCGACCGTTACATTTCCCCCTGCTCAGTGAAATTTCGTACGGAAGCTTAGCGCGAGTTCCCTCTGAATGTTTTGTATCTCTTCAACAATGACATCTGCTGTTCCCGACGAAAACTACCGTCATTCCCGGATGCAACCACGTCCGTACATGGACACGAAGTCTCAGAGCTCCGAAGAGACCCTACCTGAAAACAGCCCATCAAACACCAGAGTCACTACACTGCCACCATTTTGTAGCGTGTAGCGGTCACTCATCCCACCACTGCCACCATTTTGTAACCTATAGCAGCCACCCATCCAGGGCTGATCACGCTCGCCGTTGCTCATCTTGCATGATCAAGAAAGAGACTACCACATCACTAGAAAAGTTAGCTTTCTAGCAGGCAGTGCAAGTTTCTTCTATACCGACCGCTACAATACGAATGGTTAAATGCCGTTCTTGTATACTAATTTTGACTACGGATCGTTTCGTTTATTGATCAAACTATAGGGCTCACGGTGGGTGTGACCGGTTAACAATGGGTGCTTACTCATTTTAGGCACCTGATCCCACCTCTGGTGTGTTTAGGGGCCGAGTGTACCCTACTCTTAAATTAAAATTTGTATTCTCTATAGAATTTGTAATATTGATCACTCTTTGTTATCTTTACTTTTTCATTTGAAAGAAATATTTATCAATTAATATATCCAGTTCGTATGTCAAATGCATTATATTAAAAGAAATTATGTTTATGGTAACACCTCGAGAAAAAAATAGTTTCGGTATGTTAATATTTTTCTGTTGTTTGTTTTTGCTTTTCTGTAAAGGATCATAACGATGGTAACATATGAGATACAAAATTTTCTGTTTTGACGTACACCTCTTCAATACTATCATTTACTGATTATCTACTCAAGCCGGTGTTTTCACAAGTTGCAGGATGTATTAACACGTGTTTTTATCGAACACGTGTTTAACACGTATGTTTATCTATTTCATAAATTATGTGTTGTTTGAGTGAAACGAATAACATAAATACAGGAAATACGTGGTTCACTTTATCATAAGAATGACTAAATAATGAATACCAGATTTTTAGAGCCCCGCCGTATGTATCGTCGCAAGCCACAACTATTATCTCCGTTTATCATATGTAAAACTTATACGGTACCAATTTTGATGCACCAGATGCGCATTTCGACAAAGAATATGTCTTTAGTGATGCTCAACCGAAATGTTTAAAATCCGAAATAACAATGAAGTTTTAGAGCTATTATAGGGGAAAACAGTGTGCCAAAAAAGTGGAGTCAAATTCGTCTAAGGATAAGAGCTATGTGTGAGGGAGATAATCCTTTGAAATGAATTTCTAAATTTTATAACAGCAATTAAATATATATATATTAGCATATATTTGTTATATAATACAGGATTTATGTATCCCCGATATGAACACAGGCATGCACCCTTTATCACACACCCTGTATCAGCACCCTTTATCTTACTCTTTATTTCACCCCTTATTATACGTTTCCGGAACACCTCTGTAGTTTTTATTTGGAGTACCTCGGAATTTTTTCGCTTGGAATCAGACGATATTTGTAAACAAATGGAGAAACGAACAGCACGAGAGGTAGATATGGGGGAAAGGACATTAGAATCCTTAGCAAGGCTCATTGGAGAGTTACATGAATTGATAGAATCAGAAAAATTCGTCATGAGTATGCGCAACCAAACCACAGTAAGGAAAACAGCAACAGCTGTAAACAAGATAGCAAATTGGTTACAGAGTAAAAATGAAAGACGTGACATTTACGATATTCCTTCGGCGGAGTTAAACACTTACTTGGCTCAATTTTTAATGACAGCCACCAAGCAGAATGGTGAATAATATAAACCCGATACCTTGAAAACGATCCAATGCAGTATCAATCGTTTTTTGGCCGAGAAAGACACAAGGCAAAGGCAACAAGGAAAGAAGAGCTGATCCCTTGACTCAAGATGAAATGGACATCCTTTATTCCAACAATTTTCTCGGTGGAGGTGGGTACAGCTTTGCTTGATTTAAGTCTTTTATTTTTAGAATTGGAAATTCCCCTCTTGAAAAGGGAAATAACCCATCTATATATTTGTATTTACAGCAAACGCGAGGGCCTTGACCAAAACCGTGTATTTGAACAATTCATTGTATTTTGGAATGTGGTCCTGAACAGAACATGTCAATCTAAGATGGGGAGACATAGAATTAAATGAAACATCAACAGTGAAAAGTTCTTGGAGCTTTCGGAACGAGCTACAACAGTCTGATTAAAATCAGACCCCATACTCATTATCATATCGTTGCTGGGTTATTTGTAATTTCTGTGGAGACGAGGGGTTATTTATATTCGGTCTTTCCTATCCTTTAGGTATTTTGGAAGGATCTAAATATAGCAAGATCCTAATACAGGACTTAATAATGATTTAATATAAAACTCTGGGAGAAAGTTGAAATAGGCTGTTTCTGCTGCCTTATTCATGTTCATAATATTTGGCAAATAGATACTGTAATTGAACTTGATCAAGCATGAACATTACACAATATTGAATATGTGTACATGTAGCTGCGTTCGCTCAAACGGTAGCACCGTCAACGTATAATCATATGATTCCAATATTATTAGTACACAGTTAGTTAGTGACCTGATACGGAAAAATACATGGTGTGAAAAGAAAACCTGTATCGGGCGAGGCGAAGCCGAGCCCGATACGGGTTTTCTTTTCACACCATGTATTTTTCCGTATCAGGTCACTAACTGACTGTGTAACGAATTTATCACGTCGAAGACCTCTAACTGTATATGTGGGGGTCTATATCATACAACTTAGTCAAATGTCTTTCCTTTTGAAACGGCTGCAAGTCGAACCCGACGATAAATAAAATTACTCGCCCAATACGGATTTTACTCGCATGATACGGTTTTTTTCACGGCGTCATGTGACCAAGATCTGACCAATCAGATTTCAACAATTTTGTCTGAGGCGTGATAATAATATATACTACAATCTACCTTGAAGTTTTTCATAATTTGAATATGTATAAAAAAAACTGATTATAGAGGAAATAGTTTCAAACCTATTAACTCGGCATTTACAGATGGTATATCTCGTAAACGCCGTACTTGGTCTTCCATGAGTGCCACAAATGGACAGCAAACCAAAACAACAAGCTTCTTCGATGCAGTGTTGTCGCATACTATACATTTTAAAACCGGAATATAAAGTTGATATGGTAGGGATTTTCCATATCCTGTTGGTAGTACAGCAACACAATCCTCTCCTGACAGAATGGCTTGAAGAATCTGTTTTTGTTCTTCCCTTAAACACGTTAAATTGAATTGTTGAAGCGCAGATGCTATTGTCGTATCAATCGTCGCCATTTTAAATGAACCGCCGAAAAGGTTTTGCTATGTTGAATCTCATTGGTTGTTATGTTTAATGAATATGCGAATATGTTAGGTCACCAGAAGATGACCTTTATTAGATAATGAGTATGGGGTCTGATTTTAATCAGACTAGAGCTACAAAAACCCGCACAGGAGTGACCAGTGAAACAAGAGCATTTGCCCCCAAAATGTTTGAAGACATAGGTAAGTCATGTCTTATTTCAGGATTTCATATTCTTGCATAGACCTCTGTTACGATATTAGATTTGTAAATTTTAAATTGAAACTTTTTAAAGGTAACTCAAGATGCCCAGGGCCAATGTATATACTGTACAAAGCGGCATTGAGAAAAAACCAAATGGGGATACGTGGTATGTGTCACAAGCCATGGGTAAAACATGTTAGGAAACACAGTAAAATCGACGTGTGAATTATATATGTGTGACGCTGGTATACAAGATAGAAAGGTTAACCACGGCGCAAGAAAGACCGCTATTACAACACTCGTACATCATGCTGGGATTCCGCCAACTAGTCCAGCAGCATTCCGGCCATAAAAATCTTGCCTCAATAAACCGCTACAGTACTGCATCTTTCAATCAACAAAAATGCATGTCAGACCTACTGAGCAATTTTTTAAAGGGGGAAACGACAGATGCAGCAGAGGAAATCAACAATGATTTTGATGGGCTTCACAACGTTCTCCAAGAAATAGGGAACTATGAATTCAATGATGACATCGTAAACAACATGTCTGCAAGTGCATCAGTTCCATTTCCACAACTTAAAGGCCTATTTACAAGTGCCACCATTAACGAAAATGTAACGATAAATTTAAATAAATAGTGAGATGAAACTAAAAACAATTGAAACAATTTCCCTATTGTTAATGGTATTTATCTACAGTGTAAATTGTTATTTCATTTCATAAATTCGTTAAATATCTTATTTCAAATACATTTAGTTTTAACTTTTATCCGTCAATGAACTCTAAAAATGTTTTGCATTACTTACTGATACAGTGTATAATTATATATATGTGAATTGTGGCACTATTTTCAAATATATAACAAAAACAATACATGACAAATTCTGTATCATGTCCCATATCAACCCTCGACTACGGCCCTCGGGTTGATATTGGATTCTAGGGTTGATATGGGGTATGATACAGATTTTGCCATGTATTATTCTCTATTTACACTACGTCAAATGACGTGCCCGTATGATTAAAAAAAATCTTGACGTCATGAATATTTATGTTCATTAGTCAACCAATCGATGAGCTTCCATGATTTATTTTGTGGAAAGAAAATCATTCGCAGGTCATTGCGTGCTCGTAGTGTATTAATCCGAAGATTGCGGATTGAGAACAAACTGGACATTTTTTAGCTGTTGTAACTATGGACTCTTCTTTGTTGACTTCACCGATGTCATAAATTTACCGTATAATATGCTTAACCACACCGTTCTCTTTAGATAATTGTCCGATAAACTCTAGTCTTTCAGATTTCAACACCCGAATTTCCTCATCAAGTTTGAGAATACTATCAATTTTATTGACACAAAATTTATAAGGGTAAGTAACTACTGCTGTTAAAGCGAATTCCATTTACTAAATATTTTTATATTTTACTTGCATTTGTAAACAGGGATCTGTAGCCTTTTTTGTTCGTTATTACTTTTAAACAAATGCTGCACGTTTTAGTTGTGAGCGCAACCATTAAAATATCGGAAATCTGTTATTGGTAAAAAAAATATTATTATGTCATTTTATAAATATTCATGAAAATCGAGGGTTTCGCTGATCATGCAGCCATGGTTTGAGGTAGGGTAGGTACAGGACTCAGTAACCGTGGCTAGCATGATTATGATACCATACAGTAATCACATTGTCCGATCGTCAGTAATTTCTATGAGACGTAATGAGTTATGCTTCCTACAGACGATTCTCATAACTTGTATACATCATACTTGAATTACCCCTCTCGCATTTAAGATTTATCGGCTTTGTCGTTACGGAGCTATATGACTTAAATTTTATATGAAGATTTACATGCATTATATATCTTCGAGTCCAGAAATACACGAAAAGTGTAAAAACATATATGCTCCTCGTGAGGCAATAACTGGTCGCGGTAGCTCAGTGGTCGAGCGTTCGCTTCGTAACCCGGAGATCGTGAGTTCGAGCCTCGCTCGTGCCATGGACGCGTCAAACTAAGACGTTCACATAGGTACTGATTGCTCCTTTGCCAAACGATCGACATTTACAAGTGAGAATCACGGGTCTTTTGGATATGACCGTAAACGGAGGTCCCGTGTCACGGCAGACGTTGGCACGATAAAGAATCCACACTGCTGCGACCCTGAGCACTAACCATAGGTCTAAAGAACCAGAGACACGGATAGTCAAAAATGACCCTTAGTCAGAACTTGATATTATTCTCGAGGACAGAAGCCAAGAATATCTATGTTTCAAATATATTATCCTTTTCCCGATATCTTTTCAATTTTTTTAGTTATACCATGATGGAGTTTTACTCAAAATTACATGGCCATATTTAGGTATTCGTGGCTCTTGTTTTTTTTTTTTTTTGGTACTTCACCTACAGCTGGTGACGTCTCAATATGAGTGAAAAATTCTCAACGGAACGTGAAACAAACAATCGTGGGGCAATATTAGAAAAGATAAACTTTTCGTTAAGACTACCTGTAGTGATGAATAATGGCTTATCTACTAGTCAGGAACAACCATAATTACATGTACACGTTTTATCTCTCACTGCAAGATACGTACTGAGCAGGCATTTCCAAGTAACCAGTTATTCGAATCAGGACCATTAACCTTGTGATCTGAAAACCAATGGAGACAACTACTCTTTAAGGGGCATCATTGTAGTAAGTTTCATGTCTGTCAAGGAAATGGTTCTCAAGATATTGAGTAGAGAATATCTTTTTATGTCCACTTTGACCCTTCCCCTTTGACCTTGTACTCTCAAAATTGATATGGGTCATGGATTCCCTAGGTAGAACGAGTGTACCAGGTTAGTAATCTCTCAACCAAAGCGTTCTCAAGATATTGAGCAGAAAATGTCTTATGTCCAATTTGACCCTTGAATTTGTGACCTAAAAACAATAGGGGTAATCTACTCTCCAAGTTTGGTTACTGTCAAGCAAAGGTCCATTAGATATTGAGTGGACGATGTCTTATGTCCGGAGAAGTTTGCCCATTGACCTTAAAATCAAGTCATCTATTCCTTATGTAGAACTAATGAAACAAGTTTGATGTCTGTCAATTAAATATTTCTTACAATATGGAGCAGACAATATATTACTATGTCTAGTTTAAACTTGGCCTTGTGACTTAAACATTAATAGGGGTCATTTACTTCGTAGCAGAGGTCAGTGTACCTAGTTTAATCTCTGTCAAGCAAAACATTCTTAAAGTTGTATGATCCGAATTTCGACATGTTCCCCACCTTGTAAAAAAACTGTTAAATCATCGCATGTACTTCTTCGTGTGGCTGTACGACATGCAATGCATTGTTTCATCTGTTTTAGCCAAAATTATTTGATTTTAAATCGGTGTTTACAAACAACCGTCACTCAGCCATTTCAAATGAGTGTTGATTTTGTAAAATCAAAAGGCTTATTATGAGCAAGGAAGCAGAAATTACAGAAAGAACAGGAAGTCGTCCTCAGAATCCACAATTTCATATTAATACCTCGTAACAATCATTATGTATTTTAAAACGGTGGGTTCTGTGGATGAATGTACCAACAGGTGCTTGCTTAATATTTTGCATAGTAAGTTTTAATGAAAATATTAAGCAAGCCCCTGTTGGTACCATCCTTTTCCCCGGCTTTGTCATTTTTTCCTCCGAATTATAATTGAACCCCTTTCACATTCTATTACTTTATTCTGGTTGCTACCTTAAGTAAAGATTTTATGAGCCTATCCAATGAATAAAAGGTACACCCCCCGAAAACAGCATTGTAAAAGATATATTATTTTGTTTTTGAACAATTTTCCCTAAAAATAGCCTTTTTAAATCGAACGTGGTTTTCATCGAACTAGATATGTTTAAGATAATTCAATTTGAATTTAGTTCTACACCTGGTACAGTATACTTTATGTATCACATCAAATTTTTAAGCGAACGAGTCTGGTGTGGAAAAAGTTTGCCTCATTTTGGATGAATTCATGTGAAAATTCGTACATTTACCGATATTCTGCGGATTAGTGTTGAAACTGAAGAGATACATTGAAACAGCACTAATGAAAACTAGAGTGAAGTTTACGACCCATAGCAAGAGGAATTAACAGATTTATTTCATAATATATGAAAAAGCTAAAAGGTTAACACAGAATTTATGCATGAATGGAATTAAAAGTCATCCCATTATTAATCTAAATGTTATGATATACAAGTATTTAGTTTAGAAATGAACTGCCAGAAGTCCTCCTTATTTAGGAATATTTACATTTGCCAATGCACTTCCTTATATGACAGTACTAATGAAATCGATGTTCAATTTCGTATGAAATGAAGTTGGTCACATGATCAGTTTGTTCTTGCGTATGAATACAATCACCGCTTCATATGCAATGCAGTGGGGGATTTAGACCCCCCCTCTCGCCACAGATTTAAATAATAGAAATAGTGTGAGTAAAATTCCAGATTGGCACCCAAAATGGCTGAGTATTTTGGCTAATATTTGACTTTCACACACACCCCTTCGTAAAACCTGGATCTGCCACTGCAATGATATCATAACAGAAACAAACGCAGCAGGATATTTATACAGATTTTATTTTGTAAACAAACAAGAATTTCATCAAACATTAAACATATCGTTCTGTTGTTTCATTTTATACAGTTTTAAATATCGTCTGCAACTTCTGCATGGCGATTTTATAAAGTTCTATGATATTGGAAGCGAAAACATGTAGGCAGAGTTATAAGCCTATTTACTTTATGATGATAAGTTACATGTAACCTGTTGTTTCCTGGCAACTTCCATCACGGCTATGACTCGGCATGATCATAAGCGAGGCTGGTTTCGAGGTTCGAAAAATTTTGATGTTCATGTCATGGTACCGGTGCGAGTCTTCATTAAAATCCTACAACAGAAATTTCTCAAGTGAACAAAAACTCCGTCAGTTCGTTTTTCTTTTCTTTTACACACACTGAAGGTAAATAAAAGACGCACCTACGTGCACTTGGTCTAAATCTGTCCTACTGTCTTGAATCGTCTCCTTCATGGCTACGTTTACCGCGAGTCCTAACGATGAACATACCGTTGTTTCTTTCCAAAAACCTGACTAGGAGCTTAACGTTAACTTGACCCATCATATCCACCATGAATTCTCTCAGATCCTTTGAATTTCTGTCGAAATCTGTGATGAACAATTACGTTTTCAACTTAGTAAGCTAGACCGACACCAGTTTCTCCATCGCTGATCGCGACCAAATCACATCAGGGATGTAGTTTACTCCGCTCTTCTTGTCGTCATTTCAGTTAACTTTACGCTCTAAATTGCCTTTATTTTACACATGTTTCGTCTTTTTTTTAACATTTTCAATTAAATATCTCTATCTTATATTCTCTTTTACATTGTTCCTAATTTTTTATTCGATAAAACTCTAACGAACTATATTTTGTATTCTACGATCGTTATTTTGGTCATCTGCTACATAATCATGGAAGCTCGGTAAGAACACAAATCAAAATAGAAAATGTAAATATAAGAAATAAAATATCATTTTTGAATGTTATTGGGATATGACAGGAAGTTGGTAAGTGGTCAAATCTACTATAACGCCCTTCAGGCGTTATAGGATTTGATCACGTGACCAACTTCATGTCATTATCCCAACAACATTAAAAAATGATAACTTATTTCTTAATTGTCCGTATATATAAAGCACTAAAATCCAACAACACTCACATCCAAAGTGTCGGTTCTAATAGTAGATACGAGATAGTAGATACGTAAATATTCTATCGTCCTGAAGAAGGGACAGGTCGTCCCGAAAATTTGACAATTCAATGTTGTTCGTGTCGTTGGTCATTCTTGGTGCTTTATATATATATATATATATATATATATATATATGTATATATATATATATATATATATATATATATATATATATATATTCAGAACTCCTGTACATAATATTGATAAGAAGTTTTTCTGCAAAAACTGTAAAAACTATTTCTCATTTTCCCGTGCGCACTTTCTAACACTACCACAAATAGATCGGCCGCTCCTGCAGCCGATAATGAAGTTTTCGAGGAGTTGCGCTGACAAGAACAAGACTAACCTACAAACTGACGGATCACCCTCCGCAACTCTTAGCGTGGAGTATAATGACGATGAAATATATATTATTATGTCAAAAACTCTAGATCTAACACCATTGATTTCCTATTGAAAACTATGATTGATATATATGGGGTATTTTGCAAGAGTTTGTCGAAAAACTGATTTGTTATGTGTTTATTCATTTCAAACACCATTCTTTTTATATCATCTGTACATGATATAGTTCAGTCTTTTGGATAGATGGTTGAAATTGTACATGCCATTTGCTTGTTGTATTTGGGTTTATAATATTCGTATATATTTCTTTTCGCTAATATATTTGATGCTAAATTTTGAAGTCTGGTTTGAATGTACCATCACCAGCTAATTAAAAAAAATGGTTATTTATCATTATTGGTGATGAGTGTAAACAATGTTTAATTGTATCTGCATATACAAGATGAACAGGTATAATAACAGATAATTTACAATTCATTTTGACCGAGAGAAATCTTCAAAAATTTACAAAGCTTCAAAATATAACTACTTTAAAGTTTGAAAACATAAGCATTTCTAAACAATACATGGATGCAAGGTGAAGATAACGAACAGTGATCAATCTCATAACTCCTACAAGCAATACAAAATAGATAGTTGGGCAAACACGGACCCCTGGACACACAATTTCTAACCCACATACCAAACTACTAATTTGTAATTAAATCGATCAGATCGGGAAAACAATACACATCGCGTTTTCGCTATTCTCGCAGTAGTTGAGGAAATGAGTAGACAGGTAAATAAAGAAAATGGGATCGAAAGACAGCCAAAGACAGACACTATGCGGATAGAAGCCGGAATCTGCATACATTTTTATGTCATCTCTTTCGTGCAATCTGTCTGTTTTTATTACGTCACACCAGCAGATCAGCGGCTAAGCATAAAACGATGGTGCGGTCGTACCGAGGACGAAAATCTAACCTATCGGAAGAGCAGACAGTATATTAACAGTAAATGTAAAAAATCCCCAGTGATAAAACCCTTCAAAGGGCTTGTGATTAAGTTCTAGCCAATGACAGACATCGGTTTTCCTGTCGTCATAAAAAATAATGGACATGGCTGGAAAATATCAAACGTTGATTTATTTCTTCCACCTATTTATGGTGACCGTTGTTTGGACATCGAAAAGCAAAATCAAAAGAAAACATTACTGATTTGATAATACATATTACTTAATTATCGATTAAATGTTTTGTATATCTTAAGCCAATCATTATAATCTTTGAATACTATTTATATAGGGAATCGTTTACGGTCCTACATGTAAGTTTGTTTTCGTCATCCTGTCTGTTATTTCATCTTCTTCCCCATATTCAAGTCACGCTTGAAACAAAGTGTTCGCTAAATCTACGGATGACGATGTACATAAGTTTGATGCAATTTTACGGTATGACCAATATATAACCGCTCCATGGCTTGAGCAAAGAACCATCGCCATTCAGTTGGCTTGGCTATATCCTATTGTTGGTAGGAAACATAAAACTCTTGTCTCTTTTCTACACAGTTGTTACACGGCAAATAAAGTTGAAATACCTACAAGCATACTGGTAGGTTACTCGAATATAAGTTTGGTTATTTAATTGACAGGGAACAGACAATTAAGGTTAAATGGGGCTACGGTAATAATGCTACTGAAAGAATAGAACAGATTACCTTATATCCATTCTTACCATATCTACATTATTGCAGATATATCAAAAGCATAGCCTAAGTATAGGGACCAGGAGGATACAGAGAAAAATCTTGATTCCCTTTCCAAAACTCTTAACAGTATAAAAAATGGGTTATGTCGTCAAAAACTATGATAAGCACTTAGCATAAAAATCAATCTTGACTTCTATTAAAGAACGGAAGTCGAGAAGATTTTACAAACACTTCAGTTAATCTGCAATCTCGTCCAAGTTTTATGCACCTCGGATATCAAATAAGAGTGGAATAAAAGACCAACTAAGTGCGATATTCAAGTAATGAAGGTTAGGTAACAATATGTGGTCAGCCAGAACTGCCGGAGAAGCTTCTGTCAGGAGAGTGATATTTGTTTAAAGATCATGATCGGAAAGCTGATAAAATCAATAGCTTTCATCGTGACGTATAACAGATGTCCATATTTGCCTATAGAGAAAATTGACCAATTATGGAAAGGACAGTTAATCCCATTTAGATATACTTTACTTTATTGGATAAAACGTAAATTTTCTCCTCACTAAAACAGTCGTATCATTGTAATTCACATCGATTGGGTACGTGCTTTAATTGACCCATAAGAAAGAAGAATTTCAATATCCAATCATTTCAGAGTTCTTATTTTGTCTCAAATAAAGATACACAGCTGTGATGGACAGTCCAACACTTCCGCTATATTTGACATCTTTAGATGTCGGCTTTAATAGTAAAATATTTGATTTTGGTTTGGGTAAAGATAGTAATTCTATCATTCATATTTGATGACAAATACCGTTGAATTTCTTCATTAAGAAGTTTTTATGGTCACGCTGGCGTACACGTGTCATTTATGAAGTTTTCATCTAAATATCGTACGGCATTAAACTATATTTCACGGACGTTATTTCACTTTAGTATCAAGTACCAGTATTTTACCGTTTAAATGTGTCATCATCAACCAAAATTTAATCGAGTTTCCATTACTCTTACCGGAGACACATGGAAGGACCCCGCCTCTATAAGATTGATTTAACATTAATACTTTGTATTAATTAATAATAATAAGGTGATATAAATTAAATACATGTTTACTGCATAGATATGGTATATATTATCACACATAATTTCAGTTTTGAAAAATATTTTTGTGCCAAACTACACAGGTCAAAATGATGATTCGTTCATGGGAGACCAGCTTTAATTTAGGCCTTATTAGTATCTATAAATCAAACTATTCATACTTAAGATACATAAGATAATTCTTAAGGCTTTTCATGATATCAATCAATCGATTTCTCTATATCATTAACTTTTATTTTCTGACATCAATAAATACAGGGGGATTATTGATATCAATAATTTGACTTTGACAATGAATAATTAAAGTTAGAGTTGTTTACACTGTATTTGATATAACTATTCTCTGCGACGTTTTGTTACTATATGATGACACTTTTGCACTTTCAACAAGAGGTCCAAAGGCCTTTTCGGTCACCTGAGTACTAGTTAAAATTATCACTAGTCTCAAGGGTCATGAAATCTAGAAAAAAAATTCCTGTTTTGAATATCTAAGATAAATTCTAATATTCAGCAACAGTATAAAACAAGACGTGTTCTTAAAACTTCAAAGCCTTCATACACTGATGAAAAACTTTACATAATATTATGTATTTACATTAAATGATATGACTAATTTGGACCCATCCTAGAGTCAAAACCCTAGGGTTGCGAAATTCACAATACCTAAATATGCATTTAGATTTTATACAGTATCAGCAAACTTAAACAAGTCCTTCAAATAATTAAAATATTTTGTATTGTATCAGCAAACTATCAAAATATTTTGTATTGTATCAGCAAACTATCAAAATATTTTGTATTGTATCAGTAAACTAAGAAGTCCTTGAAATCCTGAAAACAAACCCTTGTCCCCTAGGATCGTCAAAAATTTACAATTTTGGTAAAGGACTTTCTACTCCTTCTAAATGTCCATTTAGTTTCAATTTAGTATCAATGACATTAAATCAGTTTTCATTTATATGTTTTGCATATATACACTAATATATACCCAGGAGTCAGAACCTCTACCCTGGGAATCCTCAAAGTTACAATTTTGGCAGAGGGCCTTCCTACTCTACATCACTTAGTATTTAGCTTTTCTTAAAGATATGCAGGTGTAGAGAAGAAGATTTCTGAAAATTAGCCAATGTTGGGCAGTTTTTGCCCCATCCCTGAGGCCCCGGGGGTGCAGAAGTCCTGAATTTTACCATTTATGTCCCCCTTGTTCCAAAAATACTTCATACCAAATCTGAAAAGAATAGGAAATACATATTATTACTACAGTAACTTGATCCGGAGAGTTGGATCACGTCGAGTTGACAGGCACGGATCATCAGATCACACGAGACATGAAGCGTCGAGTTTGATCTGATGATCCGCGCCTATCAATGAGACGTGATCCAACTCTTCGGATCAAGTTACTGTAGTAATGATAAATGTATTATATACCCTCTTATGCATTTTAAATCCACATTTATAAGATACTAAATGTAAACCAAATTATCAAAAATACAGACATACAATGAAATTATATTTTGTGTACGCAGTTTTCTTTGTGACGCGGTCAATATTTTCCACAAATAACGTTGTGTTGATGCACTGTGACGTCATTGCGACGGCATCAGTTTCAGAGGATAATGATACGGAATCAGAAAACCACAGTGTGGTGATCCGAAAAACCAGACCACACGCTGTGAAATCCACAGTATCAAAGAACGATATATTGATGGGTATATAATAAATATATATTATTACTACAGTAACTTGATCCGAAGAGTCGGATCACGTCGAGTTGACAGGCGCGGGTCATCAGATCACACGAGACGCAAAGCGTCGAGTTTGATCTGATGATCTGCGCCTGTCAACGAGACGTGATCCAACTCTTCGGATCAAATTACTGTAGTAATGATAAATTTATTATATACCCCCTTCTGCATTTTAAATCCACATTTTAAAGATAATAAATGCAATCCAAATTATCAAAAATACAGACATACCATGAAATTATGTTTTGTGTACGTAGTTTTGTTTTGTGACGCGGTCAATATTTTCCACAAATAACGTTGCGTTGATGCATTGTGACAGCATCAGTTTCAGAGGATAACCAAAGTTTGGTGATCCGGAAAATCGGATCACACGCTGTGAAATCCACAGTATCAAAGAACGATACATTGATGGGTATATAATAAAAGTAGTTATCAAGAAGAAATTAAAAATGTCTATTGCTCACACCCCTAATAACTGACAATTTTGGCCCCACCCTAATTACCAAACCCCTACCCCTGGGATCATCAAATTTACAATTTTGGTAAAGGACTACCTGCTCTTTCTAAAATTCATTTAGTTTCAATTTAGCATCAATAGCACTAAAGATGTTTTTAGTGTTTTACACATAAACACTATATCTAATTTTGGCCCCGCCCTGGGGTCAGAACCCCCATCCAAGGGATTATGAAATTTACAATTTTTAGAGGCCTTCCTGCTCTACATCACTATGCATGTAGGTTTTCTTTCACATGTTCTGTTATAGAGAAGAAAGAGTTTCGACAGTTAGTGACCGCCCCTAGGGCCCCAGGGGTGCTGGAGTCCCTATGCTCCCCTTGTCCCTAAAATGCTTCATGCCAAATTTGAAAATTGAAATAGTAGTTATCAAGAAGTTAGAAAATATTCACTTGTTAACGCACGACGGACGACGACAACCCAGGTTACCTAATAAAAATGTTTAACTTCTGAGATGTATGCACCAAAGAACGTGATACATGTAATTAGCATGACGTCATTTGTGCAAAAAATAGCACGTGTCTCAATATATATGTACATGTATGTGTAATTATCATCGACAGTTATACTTGGAATTTTGTTCATGTTTCCCCGTGCATAAAACGCCGAGTATGTGAAATAAGGTCAATGAATTCCTGCAAATATTGCAGATAAACACGCTTACAGATGTTACAGGTAAACGCGCTTACAGATGTTACAGGTAAACCCGCTTACAGATGCTACAGGTAAACGCGCTTACAGATGTTACAGGTAAACGCGCTTACAAATGTTACAGGATAATGCTTACAACTGTTACAGGTAAACAATCATAAATGCTACAGGTAAACGCTTACAAATGTTACGAACAGTGATCAATCTCATAACTCATAAAATCAAAACAAAATAGATAGTTGGGCAAACACGGACCCCTGGACACACAAGAGGTGGAATCAGGTGCCTAGGAGGAGTAAGCATCCCCTGTCAACCGGTCACACCCACCGTGAGCCCTATATCCTGATCAGATAATGGAGTTATCCGTAGTCAAAATCAGTGTGCCAAGAACGGCCTAACAATCGGTATGAAACACGTCAGACAGCAAAACGCGCTTCTAGATGTTACAGGTAAACGCACTTACAGATGTTACAGGTAAACGCGCTTACAAATGTTGCAGGTAAACGCGCTTACAAATGTTACAGGTAAACACTTACAAATGTTACAGGTAAACGCGCTTACAAATGTTACAGGTAAACGCGCTTACAAATGTTACAGGTAAACGCGCTTACAAATGTTACAGGTAAACACTTACAAATGTTACAGGTAAACGCTTACAAATGTTACAGGTAAACGCTCTTACAACTGTAAGGACATTATTGAGGCATAAGTGACATAACTATAGACTCTTCATCCTGGCCATTGATCTAAAAATAGTACGATTTCCTTTTGTCGTGAGTCTTTTTCATGTAAAGTTCAATCCATTGCTAGATTTTAAATAATTTGGAGATACCCTTAGGAAACCTTTTCTTAGAATGTAAAACTTATATGGTACCAATTCTGATGCACCAGATGCACATTTCGACAAAGAATGTCTCTTCAGTTATTGCTCAACCAAATTGTTTGAAATCCGAACTAACGATAAACTTGCTAGAGCTATTTTAGAGAAAAACAGAGTGCCAAAAAGTGGAGTCAAATTCGTCTAAGTGGAGTCAATGATACTCGGCGACCTCTTGGTCTCAAGTACAATAGGGATCATTCTTTCACAAGTAAAGCTCAAACGATTGTTTGTATTTTTTTGGAAAATAAATCATACATCGTATCTCTCAATACATGTGGATGATTTATTCATTTAAAGCACCTTCAATTGATTACATAATGAATTTTTAAAGGAATAACCTTTTGAAAATTGAAATTGGTTTTATTCACTGATATTAATGTTTGCACACTGTGTATGATAAAGGTTAATAATGCTGTATTTTTGAAAAATCTTCATTGTAATGAAATGGTTTTCACTGAATTATAAACTGTTGTAAAATTGTTATTAAGAACTGTTTAATAGCAAGCTATCAAACATTAATAATTAAACAGAGTGAAATTATACTAAAATCCTGCCTATAATTGCAAATGGAATTTACATTTAATTAATGATCAAGGACGTTTTACTTTACTTTGTCTAGATGTGGAATGTTCTGTTTTTTTATTTTAAGTGTTACCGCTATCACCTTTTCTTGTGTCCATGCATGAAATCACATCTACTGATTACTGCAGGATTACCGCTATCACCTTTTCTTGTATCCATGCATGAAATCACATCTACTGATTACTGCAGGATTACCGCTATCACCTTTTCTTGTGTCCATGCATGAAATCACATCTACTGATCACTGCAGGATTACCGCTATCACCTTTTCTTGTGTCCATGCATGAATTCACATCTACTGATTACTGCAGGATTAGTATTAACCAAACAAATTATAACATTTCCATTCCTTAGCTGATCCCAGTAATGAGAAAGTTGTTTAAAACAAAATTTGATTTCTGCTGTCGATTTCATTTTTTGTAACCATTGGAATATTAAATTACATTCCCAGATGTTTCAAGGCCAAGAAAATAAAACTGTGTTTACTGTATATAGATACATGTATTTATTTAATCAATACATGAACAGTAATGAGAATGTGAACTCATGGGTTATTCTTATAAGAAATGTTTTAGATTCCTTTTTTTTTCTATTGCAGGACAGGTTTTTCTTTGCCCCAGGGATGCAGGAATCCCGAAATTTACAATTTATATCCCCCTTCTTCCAAAGATACTTGATACCAAATTTGAAAAGAATTGGAATGATAGTTATCAAGAAGAAGATAAAAATGTCTATTGTTCACACATTTAATTACTGACCATTTTGGCCCCACTCTGATACCAAAAACCCCTACCTTTGGGATCATCATCGAATCCCACTTGCGCCGGTAAGTGAGAAAGTTTCCCAGTTAACATTCGGAAGGTCGATGGTCTCTTCCCAGTTACACTGTATCTGGGTTCTCTCTTTCACCAACAAAATCTGGGAGCCACTATATAACTGAAAAATTGTTGAATGTGGCGAAAAACATTTTTTTTAAAAACCCCAAAACAACTAGAACTGTCCTAATGGGACTAATACCCCCCGCGGGGCATATAAGATGATGGGAAATATTTAATGCAAGCACATTGGATATTTTCACATTATCTACAGGGCAATCAATGTAAATGCAGAAGTGTATATTCTACAGTACAGCAGTACATGAAATATTAAAAATATGCTTAATATAAACAATGAATACTATTTGGCACATTTTAGGCTGTATGATTGCAAATCCCTGGTCAACTCTTCTAGTCTTTAGTTTATATTCACTGTATTGTTGAACTTCTTTCCACTTCTTCAATTCCTGATTGACTTATGGACGTAAAACGGTATTAGAAATAAACTCTGGACAAATTGTGTCTATTACTACAAGTACAACCACACCAGAAAATGTCCGTAACTTCCATAACTGTTAAAATATTTCAATGAAAATAGAAGATGCACAACTACATTATATATATAAGATGTGCATAAAGTTTGAATGAAATATGTCCAGCGGTATTAGAAATAAACCTCGGACAAATTGCGTCTACGGACAAACGAACGGATAGACGGACAAAGTGATTCCAGTATACCCCCCCCCAACTTCGTTTGCGGGGGGTATAATAAACTCTGGACAAATTGTGTCTATTACTACAAGTACAACCAAACCAGAAAATGTCCGTAACTTCCATAACTGTTAAAATATTTCAATGAAAATAGAAGATGCACAACTACATTATATATATAAGATGAGAATAAAGTTTGAATCAAATTTGTTCAACTGTATTAGAATTAAACTCTGGACAAAGTGCGCAACCCCCAAAATGAAAAGAAAATGTGCGTAACTTCTATAACTGTTAAAATATTTCAATGAAAATAGGAGATGCACAACTACATAATATATAGAAGATGTGCATAAAGTTTGAATGAAATATGTCCAGCGGTATTTGATATAAACTTCGGACAAATTGCGTCTACGGACAAACGGACGGACGGACAGAGTGACTCCAGTATACCCCCCAAACTTCGTTTGAGGGGGGTATAAAAACTGACTGACGACCTATTCTTAACCGGATCCCAAATACCGAGTTTTTTATGCTTCATTGTTCAGAATACAGGAGATGGAGTTTTTCCATATATAACAACAGGAGTCGATGCTGAAAATACGAATGAGGACTTTTTTTGGTGAGATAATAAAGACCGTTGACAAGTTTTGAGTTTTAAAATAAAAAAAATATGCAAAAGCAATACAATTGAAATTCCAAGACCAGACATAGTTCTGACAGTATGTATATATATATTTATCAGGTTCTATTTTCCTATTTTTATTCTGCATAAACTGTTGACGTCAAGATTATTCACGCAGAATATTACGCAAACGACTTGACTTTGGATCGGTAAGGGGCATGCATTGCTGTGCAATACTGAAAGACTGCTTGTTCATTTTAATTTTTAGTCGTTATCACATTTCTTATTAACAAAAGTACGCATCGTTTTGAAATCAGAAGAAGGAAGGGGGTAATTTAAAACGGATATTTCTGCTGTCGTCCGAGTTTTATAGGTATAGATCCATAATTATTAAAATTGTCAACATTAGTTAATGAAAAGGTGTACGTTAGCCGTCAAGCTTCCCATAAAAAGAGATTTTATTAGTTGGTATAGCACAATATCTACTCACCAGTAATTTGATGGCTTAGTTTGGATACAAAACTAGATAATGAAAGTATTTTCAGGAATGTTTTCACACGTCACTTAATAATATTGGATTTAGTCTCCAGATCATAGTGATTTCAACTATCACATCTCGATTACTAACGGTCGTATTTAATTACATGTACATTAAACAATTATAATCATTGATCGTTACTGCAGAATAGCTGGTTCATTTGAGATCTGCTCTGATCTACGAAAGCCCAGAAGGCTCATCGAGATTCGAAATTCAAAATACGAGATTCGAAATTCAGAATACGAGATTCCAATTTCGAAATTCAAATCCAAATTAACCAATCAAAATGTAGCTATGGCCTTGGAGAGAGCTAACCGATTTGACGCTAAAATCTAAGGAGAGGTTGTAACGTGCGCCGAATACACAAATCTATTAATAGCGAGTTCAATTGACACACTTACAACAACACCAGTGAAAACGATTTGAAACTTTTACAAATTTTAATTCTACATAATTAATCACAAATATATAAACATACAATGATACAGAAGTACACAACACAGATCTAAAGTTCTACTCAACTTGTTTATAATGATCAGCGTCTCCGTGAATCAGTTCAGGAATCCTCGCACACACGTTAAACATACGGATTACAGATCAGATGCGCGATCCTAGCTAGATGATCGGGCCAGGCACTTCCACGGACCGGCGGATTACGAAGTGTTTCCATTTTACCGAGATTACTGCCATCTTCTTCTCCAGTCACAACACTACTCCCTGGAGACGATCACGGGCTCCACCCGTCCCGTCATCCGATCACACACGAAGCTTTCCAAGTGACGTCACAGATACACAAAAACAAAACAGCTGATGCAACAGTTTAAATATATAACCAAATATCGTAACACCTCCTCCCTTAAAGAAAAGTTTGAGTGTATATGAAAATTTTTACACAATAACCAATGCACATACCATTAATTCATATAAAATTCAACAAAATCACATAAAAAATCATAACATATCACTCTACAGGTATTCTCGACAATGCATCTGCAATGATATTTTCTCTACCTTTGATATGCCTAATGACAATGTTATGCTCTTGCAACTCTAAACTCCACCTCATTAATCTCTGATTCTTGCTTCTCATTTTGTGTACAAAGGTAAGAGGATTATGGTCAGTAAATACAACAACTGGATGTGCAGATGAATATAAATATACATCAAAATGTTGCAGTGCCAATAACATAGACAAACACTCTTTTTCTATGGTAGAGTAGTTTCTTTGACATTTGAGAACTTTTTAGAAAAATAAGCAACAGGATGGCAAACAAAATTTTTATCTTCCTGTAATAACACAGCACCACATCCTACATCACTAGCATCAATTTGCATCACAAATTCTTTATCAAAATTGGGAGATGAAAGAACTGGAGAGACCATGAGAATGGCTTTTATTTGTTCAAAAACCTGTTGGCATGTTTCATTCCATTTAAACTGACAATTCTTTTTTAAAAGACATGTCAATGGATTCGCAATGGTTGAGAAGTTTGGACAGAACTTCCTATAGTATCCAGCCATTCCCAGGAATCTCATGAGTTCTCTCTTACATTGTGGTACAGGGAAATTTGTAATCGCATCAACCTTAGCTAGGACAGGTTTCACATGGCCATTACCAACAATATGGCCCAAATACTTGACAACTGCATGACAAAATTCACTTTTATCAAGACTAACAGTCAAATTTGCATCTGATAATTTCACAAACAAGGCCCTAATATGTGACAAATATTCTTCAAAAGTATTGCTATGCACTATCACATCATCAATATAAGCTTCACAGTGATCTAATTTACACAACAAATGATTGATCATCCTTTGAAAGGTTGCAGGTGCATTTTTCATCCCAAATGGCATCACCTTATATTGGTAAAAAACATCTGAAGTGACAAAAGCAGAAATTTCTTTTGCTCTCTCTGTTAGGGGAACCTGCTAATTTCCAGGTTTGGGATAGTCTCTCTTTGAATTTTGCGACATAGTCTAATAGATTGGGCTGACTTTCTTCACCCAACCATTTGACTTTAAGCAACTTCAATGGTCCTCGCACAGTGTGACCATAAACAAGTTCAAAAGGACTAAAACCAAGCGATTCCTGCTTTGCATCCCTTACAGCAAATAAAAGAAAGGGGATTCCCTGATCCCATTCTTTTTCATTTGACAAACAATAAGTTCGCATCATATGTTTCAAAGTTTGATGAAACCTCTCCAGGGCCCCCTGTGACTCTGGATGATAAGCACTAGATGTATGATGCCTAACCCCTAACTCCTGCATGACCTTTGAAGTAAAGTTGGAACCTTGATCAGACTGCACTGATTGGGGTAAACCAAAATTTGTGAAGAACTTAGTCAAGGCATTGACAATTGTTTTTGCTTTAATATTGCGAAGCGGAATTGCTTCTGGGAAGCGTGTTGATGCACACATAATTGTGAACAGGTACTGATTTCCTGTCTTGGTTTTGGGTAAAGGACCTACACAGTCTATAATGACCTTGGCAAATGGCTCATCAAAAGCAGGGATAGGCTTCAAAGGATCGTGAGGGATTTTTTGATTAGGTTTCCCTACGACTTGGCACACATGGCAAGACTTACAGTAGTCCACTATATCCCTTCTCATCTTTGGCCAGAAGAAGTGGGCCAAGACTTTATGGTAGGTTTTCTTGACACCCAAGTGACCCGAAATTGGTGTGTCATGGGCGAGACCTATGACTGTTTTACGGTATGCCCTAGGTACTACAATTTGATGGTGAGTCTGCCACTCATCTTCTACTAAAACGTCTGGGGACGCCATTTTCTCATGAGAACACCCTGATTTTTATAATAACAAACAGGGACCTTATCCGTCTCCCCAGGAGACAAAACCTGTTCATTAAGACCTTGTAATTCAACATCCGACTCTTGTTCGGATATCAACTTATCTCTAGTAAGAGGAGTGTTGTCTAACATTTCCTGTAAACCAAACACGTCGTGTTCAGACTGAGACTGTTGGTTCTCAGAAGAATAACTTTCTGCTTTTAACAGATCTGACAAAAATGTCTCATTGAGACCTAAAGAAGAGTCATCTCCTATATCTAACTTCTGACTTACCGTCTGTTCAGCATGCCCAAGTTTCTTAGCCATAGCCCTTGTCAATGCACAAGAAGGAAACAATTCTTTATTCTCTTCATCCAAAATAAGACTAGGTTTTTCACAAATAATCGGGTCAGGTACAACCTTACCTCCCGCTAAATCATTTCCTAACAAAAGAGAAACCCCCTTAACTGGTAAAGTAGGTCTGACCCCTACCACTACATGCCCAGAGACTAAATCTGACTTCAAGTGTATCTCATGAAGAGTAACTTTAACAAGCCCTAACTCTACACCCTGAATCAACACATCAGAACCAGTATGTGTCTTCTCAGACAGTGGCAGGACGCCCTCTAATAACAAAGACTGAGAAGCACCTGTATCCCTCAATACTCTAATTGGGTGAAAGTCAATACCATTTACAGACACTAAACCTTTAAATACAAAAGGTCTAAATTCCTCTCTAAGAACATCATGCTCTGGCTATGGCTTAGCATCTTCAAACCTACTACAGGCAAACTTACCTGTCACAGATGTAAGGGCACTAGGACTAGGCTGGGTGTCAGTATTAACAGACCTTTTCTTCTGTAATGCCCAACATTTTGACTTAATGTGACCCTTCTTTTTACAATAATTACATGTTGGAATATGCTTGAATGTTTCAGTATTCTTGAAGTCATTACCTTTCATCTCCGAGTAGCCTAACTTAGAACGTCTGGCCCTCCTCGAGAACCATCAGAGTTGGTCATTTTCTGTTGATTATTGGGTTTTACAAAAGACACTCTATGAGTAAGTGCATAGTCATCTGCTGCAGTCGCAGCTTGTTCTAGATTTTCAACTTTCTGTTCATCTAAGTATGTTCTAATTTCAGGATGAAGGCAGTTTTTGAATTCTTCCACCAAAATAATTTGTTTCAACCTTTCAAAGTCTGAACCAACATTTTTAGAAGTACACCATCTATCACACATATTTTGCTTTTCCCTTGCAAATTCAACATGAGTTTGTTCATTTAATTTGTTGAAATTCCTAAATTTCTGTCTATAGGCTTCAGGCACAAGTTCATATGCCTTTAAGACATTTTTCTTAATTACATCATAATTTGTACTTTGATAAAGTGACAATGCTCCATACACTTCTCTACCAGAAAACTGGTGTGTTCAGAATTAAATCAACTTCCCAATCATATGATTTCTTGTGATCAAAATATACGAGATTATAAGACTCTCTTATGAGTAGCCATGAAATATAAGGTGATTCCACCCGAGGGTTGCAAAAAAGATGTGAAACCCGAGGCTTTGCCGAGGGTTTTACCGCTTTTTTGCAACTCCGAGGGTGGAATCACCTTAATATTTCATGGCAACTCATAAGAGAGTATTTTTCTCTCATATTTCTAGAGTTTTCCGTTTACCTTGTGCCTAGCGACGCCATTTTGAGAATTTTCCAATTAATTAATTTTTCGCTGTACATAAAAAATAACACCAGAATCGAATTCTACGACCTTCATTTTGGCAACTACGTTGCCGACAAAAAAATCGGCCGACGAGTGTACAAGTGAATTGTATTAGAGTTATTCCTCTTTGAATAAATCAATAATCAGGGTGATACGTGACGTAACTCGACAGTCATCAGCGCGAAACATTTTGACAGACCTAATCAGAATATGAATCCACAACTGCACGTTTTTTTTTCTTAGAGGAGCATTGATATTGATATTAATTGAGCAGTTATTTAATGACGAGTGTGTGAAGAGGAATTCCAAGTGGTTTTTGTTGGTGAATATGGGCATTGCTAGACTTTCGTTTTTCACGCGTGCAAGGACTCGAGTCTCACAGACATTGAAGGCACTTATTTCACCTGAGACACGGACAGTAGACGTTGACAGAGTGAATGTGGAGGTAAGCCTAGAAGTAATATACCGTGTGGGCTGGGTTTCTGTGAACTGGCATAATGCACCGGATGACATAGGTGTATGAGGAATTTGTGACTGTTGTTGAGTGTGCAGTAATTGTTCAAGGAATGTGTATTTTTGTGTCCGGTCACATACACCAGGAGATTATCAGGGACATTACAATCTGTCATTTTTTGTACAAGAGCTTTGCAGACGCTTGTGTTCGTCAATGGAGGTGAGGTAAGTTGCAAGCTAGTTGTGTATTGATTATGACGTCACGGGATATGTAAAATAAACGTCACGTGATATGAAAGATAGAAATATCTTGCATACCTTTCTTTCATAGAATATCTGTATCTTGCATACGTAGATATGAGAGAAATCGCTTTTGAAAATTACCTACAAAGTGCTAAAAGTTCGATTATCCCGGACGAGCCCCCCAATTTGTAACATGAGCTGAATACACAAATCTATTTATAACGAGTTCAATTGACACACTTACAACAACACCAGTGAAAACGATTTGAAACTTTTACAAATTTTAATTCTACATAATTAGTCACAAATATATAAACATACAATGATACAGAAGTACACAACACAGATCTAAAGTTCTACTCAACTTGTTTATAATGATCAGCGTCTCCTGAATCAGTTCAGGAATCCTCGCACACACGTTAAACATACGGATTACAGATTAGATGCGCGATCCTAGCTAGATGATCGGGCCAGGCACTTCCACGGACCGGCGGATTACGAAGTGTTTCCATTTTACCGAGATTACTGCCATCTTCTTCTCCAGCCACAACACTACTCCCTGGAGACGATCACGCGCTCCACCCATCCCGTCATCCGATCACACACGAAGCTTTCCAAGTGACGTCACAGATACACAAAAACAAAACAGCTGATGCAACAGTTTAAATATATAACCAAATATCGTAACAAGATCCAGTCAAACGCAGACATTTCCTAGACTTCATGCAGAAACTGTTTGATCATAAACATGTCGAGACTGCACCGCCTGTTTATAAGGATGAAGAAGTGTGGTATTTACCAGTTTTTGGTGTATACCATCCTCGCAAACCGGACAAGATCAGAGGAGTGTTTGATTCTTCAGCTACATTTCACGGACTTTCTTTGAATGATGTTTTGATGTCTGGTCCAGATCTCAAAAACAGTTTACTCGGGGTGCTTATCAGATTTCGCAAGGAGCCAATAGCTATAACCACTGTCATGATCGTGTGCAGGATTGGACAAAACAAGATGGCAGACGGCATTTCCAAACAAAGGTAGGCTCTTAAAACTCTTCATTTTACCGACTTATTAGACGACGAATTTATGAATTTGAAACACTGCCTGGCCAGGGAGGCATCATTAAGTTGATTGGTTGTTGGAATTCTTACTCATGTACACGTACAACTCTAAATTCATTGATCGAAGTTGACGATGTTGCCTCGATAGAATTCGAAGCGGGCGAAGATGTTTCTAATCATGTTTTCATGCATTTTAAGAAAGATACTTTCGGTAAAATAGACTCTGCACATATCTTTTGATGAAAACTTGAACCAGTGTATGCGATTTGTCCCTTAAATTGCCTTGGTTAGATAGAAATCTCGACTTGAACATTTGCTAATGTGCAGGATTGGACTCTGTTCGTTTCCACGATAAACGTGCCGGATTGGACCTCGATTTTGGTTCAGGATTGGACCCTTTCTTAAATACTGTACATGCATTTTTTTCTTACAGATCCAGTCAGGAGCGGACTTCCTTAAGCTTAAAAGTTGCAAGTGAATGAAGTGTGTTCTATTTTATGTCTCCTACTAAAACCATGGTTTTGACAAACCTAGAAGAGCACGTGGAGCAAGGAACTATCAGTAAGCCGGAAGAGCCAGCTCAAAAATCTTTAAGTGTTTGAGAATTTCACCGCGCACATGAGTCTAAAGTTCTGCACACGTTATAAGGAGCCTTGTTCTCGGAGATCAACATGTTGAAAAGTCTTCATTTTGCAGAAGCAAATACATTTATATTGTATATACACGTGTAGACCATGTTCGATTCCCAACCACTTAAAATTTGTGATATCTGCATGGAATTATTAAAACTGAGCATGGTTTGACGTATAATAATCTCTTTAGGCACGATGGTTTACATTTCACAAAGCTGTTCAATGACAATAAAGACAATAAGATGTTGAGGTGTTCATGTTTTCAATACTTAATCATCTGTCCACATGCACTTGTGCCTTTCATGTGTATGCTTCTGCTGGAACCAGTTTTGATTGTTAAAACGAGATTTATCATCTTTTGAACTTTCCATATCATTTTAATTCTAATAATCTTGAGTGCATATGTCGTGCAAGATATCGAGGCCAACTCACTTACAAGGATATTTACTTACGGTAAAAGTGTTTGTTGGAATGTAGTAAATATCAGCATTTTTGTATTTAAAAACCTTTCGTTTCTTATAATTACATTGAATTCAACCTTAGAGTGCATATACTGATGAAAGAAAATAAAAGGATATTTTCTCAGAAATTCGCAATATCACTCCTGTAGCTGAAATATGAACCTAAATCAAAAGCAGTTTTGTCCATGATGTTTTTTCTTCTTCAATATTTGCTGCTCAGATGAGAGGTTACTCTTCAACACAATTTTTTCACTAGTTGTTATCAGTTCAATACAAACGCAATAAATTTGAAATATATTTAATAACAAGTAAAAATTAAGAACACTTCTGGTTCAATGAAATAACAAATCAACATGTGTAAAATGCAATGTAAAAGATTAGTAGTATCTCTGTAAAACAAAGCATAATACCGTAAAAATAATCGTTTCATAATGTACATAAACGGATATAAAAAACGGCTGCCATGGTATATGTATGCACTTCGTGTATTCAGAAAACAATGTAATTTTTTTTACTTCATGTTTCTTTTATAATGTGCAAAAGCGTGTGTTGCACTGGTCACAAACGAAGACAATTTCTCTGATTGAAGTTTCCTTTTTACATACCTACGCAATTCAGAATTGGTCTTGAATTCCTCACCACAAATTTCGCACATTCGAAGTGTACCCATCTCATGGAATGAAGTTCTTGGGCTTGATACCTGAAACAAAGGAGAAAATCTATATAACAGAATTTGGAATTAGGGAATATGTAAGCGGGTTAATTGAGTTCAGGAAACGTCGAATTTATATTGTTACAGAGGATTATAAAATGATGATAATTTCTCACGTGTTTATTTTAGGTCAAAATGGCCTTATATATCCTGAATACGAACAGTCAACGTTACATCTGGTCGTAAGCAAAGATTGGTGATTCATGTATAGATCTGCTATATTGGTTCAATTTGAAGGAGATAGCGAATGGATATTTTTACAGTAGCAATTGTCGTCGTTGGGAACTTAAACGGCGATGTAATTTGATAGCAGTAAAAAAATCAAAATCAAAATACACCATGGTAATGTTGGAAATGTCTGAGAATCTAATAAGCTACATTAATCAAACTAAAATATGATAAAGTGAAGTCGAGATTCGAAAATATAAAGGATTTTGAAAATAAAGATAAAAAGAGGGTCCAATCCTGAACCAAAATTGAGGTCCAATCCGGCACGTTTATCGTGGAAACGACCAGAGTCCAATCCTGCACATTAGCAAATGTTCAAGTCAAGATATCCATCTAACCAAGGCAATTTAAGGGACAAATCGCATACACTGGTTCAAGTTTTCATCAAAATATATGTGCAGAGTCTATTTTACCGAAAGTATCTTTCTTAAAATGCATGAAAACATGATTAGAAACATCTTCGCCCGCTTCGAATTCTATCGAGGCAACATCGTCAACTTCGATCAATGAATTTAGAGTTGTACGTGTACATGAGTAAGAATTCCAACAACCAATCAACTTAATGATGCCTCCCTGGCCAGGCAGTGTTTCAAATTCATAAATTCGTCGTCTAATAAGTCGGTAAAATGAAGAGTTTTAAGAGCCTACCTTTGTTTGGAAATGCCGTCTGCCATCTTGTTTTGTCCAATCCTGCACACGATCATGACAGTGCAGATGTCACTGCCTTTGTTTTAAATCACTTCTATGTGGATGATGGATTGATCTCCGTACCTGCTATCAACCAGGCTGTTGACTTGATGAAACGAACACAGCAAGCGTTGGCGACCCATGGTAACTTGCGTTTGCACAAGATCGCCTCCAACAGCAAAGTTGTTGTTCGTGAATTCTCTCAAGATGATCTTTCCAAGGAACTGAAAAGCTTGGAACTATCTGACGACGACTTACCTGTTCAGAGGAGCTTAGGACTTTGCTGTAACATGAACACTGATGCATTTACTTTCCAGATTTCAAGTGACTAGACACCCTTGACTCGACATGGAGTGCTTTACACTATTAACAGTATATATGATCCCTTAGGATTTGCTGTACCTGTGACAATTGAAGGGAAATTATCATTACGTCAATTGACTGATGGAAACACTGGATGGGATGCACCACTTATTGACATAGAAGGACAGAAATGACAAATGTGGAGGAAGTCTCTATCTGGTCTTCAAGATGTGTCAATTCCCCGTCAATATGTTCCATGTTCTCTTCAAGGAAGTGTTCGAAATGAACTTCTACGTATTTTATGATGCATCTGAGAAGGCGATAGCTGCAGTCGCCTACCTGCATGTGTTTAATGAGGAAAATGAACATTACGTAGGATTCGTTATCGGAAAAACCAAGGTTGCTCCACCTCATGGACATACGATTCCAAGACTGCAGTTATGCTCTGCCCTTCTCGCAGTTGAAATTTATCAACTAGCCAACGAGAAACTGAACATTGAATTTGAAACTGAAATTTTACTCGGAGAGTAGAGTAGTACTAGAATACATCAGCAACCAGACAAGATTTTTTATCTATGTTTCGAATCTTGTCTAAACAAGAGGTACTGTGAGCAATGCTCACTAAGAATACCCCCTTTACCCCAATCTCCCAAAGGGTGTTGGTAATAGGTATAAACTACCTCTTTTCTGAGTGTAAAAAACAAATGGCATGATAAACCGAACCATATTGCTACTTCGATGTCCAGTGCGCGTGACCTTTGACCTTTTGACCCCCAAATCGATAGGGAACATCTTCATCCCATGGGTAGTCCATATGTATGATATGGTGACTGTAGGTGGAAAGGATAACGCTTTAGAGCCCGGAAACCATATTGCTACTTTGATGTACAGTGCGCTTGACCTTTGGACCCCAAAATCGATAGGGAACATCTTCATCCCATGGGTAGTCCATATATCTATGATATGGTGACGGTAGGTGGAAAGGATAATACTTTAGAGCCCGGAAACCATTGCGTCTACAGACGGACGGACAGACAGACGGACAACCCGATTCCAGTATACCCCCCTCCCCCACAACTTGTTGCGGGGGGTATAATAAAAGAATTTATTAATCGTGTTGAGCAGATTTTTAAACATTCAACACCAAAACAGTGGAATTACGTTCCAACAGGACTCAATCCCGCTGACATTGGAACGAGGGGCTTAGCGGCTGACAAGCTTCAAAGTAGTGTTTGGATCCAGGGACCTATTGAATTTCTTACAAGACAGTCTGTGGAATCTGATGATGCTTCTAGCATGGGTATTTGTCAGTCTGATGTGAATACCTACCTGTCTGAAGTCGAGCCAGTATCTAGTTCTGAACCTGAGCATGGAAGTATTGTTAGTAGGTTTAAGCGGTTCTCTGAGTGGTCTAGACTTGTATATGCGTTTGGAAGGCTGAAAACGAGAGCACGACAAGTAAAGAAGAAAACAACAGAGGATTCATTGGTTTCGTTCAGTGCAGCAGAGAAATTTATTGTAAGTCTCGTCCAGCATGATGTTTATGGTGAAGAGATACAATCGATCAGAAGTAACCAACGTTTACCAATAAGTAGTCCACTTCAAGCATTAGGACCAGTCCTAGATGAAGAGGGCATCCTGCGTGTAGGAGGGAGACTCAACAAACTGAAGTTAGACGACTTTGAGAAGAATCCAGTCATTATCCCAGGGTCTCATCACATTGCTACATTACAAGTGCGCCATCGTCATCAACTACTTAGGCACCAGGGACATCACTTTACAGAGGGTGCAATCAGATCAGCTGGACTCTGGATCACAGGAGGAAAAAAGCTCGTGTCTTCAGTGATTCACATATGTATAAAAAAAAAACTGAGAGGAAAACATGCCGTCCAGAGTATGGCTGACCTCCCAGCTGACAGGCTTGAACAAGCACATCCATTTACAAACGTTGGTGTCGATGTCTTTGGACCATGGCAGATCGTCACCAGAAGGACGCGAAGTGGAAGTGCATCGTCAAAGCGATGGGGCGTCTTATTTACATGTTTAGTGACAAGGGCAGTTCAAATAGTAGTCGATTCCCTGAGCTCATAAGCATTCATTAATGATGTGCGCAGATTTACAAGTATAAGGGGGAAGGTGAAAATATTGGAGCAACAGATGACCTGAGAATTGATACTGTCAGTGTGGAAGATGATACTTTGAAAATTTTTCTGTAAGATTCGGGAACAAAGTGAATTTGTAATCCTCCACACTCGTCACACTTCGGGGGGGGGGGGATGATTGGACTTGTGCGCAACATTCTCGATGCCATGTTTATGGAGCCAAACAACAAGAATATTACACATGACGTTCTTTGCACATTGATGGCGGAGGTGACCGAAATTATAAATTCTCGACCCTTAACGCCAGTGTCGTCAGACCCAGATTCTTCGTTCGTTCTAACACCTAACATTTTGTTGACACAAAAAATTCTTCTGATTCTGATATCCTAGAGTTTGGTGACATCGGAGTGAAAGACATGTTGAAGTCCGAGTGGAAACGTGTGCAGAGTCTTGCAAACCAGTTCTGGAAGAAATGGAAGTCTGACTATCTCCACTTACTCCAGCCGCGCAGAAAATGGAAGAGTGAAGAACCAAATATCAACGAAGGTGACATTGTGCTAGTGAAGGAGGACAGTCTCCGAAATCATTGGCCAGTGGCAGTTGTGCAGAGAATATTCAAGAGTGATGATACTTTAGTTAGTAAGATTCAGGTTAAGTTGTTAAGAAACGACAAACCAGTTGTTCTTGTTAGGCCAATTTTTGAAGTTATTCCATTATTAGCACTGAAATGTGATCATTTTGGTTAAGCATTTTTCATACTTGTACATTATCATTTTGTAGTTTTTCAGTGTATTGTTGTCTAGTCTTAGTGACATCTCACATATATCAGACGGGGAGTGTCCTGTCATATGTTTGAATCAACTTACAAAACATTCTCTTTACATACGAATTACATATGTACGAGTTAATTATATAATAGAGTATGGAACTCTTTTGTATTTTGAGTTAACGCACGTTTTTCTTCTTCGCGCCAGCAATGTTGTTTAGAGCATTCTGTGTATTCATCTTTTCTTTTTGGTTCGCCACGGTGTAAGTATTTACATTTATTTGTAAATCATGTGTACCTGTCGTGCTGATATATCTGTGTTTTCAATTATGATCTATTGTTTATATTTACAAATTATTGCACATCGAATTGAGTTGTGTCAATCATACGCATGCAACATGTGTCTAGTCAATGAGTCAGCTTAATTATCTTTAAGGCATAAGTAATTGATGGTATTGTTGCAATACATACTTGATTCTTGTAAATATTTACTGATTTATTAAATTCCTACATTCTACGGTTCACCATTAGTGTCATAGTTGTATCGGCATAAGTTACCTTCTTCTATGTGTGTCGTTCATCTCAATATTTGATACTGGATTAATTAGATATCAGATGACTTTTAATTATATTTCATTTGGAGGATACCATGCATGTATTTGAATGTTATATACATTGTATATTGATGTGTGTCATGATTGTGAACTTATGATTGTTTTGTTTTGTTTGTAGCCTTTTACCACTTTCACTTGCACCTGTGCAACATTAAAAGGCGGTTAACTATCTGCGGACTTTGTCTTGTCTATGACAGAATAACAATAATTCATATTGCACAAATGCTGGCCCTGTATAATATGATAGTAAGGATGACTGGACTTGAGGGAGAAAATATTGTATTCTAAATGTAAGAAAAGGTTTATATATAATGTACAGTGAAGATTATAATAAGATAATCCACAATAAACAGGCGTTAATAATACAGAAAATACACATTCTTCAAATTCTCTACCACATTATTGGAAGGAGCAACCCTTGCAATTACTGTCTCCGGCGTTTGCCTCCTGATATCTTTAGACAAGAAGTGCCCCCCCCCCCCACGTCCTGTAATTTCTTGCTAAATACACACAAACTTAATCAAGCCATATATGATAAAGTTATCGTAATATCACCAATTTCTCCAAATTGCTTAAATATTGATAATTTTAAAAAACACCAGTGAAGTATTAGGCTATTATATAACCATAACACCTCCCCCCTTCAATTTTAGCCACATCACAAAATTATCTACTTGAGTTACATTTATATGTCTAATTATTAACAATAATGGGCCTAGTTGTTTGAATTAAAAGAGAAGAAGTAAGTTGAATTAAAAACATAAATGAGTTGCGTAATAATTGAATAATAATTCATGAAGATGAACGTATACTTGCAGTTACTTGGCTAATTTATACAACTTGTTCTCCGTCGACAATTGAACCACTGCATTGACAATGTACGTCAACTTGTTAAACGGGAACATGATACATGGTTGTGGTACACAGCGTTCTCTGATTTACGCAGAAGTGTTGGTTTTTCGGGCGTGTAGTTGGCCCAATTCTATACTCGTAATACTGAATCGGATTTGTTTGTCACTGGAAACGCTCCACCGGAAGTGACGAGAAACGAAACGTACAACCCCTATTATAAGAACTCGTATAGTTACCTTTTTCAGAAATCAAAGTTTCCTTGTCTAAAACTTAATATGCATTAGAAGAACATTTTAAAGCCAAAGTCCAACCTACCTACAAACTTTTATTCAAATCAATGTAACACCATACTCGTTCAGATATACAAAAACTGCAATTCTGACAAAAGTTTAGACAACCAAATATGGTTTGAAATCATTCAGATACGAGTCTGCAAAACTTAGGAATTTCCTTCTTTAATCATTCAGAAACATGACCACTTTAAAACTAATATAAACCGTTGATACAAAGATTATTGCACGTGTTGTGCTTGTTAGAAATTAGTGTATTATATAAACTGGTGTTTTATTGAGTTTTTTAAAATTATTTTTAATTTCTACTGAATACAAATGTACCAGTCTAAAAATGTGTAACTTTTATAAAAATCATTATGAGTAATGGTTATATGTACATGTGTCTCATCCTCTATAAAATAATGAAAAAGTATGTGCATGATGGCTTTTGTTATTTAAAATTTATGGAAGTGTATTTCTTAATTATCATATTGTAATAGTGCTTGTAGTACATGTATATGCGAGTTTTACGCAGTCGGATAAGAGATCCCCAAAGCTAATAGTTTTTGTTTGCAAAACGTGACTTTATTTTTGATAAAGATTGTCTTATCGATCTTATGAAGGTAAAGCTAAAATGTAATATTAATGACTTGATAATTATTTTCTTTTTCTGGGGGGGGGGGGGGGGGGACCACAAAGGGCTCAAATCAGTTACTCCAAAGAGCAAACATTCTTCGTTCTCTGATACAATATCACCAACACCCATAAGTACTAGTTCAGGAGGATTAGAAAAATCAGACAAAAATTGAAGACAAGAAACAACAAGAGACAGAAACCGTGACCAAGGCACTAAAACTGGATCAAAATTATGCTGGAGAGACATTCCTTAATTACATAGGTCTGGTAGTTTAAACAATTCTCTGGCAAGCTTTGCAATGACAGTGTGCAATCAGCAGTAGAGTCATTGTTGCACAATAAATCTAGTTACATAAGGAACCAGGCCCTGTTAGGTATACTTTAAATAGAATTATTCATAAAGGATCTTCGCAGTTATGTAAAGAACCAGATTCTACATCGACAACTAGGCCTGAGAATTTATCCAACTTTGAGTTTAATAAGCTTGAAGGTGAAGGTGACGTGGAGACTCTTTAGCTTAGTAGCAATAACAAACAAAACAAAACCACCCCACCACCAGTGTCCTGTAGGTAAAGTTACTATAGACAGTTGTATATTGTTCCTCAGCAAACATGTTACAGTAAATTATGCATTAAACATTGTCAGTTTGTTTATACAACGATTAGCTACAGAAGGAGGGATTCATGATTCTATCAAAACTGAGGGTCAAAATTACACATATTACTTGGAATAATTTTCTGAACAAAATGAAAAGTGATGTTGATAAAAAGAAAAGTTAGACTTGAGACGGAGTGTTGAAAAAGAGAGCACTTTTATCCCTAGCAATGGAAACAGATCTGATCATGAGTACACAAGAAATACTGGTAGTTGCAATATTACTGAACTAGATCACAACAACACAAAACAGATGTCTTTCTGTAAGAATTCCAGATGTGCAAGAAATCATGACTACGGATTTATCATTGAAAATATAGATTTTTTAAATACAAATTCGAAACATGCTTGTTGGAGATTTACGGAGATAGCCGAGCGTCTGGTTGAACGAGACTAAGTTCTACGGAGCCTTATATAAAAACTGTAAGGTAGTTTTTGAAGGTGAAGTTCACTTTGAACCTCATAACAGAAAATATGTGTACCCTATGCATGCAATGCATATGCCGCTGCCCTCAAAGATCGACTTGGAATTCGCTCCGATAGAGATTGAGAAAAACATCATTTAATCTTTGACACTACCCCGACAAGTCTTCAAATAACAGAAAATGCAATCATTTGCGACTTTTGCTTATATAAACGTTTCTACTACATATAAACTTACCCTCGCATGCAAAATTGTCGCTAATATTACATTCGACATAGGAAAGTACAAAAGCAAGTTACTAATAGATGTGAGGTGACATCAATATAAAATGTTATGCATTTTAGGTTTTGAGTGGCGGATCCAGCACCCCCTCCCAGTGAGAAATATATTTCAATGTTTACAAATACTTGGTGTACCATTAATTCAATAATTATATATTTGTTTTAATCTATTATTAGAACACCATACAGATAATGTATTGGTTCTTTACTCAAAGTATCTTATTGCACACGTTGAATGTCAATTTCATAAAGTAAAGAAACCGTGTAACATCGTAATGAAACGCTAGGACGAAGTGATTATTTCAAGAATACACATTCGGACATTCAAAATAGACTGTTTGGTAATGTGCAATCAATGCAAGAACTTTTTACAAATATTGACAATCATTATATTATACAATTATAATATTTACAAGAATGCAATTTTTTTACAGAACAAAAGATGTTTGTAAAACACATATGCCTCCCCCCCCCCCAATGGTGCAAAATTGAAAAGGGTTACACATACACATCATTTAATTGATAGTAGTATCATCAATTCAAAATATTCAGCAGGTAATATCTTCCTATGTTAAGAGTGAATTGACCATGTGACCTAAAAATCAATAGGGATGATTTACTCCTTATGCTTTACCAATGTACCAAGTTTGGTGTCAATCAAGCAAATAATTCTTAAAATATAGGAGACAGCATATTACTATGTCCAGTTCAACAATTGACTTTTGACCTCAAAATCAATGTGGGTCATCTTCTCCTGAAGATGTACCAGTGTACTAAGTTTGATGTCTGTCAAGCAAAAGGGTTATCAAGATATTGAGTGGACAGTATATTACTATGTTCAGTTTGACCTTTGACCATGTGACCTCAAATTCAATAGGAGTCATCTCCACCTGAATATACACCACTGTACTAAGTTTGATGTCTGCCAAGCAAAGGGTTCTCAAGATATTGAGTGGACAGTATATTCCAATGTTCAGGTTGACCCTTGACCTTTGACCATGTGAATTCAAAATCAATAGGGGTCATCTTCTCCTGAATACGTACCAGTGTACCAAGTTTGATGTCTGTCAAGCAAAGGCTTCTTAAGATATTGAGCAGACAGTATATTCCAATGTCCAGTTTGACCCTTGACCTTTGGCCATGTGACCTCAAAATCAATAGGGATCATCTTCTCCTGAATATGTACCAGTGTATGAAGTTTGATGTCTGTCAAGCAAAGGGTTCTCAAGATATTGAGCGGACAGTACATTCTAATGTCCTGTTTGACTCTTGACCTTTGACCATGTGCCCTCAAAATCAATAGGAGTCATCTTCTCCTGAAGATGTACTGGTGTGCCAAGTTTGATGTCTGTCAAGTAAAGGGTTCTCTAGACATTGAATGGTCAGTATATTCCTATGCCCAGTTTGACCCTTGACCATGTGACCTCAAAATCAATAGGGGTCATCTACTCCTTTGGATGTACCAGTGTGCTAACTTTTAATGTTTTTCAAGCAAAGGGTTCTCAAGATATTGAGCGGACATTATATTCCTATGTCCAGAGTAGATTGACTCTTGGACCTGAAAAACACTAGGGGTCCTCGTCTACTCATAACCAACCTACATATGAAATATCATTATCATCAAGTGAATGGTTCTCAAGATATTGAGCGGACAACACATGGTCTACAGACCGACCGACCGACCGACAGTTGCAAAACAATATGCCCCCTCTTTTTCAAAAGGAGGGGGGGGGGGCATAACAATTTGAATACTTTTATAATACAAATGTTCATATACACGAAATGATCTGTATTTGTACCTGTTTATGTTTTATAAAAAAAACTTTTATGTCCGTCGGATGGGATGTTTAAGGGTTAATACGTAAACCAAAACGGCGTAAAGCCACAATCTTCAATTTCATAGAATTCGTAGGTCAACAACAGTGCTGCGATGTAGGTGGAATGGAAAGAAAAGTAGTTCCGGTTGCTGGTCGTCAAGGGGTTTCCCATACCAAACAATATCATACATATGTTTAGCGTCCCATCGAGAATTTTTCACTCATTTGGAGACTTCAAACTGTAGGATTTAGACCCATGCTTAGCAGTGAGAGTTCTTAATCGTGAGAATGCCTGCCGCGACACGGACCACCGTTTTAAAGGTCTTTGAGCAAGAAGGGATCTTTATCGTGCCACACCTGCTGTGACACGGGACTTCAGATTTAACTGTCTCATCCGAAGGACCGCGCACTTTAGTCGCTTCTTACGACAAGCATGGGGGGGGGGGGGGGGTACCGATTCTAACCCGGATCCCCATGGGAAAGATCATATCCGAAAAACCACACCTGTGCTGTGATTGGCACGAGCAAATTTATAAATGACTGAAGGACATTTGTCCTTCAATATAAATGTCCTTCAATATAAATCAATCGTCTGCTTTCCGAGATCGATACACATGTAAATAAAGATGTCGATGCATACGACAGTAGCAGTTGATATAAACCATCAACATCAAACTAAATACTAGTAGAAATTATTTATCAAAATAGATCTGATAAACTCTACCATCCCATCTATTTCGCCAGCAAATTCATGAAAGCCTAATCCGTTTCGGAAACTCATGACGTCACAGTGACCTAATTAGTAGCTGTATAAGTAAACGATCGGCTGTATAAGCCGTAGCAGAATAAAGTTCTTATGTAAGAGCCTAATACGAGATTCCTTTGACTCTTACGCCCGCTTTTATATTGTGACATGTGCCGCACATGTCACAATATAAAAGCGGGGGCAAGAATCAGAGGAATCTCGGATTAGTAAAAGCCTTGGCTAACGCCTCGGCTTTTATATTTCAAAACAACATTTATCAACCTCGGAGGCTATCCTTTAACATACATGGTTTCAGCTTCTCCATCGTTGATAGGCACCACCTGCATATGGTATTTATATTTCTCAACTGATTCGATACGTAAGAACTTGTTTTGCGAATGGTCAGTTTTTAAATGGAAACAGGCTACAGACAAACAAGTTGATAATGCAGGCGTTCCAAAGGTCTCAATTAAAGTCAGCATTTTGCATATTCTATGGTCGTTATAACGATCTAGTTTGCCAATACAACCTATCATTGGGCACTGAGTTGACTACGGCTAACTCCGTTTACCTGATCAAGATATAAGGCTCACGGCGGGTGTAACCGGTCGACATGGGATGCTTACTCCTGCTAGGCACCTGATCCCACCTCTGGTATATCCAGGGGTCCGTGTTTGCCCAACTCTATTTTCAAGCCTAAGGTAGTGATTGCTCGTTCATCAAACGCTCAGAGAAGTGAGAACGGGTCTTTCGAACCTGATCAAAATAGAGAGCTCACGGTGGTTGTGACCTGTCAACATAGAATGCTTTTTTCTCCTAGGAATCTGATTTGTCGTTAAGTCCGTGTTTGTCTTATTCTAGGATTTGTGTTCTTTATGGGATTTATGAAATTGATCATTGTTTGTCATCACTTTCTCAATTGATTATAATTACCGTACATCGTATTCTCTTCGATTTCTTTCACTCTTTGATTCCCTATATTTCGAATTTCATACAAACTATGTAATGCTTCTTAATCACAATAGACGCTATAAAACCTTATTAATTTACTTCCCACGGTTACCTTCAATAGTCCCAGCATGCTCGGAGGTTCGTCATTTCCGTATTAGAATGAACATTCTTGCACGAGCCTGTTAATCCTTTAAATCTCTTCGTTTAGAAGGCCACACAAAACATGCATCGTGAATTTTTCATGTCATTTCAACTCCGGAAATATCCAACACGATATAACTTTAGAAAAGTTGGGGTCGGATACGGTTCTGTTTCCAAATCGGGACTGTTTTAGCATCGAAAGGGATAAATATTTAAAGTAATTGATAAATGCTTTTGATGTGATCTGTTGTAATTACGAAGTGCAATTAAACAACATTCCTCTTTTATAACAACATTGAGGATTATATATATTCATCCTGTTAAAGATTGTTAATGAAACAGGAAATTGCCATATCGTTAATAGGCCTCATTGGACATGTACTAAATACTTAGAAATGATACAATGACGGAAGATTGTTTCAAAAAGTTGCATTTTTTTTTTTTTTTTACATTTTCACTTTAACCCTTTCTCTACCGGCACATTTTAGAGGTTTTTAAAGACTAAATGACAATATACATCTGCATGTATCACGATTTTAGGTAGGCATGTGACATAATTTTGTTACGAATTGGACAGGGAACATTTTATTTTTATAAAGTTTGTCACGTTGTCTCATGACCCCAAAGAACTACGGGGTCAAAGGTCATTTAAGTGCACATTTTTGCAATCTTTTTCTCTCTGGAATATATATATTACGACCCCTCTCACTAGATTCGAGTCAAAAATAGGAAATTCTAAATGTATGAGCTGATGTGTCTTTTAAAATACTACAAAAACATCACAATCAAATTAATCAATTTTATTGACAAACAAATATTTTTGGTTGCTAAGTAACAACACTCATGGTGTAATTTTGACCATAATTTGCCTTTCTACATCCATTCGACACAACTCAAACATAATTACATTGCATGATGATTAGTAAATGTCACATCATTTTAAAAATATTATCTTTGACTAGATCTTAATCATTTTAAAAGGTTTTTAACAAAAAATATAATGAAGAGCATTAAGGTCAAAGGTCATAAAATGGAAATTTCGTACTTCATATACATATTCATTATTTTCTAATAATATGACGTTTTGCCATTATGTCCCACTAAATAGTATAAATATTGCAACATTAAAACAAAGATCTTTTCTGTTAAAGTCTAAAATAATATATTTTTATAGTCAAATATATTTGGTTGCTAAGCAACAACACCATTATGATATCAAATGTTATGAGAAAGTAATGCCCGTTTTTCCTCCCCAAGTTCATTGTATACGAATGTTCAAGTACTTACTTTCAATCATTAAATTTAAATGTACTTGCATTATATTTGATGAAAATGTTCTTCTTATATTCAACCTCTTAAAACATTTCTAGACATAATTCGTGATGCTGGGTTGTTCCGATAGGGGTATGCGTTGACCAATATCTGTCTATCGACTGGAACTTCTCAGCAGATATGTATAAGATAATGCCCAAAAATCTGAAGAAAAAAAAAGATTCTTTATACTTAGCCCCAAATACTGTTGTATTCTCAGAGCTTTTGAATACTCAATTGGTTCTGTAAATGTTTTCTATAATCAAGGCCTTCTGAAAATTATGCGTTTAATTACTTGTAAATTTTTTATCTGGGGTAATTGTAATACACATTTAATAAATGTGTTAGATGCACAGCCAGATAGATTTATTTTGGTAAAGGTAATCTTATTAAAATGCATTTTATTATTCGTTTTAAACTGGAAATCACTGTTACAATATCGATACTTTAAAACTAGTAATACCTGTACAGTTCCTCTTCAGTGAGAGGCTGCTTCCTTGGGAAGCATATGACAATCCTTCCCCCTAGATATGACCATCTCAGCATAATGGAAGGTGGCAACACAGATGGAGAAAACCAAATCTTCTGTCAAAAACAGCTTCATAAAATCTGCAATTCTCTGAATAATCAGGTCCCATATCTGAAAAAAAAAATGCAAATAAAATCAGTATTGGCCATCATACCTTATTTGTCAGCATTTAAAACACTTATCATGCCTTAAAATTAGAAACAGAATAATTATTTTCCGTGTTTTGTCTCTTTTTGTATGCATGTTATATCTAGTAATGCAACGATAAACAGTAAGATGGTACACGCATATCAGTGTACCATAATGTCATGATTCCATTTGTGAATGTATTAACTGGATTCATTTGAATGTTAACCAAATGTATACGGATTTAACCCTATATTAAACCTCAGAGTCATACCAACTGAATGCCAGGTTGTCACTCAGAATGAAATGCCACAGTCCTTGGATCAGGTGTTCCTGTGTCATCCACATCAACATACTTCCAATGCATGTCTGGATTTGCCAGTAGACTGTCACTAGCGGAAGATACCTGGAAGCTTCCCATTAAAGATTGGAATGTCAATAACCTTTTTAAAGATGAAAAAATACAATTAAGAATTATTGTTTTGTGTTTTAAAGCAGAATATAAGCTTTATGATAGTAAGGGATAGTTTCGCACGAAAGTATTGGTCATATTTATTTAAAGATAGAGATGTCCTATATTTGATGTGCTATTTGGTAATGGATTGCATACATATGTTAGAAATCAAATGAATGGAATATTTCATTATACATTACGAGTGTAGCAGAGTGCGTTTTGAAAAAAAAATGCATCATGGAGGTGTTAGCATTATGCCCAACATATACATGGGAGCAAATACTGAAGAAATTCAGGTTAAAACATACAGTGTCCAGCGAAAATATTGTGCCTCTGAGGGAAATTGAATGGCCCCAGATTTAAAGTAGAATTGAATTGGTTCTTCATTGTACACAGTGTCTAAATCCCCTGGCATGGTACTCTAATGGGGGTGTGGATTTAGTCGAAATTAGAGAAAATCTAAGCAAGAAGTGGGCACATGCCCATCAACTCATAGCACACCAGCACGTATGGATCATATAATTAAATGATTTTTCAATAGCCTGTCATGACCAGATTTTGATTGATGTTACCGCCACCTTTTGTCCCAAACACAAATTTGTTTTTATTTCTGTTACAATATGAAGAAAAAACGCAAATTACGGTAATGAATTCTATTACGATAATACAGTAATGTAATATATGCTTTCCTAACAGATTGTGTTTTCTTTTCATAGAAAGATAAAAATTTTTATAAACATAGAAAAATCTTGGAAAATAGCCTCCGTAACCAATGGTCATGAATGCACAGTCTGATTTAAGCCACCCCATCCTTTTCTAATCGTACACTAAATCCACCCTCTTCTTACACTCGCGCGTCAAGTGAGGAAATACCCCCCCCCCCCCCCCAAAAAAAAAGGGGGGGGGGTAAATCAGACTGATTAATGCCGGGCCAGGACAGATTAATTGATGTCAGATATGTTCAGCTCTTAATAAACAATTGGATGTTATACACTTGGTTTAGATATCATAAAATATAAACATTTTCTTTCATGAAACGACAAATTATGGCATCAAATCGCGGTGAATATATTAATCGTGAATTTTTCATAACATGACATAACCGCGAACGTTCTTTTTCCCTAGTCGGCCTATGTGGCTACATCAACTTACATGTTTATACTGAATGCATGATCGTTTGGGTCATCCTGCAACAGGATATCCAGGGTATCTTCACTCTTCTTCATTTGACATCAGGTCGTTTTTAAGATGTAAAATACAATACAAGCGTTTGTTGTGTTGTTTTCGTTGAAACGGAAACACGTGTGTTGCCCGTGCACACTTTCAGAAAACCCCGCGGCCGCGATCCGGATCACGGGGAAAAAGTATTATATATACAATATGCAGACTGGTCTTTTTTGTTTTCTTTGTTTGGCAGAAAAAAAATATTTCTATTCCGAACAAATATTACATAACGTTTATATCTGAATTTGAAGTTGTTTTTTTTAATTCACTCTACCGATGTAACATTCTCATTAGGTGTTTTATGAAGTTACAAGTAGGTTGTGCAACTGTTATTTACCAATAATGGTTTTATACTTCTTTTTTTTTTTAAAGCAGAGAATACCTGACTGATTAATTCATACATATGTGTATATTGTTTTAGTGTATCAAAAAGTATGCATATTACCAATAGAGGACAATACAAATTATTGTGCGACGCGCGTCGATCGCTTTCAGCGACGACATTTTGTCGCTAATTTTAAAGAAAACGGCTCAGCATGTCCCAATTTCATTTTATCATAATTAAAAACTACCAAGAATTATAACACGAATAAGGCCCATCAAAAAGAAAATTTCTTCTACTTTTACAGGCTGTATTTACTTTCCCCTATTTTCATATATGAATATTGGTAAAACGCCGATCTGTTTTAACATTGAGAAATAAAATCGTAAGAAAGCGTACTTGTGCAAAAAATAGCTATTTTCTTATATCTTTGCCAGGCATTAAAAATAATTTTTATATGTTCTGAAAGCAGGGAATAGATGCTTTTCAAACATATAAAGAATAGTGCATTCATACCTGAGATTAAAAAATCGTATCAGGGGGAAAATGGCCTTCCGACAAAGTGTTGCGTCATATTTAGACGAAGCCATATTTCGCTTTAAATGCTTTTATAAATTTAATGGCTTTATTTACTTAACTGATTTTTACATAGTTAAAATATAGAGAAAATTTCCAAAACTATGATGTATAGATCATATATTTTATGACCGTAGTTTGAAAGATTTAGAAGCACCCCTTTTGCGCTGTCCTGTTTTTACGCGCCACTGGTCAAATTGACAATGCAAATGGCTATTGATGGACATGTGTCGGAATTCCAAGAAACTTGGCATATATAATTTAGATAGCCTAACTTGAACAAGATGATAATTTTATTTCAATCGATGGGTAACCATGGAAACGAGTGACACGTGGTTTTCCCCTTTTCTATTTTTAGATCTTTTGGAAAAATCAGACAATGTACTAATCTTTTTGGTTTATTGCAAAATCCATGCAAGGTGAAGATAACGAACAGTGATCAATCTCATAACTCCTACAAGCAATACAAAATAGATAGTTGGGCAAACACGGACCCCTGGACACACCAGTGATGGGATCAGGTGCCTAGGAGGAGTAAGCATCCCCTGTTGACCGGTCACACCCGCCGTGAGCCCCATATCCTGATCAGGTAAACGGAGTTATCCGCAGTCAAAATCAGTGTGCCAAGAACGGCTTAACAATCGGTATGAAACATATCAGACAGCATTTGACCCAATGCGAGGTTGTATTGACGAACTAGATCGTTATAACGACCATAGAATTTGCGAAATGCTGACTTCAATCGAGACTGTTGAAATCCCTGTACCATCAACTTGTTTGTCAGTAGCTTACCTCGATTTAAAAACTGACTATACCCAGAACAAGCTCTTGCATATCGAATCAGTTGAGATATATAAACACCATATGCAGGTGATAATGGAATATTGCCACATAAATGTGGGAAGTTGACGATGGAGAAGCTGAAATCATCCCGTTTGTCATACAGTTGAGTTGTTAGTTTGCCGTTAATGTCTACTTTCAATAAAATATGTAAGTATGAAGCAGAAGTGGACGCCTCTGTGGTGTCCTTTATTTCGAGCTCACAGGGATATATCAAATCGACATATGAATGAAAGCTATCATTGTTAATAGACAAAACGTCATCGATATATCTAAAAGTCGAATTGAAGGTCACAGCGAGAGATTTTTTCTTCTCACGTAGAAGTTTTTGAATAAATTCTGCTTCATATGAACATAAAAACAGGTCAGCTAACAAAGGAGCACAATTCGTGCGCATGGGAATTCCAACGGACTGTTGGAAGACCTGATCACCAAAGACCACGAAGATATTGTCAATGAGGAACTCTAGCACATTTTTTTTTATTTCAACTTCAGAGTACTTGTGCGTGGAATCAGAGTGGTGTTTAACAAAGTAAGTTTTTGAATGACTGATCACTAGATATGGATATTTCCGTTTTCGTTGAAGAAGCAACTGTCTATGATGTCAAAAAGTCTAGTCTTTAATTTATCGTGAGGAATGGTCATGTATAGTGTTGAAAAGTCATAGGTTTTAATGCTATTGATTTGGGAAAAATTCTGTGATTTCAAGTTTACTAAAAGTTCTTTAGAATTTTTTAGAATCCACATTTGATTAACACCACTTCTGGCATATGTAGTCGCACAGTAAGTTTGAAGTTTCTCCTTCACAGCTGTTAACATTTTCGTGAGGAGCAAAGATAGGGGCTTGGTAGAGCACTTCCTGGATCCAGCAATGTATCTTTGATTGTAAGGGTTTTTATGTAGTTTAGGAATACAGTATAGGTACGGTAACTCATATTCATTCGACCCATTGACTGGAATATTAAATGTGTCTAAAACTGAAGCATGGTTTTGAAGAATTTCGTCTTTTGAAAGGGCAGTTGGAGTATAAGTATGATTACCAAAAGTGGAATTAATGCCAAGTTCGTTTAAAATACAGTTGTAATAATGAGCCTTACAAACAAAGACAATGTTGTTACTAGCTTTGTCAGCCGGAACCAAAACATATTCCTCATGTAACCTATCTAATTCTTTTATCACTTCTGGTTTACTAAACACAGAAGGATAGATGGTACGTACTTTTGTTTTCATGTGTCTAATGCGGGATTTTAATATCCCTCTTATGCTTTTAACCCATTCTGACAATGTATCAAGTTCTTCTTTTTCATATTTAGCCCATCGTCTGGCATAATCTTCGACAGAACTCATAATAGAGATGAAGTTCTGTCGCCAATAAAAAGACCGAGGTTCTCTGTATTTAGGACCTTTAAGAATAAGTGATTTGAGGTCCTCATGTTCAACTATATCAACATCACCAGTAATGACATGTCCAGCTGGACTGTAGTTGAAAGAAGATGAAGAACAAGAACATGTTGGTGGATTACGTATAAGATGGTCTATATCTACGCACTGCAAAGTTTGTTTATAATTAAAAAGTTTGGATGCAATAGTAGAAGTATAGCTGTAGGAAATACAGGGTGTAGACTTGAACTTGAAATAAGTTGGAATACACGACTGAACCCTTTTATGACGAATAATGTTGCTGATGTTGACGGCATTTATTCCTTTGTTTGTAAATTTGAGCTTAAGGAACTGACGACATGATTTGGAAGGAATATCATCCATGGTCCGTGCTGTTTTATAGAGCCTGTGGTAAGCAACATCCATAATCATAGAGTTCAGTCTATATATTCAGGTGTTGAAAAAAAATCCAAGTATAGACTAGCCATAGCTTCTTCAAATAACGTATGTAAAACCCTCAATGGAATAGAGTAAAGTTTTGTACGAATATGATGTGGACCCAATTGTCTGTTGACGTGAGGCAAAAGTGAATCAAACGTGACATCATTTATACTTGGTCTTTTATATGAACGATGTCCGTGACTGCGTTTTCGTCTTTGGGTATTGGGAAAGAGTCCCATCACATTAACGTTATTTCCTTGTGGACTACTCAAATTTCCCACATCATATACATTATCATTGCATCCATATGGAAATGCAGTGCCTAGGGTCCTGATCCAGTGATCTTCTCGTTGTCTATGAAAAGGGGTGCTTAATGTAGGATTGTTTGTGTGATGGTAATTGTTTTCCAAAATCCTTACCCTCATGGACAAGATGGAGTGGTCCGGTGTATTGCAATTTAATGATACTTAATTCATGATATTGCGGAGACAAACAGGATTTAATAACACATGAACAATCAGATTTCAATACGCAGTGCTTTGAAATATTAAGATAAAGAAAATGTTGGAAATTTTACCAAATTTCACATATTTGCACCATAATAGGTATAGTTAATTAAGAAACGCTTCAATTGATATAATATTTGGTACATGTGCAGAGCTTATACTTTCCTAATACATGTTAAAGGAATTTGATTGTAAATGAAATTTAGTGGTATATTTAGAAGGGGGGGGGGGGGGCAATGTCAGTTACATAGAAATTTTCAGATAACATCGTAATAATATAATTATTACACATGTGACTTATGTTTAAGGGTGAAAGCCATTGTTGTACTTTGACCTAATATTGGAAGGAGATGGATTATATTAAAGAAATCTTCTACCAATGCCTTCCACCATTAAATACTGTATTTATTGTAGTCATGTGTAAGCATCGAATATTCAATGCATTTTTGCCTTCTATCAAACTCAGCAGGTAGTTACAACATATGATATGTATATCATGTATTTAATTCACTCTGTATATGTAGTCTCGTTGTAAGCAAACCTATAAGGGATAGGGGGTGATATTTCACTGCAAGTCAGGTAATGCCAAAATTCCTGAAAGTCACATGCAAGATCATGAATAACACTCATTATTCACTGGTATTAAACTAATGTACGTAACTGCAGTTACGTACATCCCAAGATGGCGGAAGAAGAAACAGGTAAATTAGAATAGCGATGTTTTTGTCTTTTAGAAAGCAAAGTGAAATACACTTCACGGAAGAGGATGTCTATTTATATCAATAGTTCACAATTGTACCCAAAGTCTTCATGATACTGTCCCGAATTTGCTGCAATCGGTATTTGAAATACGTAGATTGATGTACGTAACTTTCACAATATGATGTACGTAACTTTCCGATTTGCACATAAAAGATGTACGTAACTCAAAAGATCTCCATTAAACTTTTTTTCATTTGTTCATTCAAAAAGCCCGATAGAATGCCTTCATCAATAAAAATCACATGTTAAATGATACTACCAACATGCCATCAAATCAAACTTTCAATTTAAGCTCTTTTAAGAAGATTTAGGAACGTTCTTTCATATCTATGATGTAGTACCTATAATGTTATAAGTTAAAGAGCAATCGATCAAAAAATGGCACAATCACTGATAAACTTCATTCAAAATACGCCACAAATATTCTTCAACGGTAACCAAACTCGTTAATGTATGAGCAAATACAGCATCGACCATGTTTTTTGTATACAAAAGGTTAAGGGACCAGTCATTTAACTTGGTTGGTTGGCGGGGGGGGGGGGGTGTGTCGAATTAAATTGGCATAGCCTTAGTATTAAAAATATTTCAACATTAAACAATGTAATTAGATATATTTTTTGAATTTCACAATAAGAATTTTCACAAAAATCGGATGAAAATGGCTTCAACAGATTTTTGTTTTGTTTTGAAAAAATGTAATTTTACATGTATATGAAGAAATATGAAAATTTCGATGTTTTACAACACTTATGTATATCATGCATATGCAGACGAGAATGCATGAAATGATATTGAAGGTAATTAAATGGTATTAATTGTACTCGGATAAAACAGACTCTGGAGCTCTGAAGATCACATGAAAAATTTCCAGGAAAGTTAATTCCAGCAGAGTAATTGAGTCTACGTAGTATTGCAGCAAAAGAATACCAAACGAATCATGTTTGTCAACGTATCCTAAAGAAATACCTGGTAAAAACACCCCCAAATATATATGCACATTTTTAACCCAACCCCCCCCCCCCCCAATAATAATAAAGAATTACTGAAAATCTATACAACTTGAAAAATATAAAACATCTTAAAATCAAGATCTTCTAAGCTTGTGAAACATTCATACAAGTTAATAATAATGATGTAAATTTCTCCTTTAAATTTTTAACCCCCTCAAAATACCAAGAAAACCAACCCCAAAACATCCATTTTACCTACCCTCCTTCTCCCCCAACAGAAATACTACGGTTTTGTTGGACCCCCAAAAGACACCAAAATTCAAAATTTGTCCTCCCAAGAATAGGTATAGTCTTTAAATGGTACAGAATTTGGAATAATACCCCCCTTTCCCTGTGTGCAGCATCTGTTCGTATCAAATATCTCAAGAGGTTATAGAATGAGGTTTTTTAAATCGCTAATGGCATTCTTTCTCTGCCAAAAAGTATGTGCATTACTTCTCTGCTTGTTTAGCTGCTTAGAAAGCAAGCTTTAGGGTTTGTCGAACTACGAGTGAATTGCACAGTTACGTACATCATATAGGAAAATGACGTACATCAACCAAAGAAATTTTAATGAGTTACGTACATTACGTGTGTTTTTACACAGGAGTTTAACTCGTCCATTCAAGAGAAACAAACGGATTTTACCATTCTGAACGATAAAGCGTAAAGAAATACACAAACTTGACTAATTAATATCAATGAATAGTTGATAGGATAAGATATAATTTAAATTGAAGAATTATCCGTTTCTTCTTCCGCTATCTTGGGATGTATGTAACTCCATTTATGTACATCATTTTAATACCAGTGATTATTGCAACTAGAGGATTACAACCTGAATGAAAAAATACCAAAACATTTTTTCTTAACTTCTTATGAGTTAAGTAATAGACAATAGTGGATAACAATTGGCTACGTTTAATTGCAACAATAACACTGATGACATTTTGGAGATCTTCGTCATTTTCTGGACTTTCTCCATTTTTCACCATGTCAATACATGGAAAATGATTATAGGAGTTATGAGATTGATCACTGTTCGTTATTTTCATTGTTTGAACCGGTTCATTGGAAAGTAGTCGGCTTTGAGTTTAGCTGTTTTACTTCAGAAAACATCTGCAAAATACAAAGAAAATTGTTATTCCATGACAGTGTTAGGTCACCTCCACCCCCCACCCCCTTGTCATATAGAAAACCCAAACATATTAGTATTATACATGTACATGACTTTTGAACTTTAGATAACCAAAAGTTATTGTAAATTTTAAATGCTAAGTTTTAACCATAAATTACAATTACAGTAGCTCACCCTTTGTTATTAGATTCCTCTTTGCAATTGTTCACCTTTTTATTGCACAACAATATGAATATCTTTCATTCATTAAATTTGAATTTAGAGACCGAGATAGTATTTCAAATTGAATGTTTGGTTTGAGTATGCACTGATATACTCTTTGGGATTGAATTAATTTAATAATGGATTTATAGATGGTTTCTCTTCTTCTAGTGTTTAAAACAATATTTCATGGGTCAAAATATCTAAACACGTGGTGAGTTGTCTAAAAACAAGGCTTGCTTGGTAAAACTGAAAGTAACACAAGATCTGTTTGTGAAACACTAATGGCGACAAAGAACAATAAACAAGGTAAAAAACCTTGGTACCAAACAGGTCTTGTCACAAGGATTGTTAATATGAAATATGACAACTTATCATTCGCCATTCAAAAGCTCTGAGCAAGGATAAAGTTTTGAAATTTCGGTCAAATTCCAAGGTTAAGGTTACAAGGTCAAAAACTTTAGCATGAAAAGAAACTTGACATGTAACCCAGTGAGAGTGCATGTTTAAATTTTCAAATCAAAAGTTGCAGAAACACTGTCCAAAAAGTCAAGAAAACTGTTAATACAAGGATACACATATAGGCTGATCACTTATAGCCAGTATATGGCTCTCGACTATAGGCGGTACTTTAATCAAAATAAATATCTGATATACTAAGTTGTAATTTGTTTGATTTGTCTGCAGAGATTCATACAATGTTAAATATACATATGCTACACCTATAATGTGAACTTGTTGTCTTAACGTAGTTCCACACTCCTGTGACGTCATAGGATTTTGCAAAGTCAATGATTTAATGACAGGATTATAAATTTTGTTGGAATCTTTTTCAATAGTCATTGTAAAAAATCTTTTAGCATAAAATATTTTAAAAGTCTTCTTTATATTTGAATAGTCAATGATATGTTTCAAAATATTGAATCCAAGGACAATAACTCTGTTTTCATTAAATTATTTATGAAGTCCATCATGCGATATATTTCCTTTATTTTTGACAAACATTTGACCAAGGTGATAAGAAATCATTATCTGTGTCTTTTCATGAAATTATATATTTTAATCCCGAGTGATTTTAAATAGTTCAGCTGTTATGATGCCATACTTCAGTTTTTTGTATGGTGTATACAGAATCTGGAAGCTATATATTTGAAATTATTAAGGAAAGGTATGGATTTTCCCCATAAATAACTATAACAGATGTAACTTTACTAATATAAACAGAAAAAAATGATATGTAAACCATGCTATAAAGAAAATGCGTCCACATTTGTTTTTTTTTTTTAACATTTTGGAGAATAACGCTAATTCAATAATTTGCACATATTATACTAAAACTTGATGAACATATTGAAAATTACATGTGTTTTAGTTATTGACATGTTTCCCGATATATGAATGCAATTCAAAAAATATTTTGTTGTTTTTATATTACAATAACAACAAATAACTGTTTCAATGAATTTCATAACAAGAGATGTTTGTAAAACACATATGCCCCCCATGGTGCAAAATTGAAAAGGGATATACACACATTATTTAATTGAGAGTAGTATCATCAATTCAAAATATTGAGCAGACACTATCTTCCTATGTCAAGAGTGGATTGACCATGTGACCTAAAAATCAATAGGGGTCATCAACTCCTGAAGATGTACCAATGTACCAAGTTAGATGTCTGTCAAGCAAAGGGTTCTCAAGATATTGAAGGGACATTATATTCCTATGTCCAGTTTGACCCCTGACCACGTGACCTCAAATTCATTAGTAGTCATCTTCTCCCGATGATGTACCAGTGTACCAAGTTTGATGTCTGTCAAGCAAAGGGTTCTCAAGATATTGAGCAGACAGTATATTCCTATGTCCAGTTTGACCCTTGACCATGTGACCATAAATTCAATAGGGGTCATCTTGTCCTGATGATGTACCAGTGTACCAAGTTTGAAGTCTGTCAAGCAAAGGGTTCTCAAGATATTGACCGGACAGTATATTCCTATGTCCAGTTTGCCCCTTGACCATGTGACCTCAAAATCATTAGGGGTAATCTTTTCCTGAAGATGTACCAGTGTACCAAGTTCGATGTCTGTCAAGCAAAGGATTCTTTAGACATTCAGTGGCCAATTTATTCCTATGTCCAGTTTGACTCTTGACCTTTGACCATGTGACCTCAAAATCAATAGGTGTCATTTTCTCCTGATGATGTACCAGTGTACCAAGTCTGATGTATGTCAAGCAAAGGGTTCTCAAGATATTGAGCGGTCAGTATATACCGATGTCCAGAGTAGATTGACCCTTGACCTTTAACCTGAAAAACAATAGGGGTCCTCTTCTTTTTATAACCAACCCACATATGAAATATCATTACAATCAACTGAATGGTTCTCAAGAAATTGAGCGGACAACTCATGGTCTACCACATGGGGTTAAGACCAGCAGTTTGACCTTGACCTTTGACCACGTGACCTGAAAAGCCATAGGGATCATCTACTCTCCAAGGAAAGTCTTTGTATCAATTTTGGCTATTATCAAGCAAAGGGGTCAAAAGATATTGAGCGGACAACACATGGGCTTAAGACCAGAGGTTTGATCTTGACCTTTGATCATGTAACCTGAAGGTCAACAGGGATCATCTACTCTCCAAGGGCAACCCTTGTACCAAGTTTGGTAGTTATCATGCATAGGGGTCAAAAGTTATTGAGTGGACAACACATGGTCTACCACATGGGGTAAAGACCAGCAGTTTGACCTTGTGACCTGAAAATCAATAAGGATCATCTACTATCATGGGGCAACCCCTGTACCAAGTTTGGTTGTTATCAAGCAAAGGGGAGGAAAAATTTGAGCGGACAACACATGGTCTACAGACCGACCGACCGACCCACAGTTGCAAAACAATATGCCCCATCTTTTTCAAAGGGGGGCATAAAAATGTACATCGGGGTACATGACTTTAGTGGTGTATGTAATGAAAGTTAATATAGAAATCCTTAACTGTTTGCCTTTTTTCATTACTCTGAATGTTAATTTATTGATTCCAAACAAAAAAATGCTACCTAAACCCCAAAAATCCAGGACTAAGGACCCACCTTAACACAAACAAAATTTTATTTATTGAAATCACAGGAAATTTTCAAAGTGATTAGAAGCATTCCACATTACTTATACCAGTATTCATCTCATAAAGTGTGCAGGCCTGCTGCTGAAACATGTTACATTAACAGAATCATTAATAAAATCCTACTTATTTTGATTTTTCAATTTTATTTTATCACACAAATATCTCCATATACTTGTACATAAATAGTTATTGACTCTATATGAGATTGATCACTGTTCGTTATCTTCACCTTGCATCTTGGAATTTTATATATAAAGTTTGAATTTATTTTGGTTTTGAGGATTGCATAATTACTTTTATAAACATGTTATATACCAATATTAAAGCATCTGTATTACAAAGTGGTTTCCTAACAGAGCAATTTGATATACAGAGAGGCTGTAGACAAGGTGACCTTATTGCTCCTTGTTTATTTATTCTTTGTGCAGAAATTTTAGCTATTCTTATGAAACAGAATATAGATATCGAAGGTATAATAGTGAATGGTAAGGACACAAAATTTCACAATATGCTGACGACACAACTTTGGCTCTTGATGGTTCACCAAAATCTCTTTTTGCTGCACTTGACACTATAGACTACTACTCGACTTTCTCTAGATTAAATATAAACAGCTAAAAAACAAAATTGTTTGGATAGGCTCTAAAAAATTCTCTAGTCAAGTACATCACCATACAAGATGGAAACTAAAGTGTTGATACACTACTTTCAACTTACAATATGTACTAGGAATAATGATGCATAGATTATAACTACTAAACGGGAATGGCAAATAAATAGAAAGTCATGGGGGGGGGGTAGAATTGGGGAATTATCTCCCTTTGTGGAGCTCTCATGTGAAGGAGGTAAGAAAGAATGCAGATTTTGACTACGGATAACTTCGTTTACCTGATCAAGATATAGGGCTCAGGGCGGATGTGACTGGTTGACAGGGATTGCTTACTCCTCCCAGGCACCTGATCCCACCTCTGGTATATCCAAGGATCCGCGTTTGCTTAAAGTAATTCCACCCTTCTGTGATGTCATCGGATTTTGCAAAATCAATGATTTATTTAGATTTATGCATGAGAGAATCATAAATTTTGGTGGAGTCTTTTCCTAAAGTTATTGTAAAAAAAAAATTGTTAAAAATAAACCATTCCAAAAGTCTAAGCTATAAATCAATAATCAATGATGCGTTTCAAAATTTTCCTTCATTTTTTACAGACATTTTGTATATTTTTGTGAAGATACAGTTTCATGAAATTGTTAATGCTATTATATCGTCATAACCAGTTTGTATGGAATTTTAATAACGCTGTTTAATAAAAATTGCAATTTTCTGACAGTGATATATGATTCTGTTTATGTAAGTCTCACATCTTAAAAAGTGTGATGACCTATGTATTTTATTCGATAAATTGTTAGTTTTAACTCTAATGAATGGCAATAAATACACCTTTTAAACTTCTATCAGATAAAACTGCAAGCAGGGGGGTTGTGATCCTTGACACGGGACACCTTTTAACCGACGGACATAAAAGTTCAAATGCATAAACAGGTTAAAAAAATTATTTGGTGTATATAAACAGTTGTATTATGAAAGTTTTCAAATTTTTCTGTAAAAGTCGAACATGTGTATTCTTGTAAATATTGTATAATATAATGATTCTCGATATTTGTAAAAAGTTCTTTCATTGATTGAACACTATTAAAAAGCCTATTTCGTATGAGCGTAAAATCACTACATTCTAAAAGAATGTGATGTATGGTTAATGGAGTCATATGATATGCATTCAGGCTGAGGTTCTCTGTTTAGTAGGTAAGAATGGGTCAATTTTGAATGTCCGATACGTATTCTCGAAATAATCACTTCTGTCTTGGCGTTTCATTACGATGTTACACAAATTGTTTACTTTGTTTTGAATAGAATAAAGCTTACTTGTGTCACAGAAATCCCAATAGATTAGCCAAAGAGAATTTGCATATAGTTTAATGAAATATTTAAAATCAGTGTAGGGAATTTTGAAATGTACAATTTCATCTTGCAGTGCATTTTTGGCCGCTTTGTCTGCTTTGGTGTTTGCCATGAATACCAATCCAGCAGAACTCTAACTATTTTACCTTGCTAGGTTAAAAGATACATGTAGTAAGATATCTAAAATATATGGATGATCAATATTCATGTTGTTTATTGACTAAAGACATGATAGGGAGTCTGAGAATATAGTAAAATGTTTTATGGATAACTGATAGGGTGGTGCTCTGTTTGACACAATCAAACACATAACATAGTTTGAGGAATTAGAATGGTCATTTATTAACTAATAAATGACAAAGTATTATACCAAAAAAATCATATAAAACAGTTAAAATTATAACAAACTAAGAACACAATACTGCAATTCATGCTAATGAATTGTGACTAATAAAACATTACAAAAATGCCATAATCCTAAAAAGTACAATATAAAAAATCATAAATACAATATTATGACTAGAAAAAACCTCAAGTTATAAGAGCAGATACTTTGGCAAATTGTATATTTTATGTATTTAAACGCAAGATGAATAGCCTTTGCTTCAGCAGTATAAATTGTTGCTTCGTTCGGAAGTCGTGCAGAGAAAACGTCGTTTGTGATTACTGCAGCAGTAGCGACATTATTTTGGTCTTTTGAACCATCTGTATAGATATCAATTGTAGTATGTTTGGATTGTTTTATGTCGGATAAGTTTTGTTTGAAAATAACGGAATTTGTTCAAGATTTTTTTATATTCGGAAAGTGATGTGTCTACTGTGGGTTTTGGTAGTTTCCATGGTGGTGTTTCGGAAAGTGATGAGGGTTTTAATTGCTTCACTGCATTCTTCTGTAAACCATGTAAGGTCCAGAACATTACAACTTGGTGTATTTGATCACCATGATGAGAGGAAGATGCCATTTGTTTTTTCAAGACCAGAAGTCAAAGGTCATAGTACTGCTTAGCAGGAAAACCTTGTAGACAGGATACAAACTGAACCATATTAATCTCAAGAATATTGCAACTTGGTTCATTTGATCACCATGATGAGAGGATGATGCTTATTGTTTTTTAAGGTCAATGTCGTAGTATTACTTAGCAGGAACAACTTGTAGGCAGGATACAAACCGAACCGTAAGCTTCAGAAAATTGAATCTTGGTACTTTCGATCACCATGATGAGAGGTAGATGCCTATTATTTTTCAAGGTCACAGTATCACTTAGTAGGCAGTATACAAACCGAACTGTTGGGGCTAGTACCGTCAAACTTTGTACACATACACTTTATGCCAAGAGGGTCGGAAAGTCTCGTCATGTGACTCGCGAGAAATAACGTGAAATCGTACTTCCGGGCAGTTGTCAGGATGGCATTATCAATAATGTACTAGACTCGCTACGTTCAAAACCACATAGAGCTTACTACAAAAAGCGAGAGAGCGGTGGATAACAACTGGGATTAGAAAATTTGTTCTAGATAGAGCTCTGTTCAAGCGTCAATACGAGACATTTTCCAACAAAGTACAGGTATGTTTACAAACATACATTATAGAGTCGTCTGCATCATATGCATTGTACAGTCGTTTGCATCATATACACCCATACATCTATATCTCAGAGTTTAGTTCAAGATATCGAAAGTCTTCGATCAAATCTCAGCAATATATTTGCGTAGTTCTGATTAGACTGATTCTTGATTGATGTTGTAATACCCCCCCCCCCCCCCCGGTAATAATCTGCATCGAGTGAAAACGCTAGAACACTAGAAAGGAATAAAACTTTTCCCTGTTGTGTATAACATGGATATATAGCCCTATTTTATTCTATGATTTTGAACGTTTTACAGTTTCATTTAGAAATTTATCTAAATTATTTCATAAAGATATTTCTAAAAAATGAAGACAGAACTTTTTACTGACACCAATTATATCAGTGACATATGGAAATCCCACGAGTCAGTTTTGTTTCCACTGGGTAGCTGCAGTAATTTATAATATTATAGTATATACATTTGGTATGTAAAACTGCATACAGGAACAGATCCAGAAATTCGGGGAGGGGGGGGGGGGGGGGGGGGGGGGCTTTAAATCCGCGACTGGCATCTAAGACTTTTTCATTTATCTGAATTGCAGCTGAATTATCACTAATCCAGATAGTCAACAAACATTTTAGTGTGCAATTTTATATATACTAGTATTGCAGACTCAGGAATTCAAATAAGGGGGGGGGATTTCATGAGGTGGAGATCTATCTGAATTGATAGAACATGCTATATGTCTATTATGAAATATTGACTAGCCCAGATAGCCAATTTGCATTTTAGTGTGCATAATCTACATGTTTTGTGTGACAATGACTACAATGTTAATTTGTTAATCTTTTAGATATAAAAGCTGGATAAAGCATCCTAAGTCTGCACCTCGTAAAGCTATGACAATGAGAGAAATGTATCCACCCAGGCAATCAGAATATAGGTAACTCACCAGAGCTCTTTATGCAATATATGCTCGTCAAGCTATCAATATTAAATGATATTCATTCTGTAATGAATACTTGTATACATGTAAATTCAGGTGTTCCAAAAATATAAAGGTTCACCAAAAATGAATGCATCTCTAGACAATATAGAAATTTTAAAAATGTCATTTCTCTGCAACAGCAAAGGATACTTGTGCAAACATACAGGGATTTTTTACTAGATAAATGCAGATATCATTATAAAGTTTTTCTTTACAAATTCTTTCAGACAGCAGTATAAGTAAATAAATTTTACTATTCTATAAGAAAATGTTTAATGTCCAAATAAGAATTATCTAGCATTGGTATTTTTATGAAAGAATATATAGACATATTGGATGTCAGTCTTTTTTAATATATTTTTTGGGGGTAAAATTTTCAGAGTGCAACCCAGAAGGTGCGCTGCAGCTCAAAGAGAGCCATGGTTATTGGCATCAAGTTCTCCATCAGCTTTACCTCACAGGCACCACTTGTGATTTCATAGTTTGAACACCAATGAACATGGAAGTGATTCTCATCCTTTGAGATGAATTATGGGAATTATACTTGGCATACATGATTGAGCCTTTGTGCCCTCTCTGCAATAACCAACTAGATAGACTTGTGAAAATTCAAATGTCTTCCATTAGTTTTATTTTGTTTTTGCTACAATTGATCAGTGTAAAGATGTGCATGAATCACCATTGTAACAATTTCTTTGACTAGCAACCTTAAATAAATGTTCACTTTATCATTTCCTTGAATGCATTTAATACAACTTGACAATGCAGAATAATGTGAGTAAGAAGTTGTACATTTATAGTATCTAAGTCCAAAGGTAAGATTTGATAAATTGTGGAATTCATATCGGCTATTTCCTTCAGTAGTGGATTTGCAAATGTACAAGAGTCACACAGAGTTGAAAATCTTAGTGGACAGATATATATGTCTGTATTGTGAAGGTATATGATTTAGAATATGGATATTTTTAATTATTCAATTGCACAATCCACATGAATTTGACTCTTCTGGTAACAGCTGTGTTTCATCCTTACTGAAATGAGATTTGATGAAAGAAAAGGTGATATGTTCAATGCCACTCTTGATTAAAGTTTATCAAATATATCAAATCCTTTATTAGCAAGAATCATATATCATATGGCTTCAACATCTCCAATACACCTCAGTGATCAACAATGTCACCATCAGAGGTGGATCCAGGATAGAATTCAGAACAATTGTGCTACACAAGTAATAGCCTTTGCTGTGTGACAAATTTTGCACAATGTAGTTGCTGTCAGATAATGACTAGTTATTCATTTTTAAAGTTAAATTCAGTGTTATGTTTGTTGTATCCATTGCGATTCTTTCAGAGGTAAATTCGGCATTGAGCCCTCTGGCCTGCTAAATGTAGATCCCTTAGATTTAGGTGCAACTTCATAAGAGTCATGAGAAATTGATCACTGGTATGAACCCTTCTACCCGCTACCGCCCATCCTAGAAGTTGTTAAAATGGGCCCATTCTCTTCATAACAGCCACCAACACATTGATACTTCTGACGGAAATGATGTATATAACAGCATCTGTAACAAGCATAGACATCAAGTGAATATCATTAAAAGTATTGCAGGGGTGGATCAAGAAAATTTGCAGGGGGGGGGGGGGGGGGCAAGTGTAATTTATACTATCCCCCTAAAAGAGGTATGTGTGTAAATTAAAATTATCAAAATTGCAACCCAAATCCCCATATTTGTTACATATGAACTATCAAATGGGGGATGACACCACCACCAACCCCACTTGTCCCACCACTGCATTATTAAACAGTAAATAAACATCTTGTATCAAAGATTTCATTTTCAAGAAGAATTCAAATGCCACAATCTAAATTGAATTAATTTAAGATCTGAATGTATGGGTGAATGTTTACTATTTCTTTGTTGTCACAAGAGGCATAGTGTTTTAAAAACACATATACAGAAATGAAGTACATGTGTATCAGAAACTTTTTCCAGGTCCTGTATTATGTTTCTTAATGTAAATATTGTAAAAACATGTTATTTCAGTGATCCCAATCGTCTTTGAAATTTTTTTGTTTCCAAATTGGTAGCATTTTCCGTGAGGGTCACAATAAAAACATAAGCAATATCATTATTAATTAAAATATAATGAAAATGAGAAACTGCATTGCCTTGTAAATGTGTCCTCCCCCTTAAACTATCAGCATCCCATAAAATGTGTTATTACAAGTTTATATGATCAACTATTAATCAGGGAGATTGACAAAACATGGTACAAATGGATACCTGCATATAATTACTTTACCCAGCTAATTGTTTTATTCCCCCCCCCCCCTTTGCATTCAGTCTGTCTCCTTTATCAAAAGTAACATACTGCATAATTGTGTCATGTAATGTTAGTTCTAACTCATAAAAAAACTAAACCCTTTAACTTGACAGCTGTTTATTATCGAAAATATTCAGTTAAATATGTTTTGGATCAATCACCCGGTCGTGGGTAGAGCTCTCTGCTTCTGAGTTCTCAATCGGTGATTTAACTATAAAAATATAAGTATTATGACTTGTTTACCTGCATCTATAAATCCACTTCTTCCTCTTTTTGCATAAGTAGGGAATCTATATAGGCTGTAGGTTCATTTTAACGCTGTCATCTGAGCATAACCAAAGCAAAACGAAGTGACATTTTTCGACTGCTGCCCGGAAGTAGTAAATCGAAAGTGAAAGTAAACGAGACTTTCCGACCCTAGTGGAGGATGCCTATTGTTTCCAAAGGTCAAGGTCGTAGTAGCAGAATGCAGACTAATTCGTTGGGACAAGGACCATCAAACTTGGTACACATACATCTCATACCAAGTGAAAATATTACATAGAGAGTACATGATTTTTCTTGTTTTTTTCGATGCAAAGAAAGTATGTCACGCCCTGATTATTGTGGACACTACTTGAAGACAAGTTCTACAAATCATGCATCTTCGCTAGCCAAGGTAACGTTCCACGGTGTTTCTCTTTTCATAAGAGAAACACCGTTGAGCGTCACCCTCGGCTAGCGAAGATGCAAATCATAGTGCAAGAAAAACGCCCTATATTAGCTTTTCACGGGCGTATTATGTACCGTTGGCGATACTCTTGTTTAATTTTGTCCCCCTGATCCAGTTCCTATGAGTAGGAACACCTACTTTGGGATACGAATAATTTATCGTACGAGTGTAATCCCGTGGGGATCCAGGTTAGAATAGATCCTCAGTACCCTTTTCTTGTCGCCAGAGGCGACTAAATGGGGCGGTCCTTCGGATGAGACCACAAACAACCGAGGTCCCGTGTCACAGCAGGTGTGGCACGATAAAAATCCCTCCCTGCTCAATGGCCATGCATAAGCGTCGAGCATAGGCCTAAAATTAATTTGCTGCCCTTCACCAGTAGTGGTAACGTCTTCATATGAGTGAAAAATTCTCGAGAGGGACGTTAAGCAATATTCAATCAATTAATCATATGAGTGATATCTACTGGATTAAGGGGTAAATATGATTAAATATTGTTTAACGTCCCTCTCGAGAATCTTTCACAGATATGGAGACGCAAGGAGTAAATATGTGATAAATATAATCATTCAGGGTTAAATGATATCTTAAAAACAAAACCAAGCACAAGTTATATATACATGTAGTGGTATTAGAATGGTGTGAAATCATTCATGTGTCTGTTATTCAATGCAATATCTCTAATAGTATTACAAACAATATTACTCGTATGCCGAATGTTGAAAGAAATACCAATCTTACTCATATACGAGGAAAAAATCAATTCGATCTCATTACAGATAGGCCTAGATACAGAAATTAAAAATAACATGGATTATTATTTGCTTACTTGCAACTTTATTTTGAGTGAACAAACATGATAAATTAAATTTAATATTTATTTAAGCAAGATTTCTTATCGTTTTGTTTTTTTGTTTTGAAGCAATAACATTGGACAATAAATAGTTTACGGGAAAGTTTCCCCACATACGCTGCATGACGTAGCGGAAGTTCCATTACGCCGTCAGTTCCTCAAAGGATAGATAACCTTGCTGACGCCTTATTGCTCCAAGACACTTCCTAGCCGAACATTTCCTCATAAATCAGACTCCATCATTTTTCTGTAATTGTAACAGGATGACAACCCCCCAAGACGTCAACTGAAATTCATTTTCACTATAGCATGGTAGTCATATTTCATGGACAGAAACCAATGTTCGACGATCGTTTAGGGACCGGTCAATATTTATTGGGGGGGGGGGGGGGGGGGGGTTGGGGGTTGGGGGGGGGGGGGGGTTGGGACCGGAGCATTCCATATTTCCATTTTTAAAAAACCATTTGCCCTATCTTCTAAACACACAAAATAGTTGCTGTCCTATATCAGATGTGTAATTAAAAAGTGTGTGTCCTACTTATTAAATAATAATTACATATGTATAATTAAACAACAGTGTCACTTCATTTTAAAAATCTCTGAAGTTCTTCACAATTATCACTTCAAATTTGTCTCTCCAGTTTCATATATCAGCTGAGGGATTCAAGCTCCCGAAAAACTTTTGTTTTCTTTGTCATGTTTGTTCGGTAATTTGTCTAGTGAAGTTACAAATCTCATTATTTTCATCTTTTTTCTCCTTTTTGTTGAATTGTTGTTTAAAGTGCTACATTTTGTATATTTTTAATGACTGTTTTACTGAATAGTTGTCTCATGCACTTACAAGTATTTTTTTTTTTTTACATCTCAGTATTCTCTATGAAAGCTGGTGAAGATAAAGAACGGTGATCAATCTCATAACTTCTATCAGCAATACAAAATAAAATTGGGTAAACACGGACCCTGGATATACCAGAGGTGGGATCAGATGCCTAGGAGGAGTAAGCATCCCCTGTCGACCGGTCACGCCCTCCGTTAGCCCTTTATGTTGATCAGGTAAACGGAGTTATCCGTAGTCAAAATCAGTGTGCCAAGAACGGCCTAACAATCGGCATGCAACAATTCAGACAGCATTTGACCCAATGATAGGTTGTAATGACAAACTATCAAATTATTAAAGATGTGTATAGCCTTTAGTTTTAATTTAGTTACTTTTAATTACATATTTTAATGATAATTTTTTTTAAAAAGGTCCAGTATTTAAATGCAAATTGTCTCTAGTATATTCAACTTGGACATGAAATAAAGCACGCACACAATTCAGTATCATTGTTGAAAAGATAGTTGAATTAAAATTTTGAAATACTTTATAATATTTTTTTGTTCATTGATACATTTGCAAAAAATTATATCGCTGTCCTATCAGTGTTGAAAATAGAAAAAAAGTTGGGGGTCCTATCAGTATGTAAGTCAAAATAAATGTATGCCCTATTGCACCTGTCTCAACTCCCCAATAAATATTGACCGGTCTCTTAGACGTGCTTGGCTGATTTTCTGAGTGAAACACTTTTAAGTATTTGTTTTAAATATATTGATTATATCAAATAACTCGTCATAATGAGAACAAGAGGTACTGTGAACAACGCTCACTAAGAATACCCCCACTTACCCCAACCTCCCAAATATTGTTAATAGGTATAAATTACCTCTTTCCTGAGTGTAAAAATATTGTATGCCTTTGTAGAAGAAAATGGAGATATAGTCCGAACACACATCCATGGTATAAACCTATAATTTTGACCTTGAGATCAAAGGTCAAAAATGTACATGACACATAGTATCATGGTGATGCACCATGTCTTATAGTATGACTGTCAAAACCCTGTAATGAATTTTGACCTTGGGGTCAAGGTGATATGGGGGTCATGAAGGTACCCGACACGTCGTCTCATGGTGATACACTCATGTGTCAAATATGGTATGCCAATGTCAAAGAACAAAGAAGTTATGGCCCGGACACGAATCCATTGTAAAAAAAAAAACAACACCCTAATTTTGACCTTGAGGTCAAGGTCATATAGAGGTCATGAAGATACTCGACACATCGTCTCATGGTGATCCACCTGTGTGAAAAATATGGTATGCCTGTCAAAGAACGAAGAAGTTATGGCCCGGACACGAATCTGCAGACAGACGGACGGACAGACAGACAGAGTGATTCCTATATACCCCCCTGAACTTCGTTTGCGGGGGGTATAGAAACAAATATTGATCGGCAGTGGATTTCTTTGTATTGTAAGTCCCGTCGAGAATTTTTCACTCATATTGAGAAGCCACCAGCTGTCGGTGAAGTACCACTAATTTTGACCTATGAAAAGTGAAGATAACGAACAGTAATGAATCTCGTAACTTCTTATAGCAATACAAAATAAATAGTTGGACAAACACGGACTCCTGGACACACCAGAGGTGGGATCAGGTGCCTAGGAGGAGTAAGCATCCCCAGTCGACCTGTGTTTCTCGCTTCTAAATGCCGTGCGTTTGGCGAAGTAGCAATCACCACCTATGTTAACGTCTTAGGTATGACGCGGCCAAAGTAGCAGCGGGGCTCGAACTCACGATCTCTCGGTTACGAATGATTGACAGCGAACGCTCTAAATACCACTGAGCTACCGCGACCGGTTGATTGGTATTGGAAGATTTTTTGACTTTCGCTTCTACAGCGACCGGTGTTATAGAGCCAGACTTCCCCCATTGTGAGACTTCCCCCCGGAAGTCTGGCTCTATAGTGAGCCTTCCCCCCTGGAAGGCTCACTCTAGAGCCCAGACACCCCCCCCCCCCCCCCCCCACCCGAACCAGCCTTCCTCCCGCGGAAGTCTGACTCTAGAGTGAGCTTCCCCCCGGTAGTCTCGTTCTAGAGTGAGCCTTCCCACAGCAGAATTGCTCTAGAATAAACCTTACCCCCCAGGGGGAAGACTCACTCTAGAGCCATAACACCCTCTTGAAGTCTCGCTCTAGAGGGACACCCCCGCTTTCACCCCCCCCCCCCCCCCCCCCTGCGCAAACTATGAAATAAAATTTAGTTTATTGGACAGGGAATTACGTACCTACCTACCTAACCTTTCTACCTACCTACCTGAAGTTGTACAAGTTTAAAAGCATAACCGATATTTGTACGCAGATGAGAAGAAACATAAATTCGAAATATCCTCATTTCATTTTTCAAACTTCTAAAACTAACCAAGGCATAGGTATTGTGTGGGTCAAAAGTTCAAGGTCTATGGGCCAAACAAAATGACTTATCAATTCCAAATGTGTTTTATTCACCGTTTCCTTCTCTTGAGTTTAAAGAACGACTTAAGGAGGTGCTACACTAGAGAAACTTAATATGGATAAAAAGTGGAGGATATGTATAACAATATTTAGAAATTGTAAACTTTCAAATTTACTTTATTTAGTCAAAAAATGCAGTGTAGTAGAAAGCAATCTGAGAAAAATTTAAAACCCATGCTGGACTCGAACACACGACCTACAGTTCAGCACTCGACGTGCTTTTTTTTCTCTCTCTCTTTTATTGCAGTCGACGTGTTAACCTACTGAGCTACTCAGCTAGGTGAGAATTCTTTAAATGATTAGACAAATATTGCTGATATTTATATTTTCATCCATGTTTAAAAAGGAAGTCATCCATTATGACGATGTAGAGTACTTCCTTAAAGGGACTGATTCACGATTTTCCCCAAAATTTTGTTTTTCTCTTTTAATGAATAAAATCTACTGTCTAAATGTGTTTGAAAGATTTCACATAAAAATTAAGGTTATACATTATCACAGAAGCTCATTTTAGAGTTTATTATTTGTTTTGTAAACAAAGATTGCGGTATATTATTGTTTACGAAATTTTTAAAAGAAATGGATATGGATCTAATTTTATTATATCTTTCACATTTCAAGCATTTGTGGGGTAGAATGTGTCATCTAAATGTTAAAATTTGTGACTATGCAAAATAAAGATGCTTTATATTACAGAATCAATATTTCACTTGTTTGTTTGTTTACATAAAAAGACTCGAGTCTTTGTTTACATAACACATATTTAAGGTTAATAAATTGCTTTTATTCTTACATTAAGAAGGTCAAAATTTTGGTTGTCAACATTAGATGAGTATATTTTTAATTTTTAACATTAAAAATGAAAAATATGTTTATCAAAAATCGTGAATTAAGCAACATCATTTAATGCCCTGCTGAAAAAGGTCTTGGTATCTAAACAATCTCCATAAAGTGATAGTAGTTTACTAGGAATAAATGAAGGGGGAAGTCCTGCTATGGGGGGTTGGGGGGGGGGGGGGGTTGACTCTACAACTAGTGATAGAGTAGGTCTTCACACGGGGAAGTCTGGCTCTAGAGTGAGACTTCCCCAGGGGTTCTCCTGCTCTAGAGTGAGCCTTCTCCCAGGGGGAAGGCTCACTCTAGAGCCAGGCTTCCAGGGGAAGGCTCACTCTAGAGCCAGACTTCCGGGGGAAAGTCTCATTATGGGGGAAGGCTCACTCTACAACACCGGCAGTGGAGAATTTTTAAAACTAAAACGATAGTATCTTTATTTTCCGTGTATTTCGAGAGTAAAAACATACATTATATTTATATAAGATATCTGAAAAGTAATTTATGCGATGTAAAGATGAGTATTTTAATCGCCGTGTAAGTCCGAGCTCATGTGACCGGTAGCTCAGTGGCAGAGGGTTCGTTTCGTAACCGGGAGGTCGTGAGTTCAAGCCTCGTTCGTGCCATCGTAGTGTCAAACCTAAGATGCGAGAATCACGGGTCTTTTGGAGATGATCTAAAAGACGGAGTTCCCTTGGCGCGGCAGGCGTTGGCACGTTAAAGAACCCTTACTGCTACGGCCGTAAGCGCTAAGCATAGATCTAAAATTGTGGGACTCCACCTACAAATGGTGACGTCATAATGAATGAAAAGTTCTCGACGGACGTTAATAAAAACCTATATCGATCAAAGTATACACACAATTAACATTGCTCAATTTTCTGAACAATAAGTACTTAAGGCCATCACAATGGTCAAGGTCATTCAAGAAATACTATTTAGCTTAGGCAGTGTCGTAGCGAGCAGGTTTCTTAAATATCCATATTGGCGCTATTCATGTGCATGCTTTTTGTCTCTTACCATGATAGAAGTAAATGATATGATATGAGGATTGTGGTCCCTGTGGTAAGAAGGTAAAGAGGAGCCCATCATCTTTTCTTCGCGTCTGCTCTGTATCAATAACGGATTTAAATAATTTTCTATGGTGTATAAGGATATGATTTTGATTGGCTTGATCATCTCATAACTCCTATTAGGTCCTTGGGTTGTTGTAAAAGGTATAATGCATCTCACTTTCGGAACTCCCATAGGCTAGCGCTTCAATTGGACTCCGTGGATGTTGCTGTTACAACCTTCAAATCCGTGATGAAACTAACTAACAACTGGGGATGTTTTTTTCTTCTGGGCCCTAAGGCGTCGTTTCTGAATATGAATAGAAAATGATGAAAAGTGTAAAACGTTCGGACGATTTTGTCTTGAAAACTGCGCCCCAAGCTTAGACAATGAGAAGGGAGCCATCTATCTGGCAGTCCCAAATACCTATTATTAATCTCTCCCGCCTTTCAATAGAGCCTGGATCCGCTCAAGTATGTTTGTCCGACTCAAAAAAATTTCAATATGTTACTTTAAATTTGTTTATTGACAGAGGGATTCCCTGGGAATTTTGAAACATCAAACGTATTTCTCATCGTCACAAGCACAGACGTGGGTTTAAATTAGCAATACATAGGCGGTTGTTTCACGGAATGTGTCAATGTGAACAGAAAATGATAATATGTATTTGGTTGGTTGATTGTATGTTTATCGTCCTGCTCGATAATTTTTCACTCATATGAAGACGTCACCATTGCTGGTGATTAAATGTGTTATTTGGAGTGACATATAGGCCTACATACACAGTTGTCTCGTGCTTATCTTTACAATCTACATATGATTGCGTGGGGTTATCTGATCTCATTCTGTAGATTTTGTCGAAGAAAAACAAGTGAATGATATAAATCTAGATCATATGGTAGATCCAACATATCGCATGCAGGTTCATCATTGATTTTAAATGTCATAACGACTTCCTTGTTCATTAAATTCACCATCAAGCCAATTAGTGATAACAATTTATTACTAACCAAGACATCTTTGTGCCTTGTAGAAATAAAAACCAACGAAAATTGTTTTCAATTATACCATTTTGTCATTTTACTTTTGCCAATTACGCTTATTGAAACAGATGGTTCCTAATTTGAAATGATGTTTCAAATTGCATTTCAACATACCTCAAGAAAACTGAGTTGTCTCGAATTCGTTAGACATGACCTTTCGGCAATGTAACGAATATAAACCTCGTGGCAATGTAACGAATATAAACCTCGTGGCAATGTAACGAATATAAACCTCGTGAATAGTATGATAAGTGACATGAAAGTGGGTTTTTTAAATATCCAAATTTGAGTTGGTTTATCATGGAGAGACGCAATTTAGTTTTTTTCCGGAGTATGCATCTATATGCAATTATAAGTTACATGCTAATTTTTTTAGTATATTGTACATGTATCGAACCGCCGCGCCGGTCTAGAGGTAGAGCGTTCGCCCCACATGCGGAAGGTCGGGGTTCGAATCCCGGCCGCGACAGACCCAAGTCGTTAAAACAGGTAATGACAGTTCCATCGCCAAACGCTCGGCATCAGGTGTAAATGTCACTGATTCTCGGAGATGACCGTCCCGTGTCACAATGGGTGTGACACGCTAAAGAACCCACACTGCTCAATGGCCGTAAACGCCGAACATAGGCCTAAATTTGAAGCCCTTCAATCAATCGAACCGAAATTGAAGTATATTCTTCGCATTGGTTTGATTTTGAAAAAAGAAAATTCGAGCTGTTTAACCTTGGATTAAAGTCATCAGCAGTTGGATAATGAGCACGTCACAATAAACTAATCAGATTCATTTTCTCCCAAATCTGAGAAATTAACCGTATTGAATCGCAATTCGTTGAATCTTGGTATCGATAGGAATTTTATAATTTTTCTTTAAAATAAACCAACGGACTGTTTCCATGTAGATAGAACCTTTGGATTCCACCGATTATGAAATTTGTACGGCCTGAAATTACGAGTGACAAGAATGAGGATATCTTAAAAGTGCATCAAATTATGGTCATTATGCAAACTTAAAACGATCTTAATGCATCTTGTAAGTTATTTGTTATTAAAGATTATGAAATGCAAACAAATTATTGTTGGTTCAAAACGTACATTGGGTTGAGACGAATCATGTCACGCTGCAGTCATTTTCTCTCAAGAATTTATCAATATAGTCATAGAGCTGGAACTAGATATATGTTGTAACGGGTGGAGTATACTTTTACAGATAGTGAAAAAATCAATTACAAACGTGCGAAAGAAAGGCTATTCTAACACTATCTACAGGTCTTTCTAGGCCGAGTAATTAGGTGCTGCACACCGATGGTGTCAGTATAGACCTGTTCGTGTCCGAGCGATATCCCACGAGTATCTATATTAGGACTTAGAGGGTCGTGGTCAATGAGCGAGAAATAAAAACGTGCTCAGCATCGGGCACGCTTTGTATACATGTGTTATGAACTCTCGTTGTCCTTAATTCAAAATCAAGACTCGCCCAATGCTATATTTTGATGTGTAAATTATAGTTTCCCCTTAAAGGGACTGGTTCACGATTTTTGATAAAAATATTTTTTTCATTTTTGATGGTAAACATTAAAAAGATAACTCATTTAATATTGACAGCCAAATTTTGACCTTCTGAATGCAAGAATAAAAGCAATATTTTAGCCTTCAATCTGTGTTATGTAAACAAAGACTCGAGTCTTTTTATGTATACAAACAAACAAGAGGAATATTGATTTTGTAATATAAAGCATCTTCATTTTGCATAGTCACAAATTTTAACTTTTAGAAGACACATTTACCCCCAAAATGCTTGAAATGTGAAAAATATAATAATCTTTGTTTACAAAACAAATAACAAACTCTCTAAAATGAGCTTCTATGATAATGTATAACCTTAATTTTTATGTGAACTCTTTTAAACACATTAAACAATATATTTTGATCATTAAAAGTGAAAAAGAAAATTTTGGGGAAAATCGTGGATCAGTCCCTTTAAAACGATTTTGTTTTACTGCGAAAAAGGAAGTCACATTATGTATAGGTACGCACGAATACCCATCTCCATCCCTTCCGTTCCGTGGAAATTATAGTACAGCTAAGCTCCTAGAAGTTATTGTATGTTGGATTTCTGTCTGACTTAAAGTATGGTCAAGATTAAAGAAAAAAATATCGCACCTTGACATCCTCTTAACGATGCACCTGCACATCATACCATCTTATTTGTAGCAATTATTTATAATTTACAATGGAAGGGAAACTTATGCATCATACGCTGCGAAAAGAAAAATAGATTCATTCCTAAATCAGAATATAATATGTGACGGAAAAACTTAAAATTGTGAATTTACTGAATGATATTAATCAATATGGGAATCTTTGATATCTTTTCACCTTGGTAACACTACATCTTCCATCTTTTCACCCTGCGTTAATTTCATTTTAAAGCATTTCGTCAAAATCAAGCCCATTATGAACCCCAATTTAGTAAGAAATTGAATGTCTTTTTATATTCTTGTGACAAGATTATCATGGTTTTTTCTCAAATTATTTCAAACCTTAAATTCAGCTCATGAAGCAAACATCCATGGGAATTTTCTTAGATACTCGATATTAAACACGAGTGTTTGAGAAAAGTAACTACTTTCATTCAAAGTATGGGGCATATTCTGTTTCATAATACGTCTGTGCCTTTCGTGCAATAAGTGTTAGACAAAGAAAACTCATTTATGTTGTTTTTGAGAAAAATAAATACACCGATCGCTTCAAAAATCTAGAACCCCTGCGTTACTGAATCTTTTCACCACGGTCATGATGGTCCACGGTAGTAGTATAACGCGTCTCAATAGGCGGTTTAACTGAGTGCACTTTTGAGGTCAAAGGTCAAGTACGTTTTAGAGGTCAACGGAGTGCATTCGAGAGCGCGCGTCGGGTTAAAGCTGTGCGTGCCGAGGTAAGACTGCGCGTGCCGAGCTAAGATTGTGTGTGCCGAGCTAGGACGCTATGAACTTGGGAGAGCGCTATGACGTCATAATAGGACCGCCTGCGGAGCTATGACGCAACAGTGGGAAGAAAAAATCGATAGCGCTATGAGGTAACAGTAGAGGTTAAAGTCGAGATCGCTATGACGACGAGGCCTGAGCCGTGTTTTAATCCTCAGAATTCTTTAAAATCCACAGTGTTATTAATAAAAAAAATCGCACGAGTTAAAGTTTATGTGTTTATTTTAGAACATTTAAACAACAATACATTGAACACAATTTTGTACATTCACAAGTTAAACATTAGATTTGTCTGAACATAGTTTTAAAGTCCGCACAAGTTTTTTCACACACACGTTCATTCCTTATTCTTTCGGCTCAGCTTTCTCTTCTTTTTAGGGGGTTCTCCGTCACTCATCTCTTTACCGGCTTCTCCTTTACTCCTTTTCTTAGGGGGTGGTGGGTTCCACATCTCCGATGGGGTGTACTCTCTTATTACCGGAGGTTTTGTGACGGGTACCTCACCAATCATAGCCAGCAATTCTTCCCTATCTCTTGGACAGTCGCTAATCCAGTGGCCTAATTTCCCACACTTGTAACAAGGGTCCTTTTCCATGGTTTTCTTGACTTTCTGAGGGCAATCTGGCGACCAATGCCCCGTTTCCCCACACGTAAAACAGGGGTTAGTGGCTGGGTCCATCCTAATCCTGGTTGTGAAGTCCTTACGGGTTCTGGTTGCTGCTAATTCCTCGATTTTTTATTACCAGGATACCTGTGTGATTGGAGATCTCATCACTTAGGACGTTGATCCGATTGACAATCCCATCCAAAGTGGTGGTAATGATAGCGAAATATTCCTTGGCGATGAGACTGTTGCTCAGCGGGAGGGTTGTACAGGCCCAACTCTTATCCCGTAGCGTCCAGTGTCTCGGGAAAATAGAAGCCCAATCCCGGGTCTGTCGGATTCTGCCTAGGGAGGAAATCCGAGGTCTGGACCATCTTCACTTGATGGGCAATGTAGGCTTGCTGTCGCTACTCTTCAGTTAAGTAGTCTTTCTGTGGCGCTATCTAGTTATGTACCAGCTGATCTACTTTCTTCTGAGCTTTGTCCACAAATTCTAGTTGTTTCTGAGCCATGTCTTCTGGAAGGTGACTGGAGATCGAATGAGGTCTGACACTTGGGCTCTGCCACCAAAATGTCTAGAATATTCTGTTTCGTGGGGAGCGCGTGGTTGCATAATCTTTTCTGGAAAAACCGGTGATAGAAACATCTAGAACATCTCGCGGCCAACGCGTGCTTGTGCACATTGCTACACATTGACTTTAGTGCACTGGATTGAATTTATATTGGTGATTAAAATAGACCTGAAAAGGGCTGTTTTGTGTGTGTTTTTAATAATCTCTTTGGCCAAATTCGTATAGATAATCTACATCATAAAAGTTATAAGTGTGATCTTCTGAGGTAATGGCCTTTTCTATTTTTTGAGCTCTGCTACCTCGGAAATTCATCACAGCGATTGTTTCCAACCAATAAATGTTTGAACAAAAAAGCTGCCGCCATGCACCACCTCTGTTACGACGTTTTTTCAATCGCATGAATCCCGATACTTTTTTGGTTCCGTTAGACAGCGTGTACATTTGTAAAACTGGGAAATCAGGAACTAACTGTATTACACTACTGCCCCGGTAGCAATCTTTCAAATCTCTCAGAATGTCTTGTTCCGTTTCCCTAGGTTGTAAGACATATTCAAAACACAAATTTTTAGATCTTCTCCTACGAATTCTCATACGACGTTTCTCTTTCAATTCTTCCCATACGTTGTCCTCCATGACTAACAGTGTAATGCTCGAGAATGTTAGCGCGTGCTACTGTACAACACTCTATTGCATCATCTTTTCTGGAAAAACCGGTGATGGAAACATCTAGAACATCTCGCGACCAGCGCATGCTAGTGCAATAATTGAACTTGAAAAACCCTATTGCATCAAATCTAGAATATTCTCTGTACCCCCCAATCTTTTCCCTATAAATATGTTTGTTTTCTTAGCTTATTTATTCACTATGGGTGGAACTTCCAACACTAGGTTAGACGGTCATACTTATATTATAGATTTTGTCAAGATTGTTAAAAATTCGTCTTGGTATAAATCTGCTAAAGCCTATGTACAATCGGCGATACGCCAGGTGGGGAATCTTGTCAGCTTTCAGAGGATTGGTAGTTCGTTAGTTAAAGACACAGATCCCGAGCGATTGATCATGATCTATTTGTAACCTGAGGACATAGGCGCCTGGGTCAAGGATATTGTTCTATAACCTATATGTAAACAATGGAGGAAATTCGAACCACGAATAAATATTTCTCCCTGATCTATGGTGTCTCTTTATACATTTTTTCATGTTCCCGGAAGCTTAAATACACGTGTCATTATCACAGAACACTAATTTATCCATGTTTTAAAAAATGTCTTATCCCACTGATTCATAATATATAACAAGGCTTGCAACTCAATCTACCCCTTTCCGTACCCCATGACAGATATTTGTCGATTAAAAGTTATTTACACTGCTTACCAGCTAGTTTCAGGGCCCCATTCACTCCCAGTAATTCTTCTTTAATAATTAAAATCCTCTAATAACAGCTGTCTATCCGTTGTATATTTTTAATAAATTTTTTCTGTCCAAAGTCATCTCATTCAAATCTCTAATCACGGAAGTGCGTAAACAGTACAAATCTCGAAACGGAATAAGGAATATCCGAATTAATCTCGAGTTCCGAAAGATGGCTATGGCTATGTAAACCCCATAGGATTTCGAGAGTATTGGCGCTGTATTTGTTATTTTGTAATGCAAATCATATTGGGTGACGTGAGTGCCCCCCCCCCCCTTTCAACAGTAGTAGTGAGTAGTGAATTTAATGAGAGGGATGTATGCTTTAAATTAATATCCTGAAATAGCAGTAAAATCTCCACACACGGATTACGAAAGTGAAGATTAAAGAACTTATTTTATATATTGGGGGGGGGGGGGGAGCAACTTAATTTCCCACTTTTCCTCCAACTACCTCCTCAGCTTTGACAATTGTGGTATGTGCCAGACAAATTACAAATTCTGTTCTCACTTCCATTAAACATTAATTATCTTTCAATAATGTATCCCCGATTTTCAAAAGGGGGAGGCAAGCAAGAAGATTGTTGGTTTTTCTGTTTTACTTCCCGTCGAGAATGTTATACTCACATTGAGACATCACCAGTTGTAGGTGAGTTAAACTGAAAAACCCGTGATTCTCACTTCTAAATGCCGAGTGTTTGGCAAAACGATCGGAGCTCGAACTCACGATCTCCCGGTTACAAAGCGAAAGCTCAACCATTGAACTCTCACGACCGGTAGCAGCAGAAAGAATAAAAATCTTGACAAGCAAAGACAATAACAAGAGAGAAAGAAAGAAAGAAAGAAATACATCAATAAAATTCATGGGGGTATAATGCCTCAAATAAAAAAGAAATTCCCCAGTTTTTAATTTCTTATACTCCGTGGGGGTGGGGGTGAGTAGAGGGTTTTACTACTACTACTGTGAAAAATAGGGGGGGGGGGGCACACAATATATTTAATTGTATTATATACAAACCACAAATAATGGTCATTATAAAAAAGGGGGGAGGCACCCCCCCCCCCCCCCGATTCTACGTGCCTGGTTTTTTTTAATCATCTCACCTAAACAACAATTGAGGGGAGGGAACGTATAAGACAGGTAGTGAAACTAATCTAAACTGAAAGAAAAAGATCCTAGTTGGGGGGGGGGGAGTGGTAGGAACCGGCCCTTTACCCCCTCGTTCACTTCTGGGTACCTATTTTATTTTGTTGTCATTTTTTTTATGTCGCATTGTTTTGGAATTCATAAAACCTGGATAGTTTAGGCTGTTGTTAGATAGAGCTCCAACACTCTCGACATTCTTTGGGGTTTACATAGCCTTTCGGAACTCGAGATTAATTCGGATATCCCTTATTCCGTTTTGTACTGTTTATGCACTTCCGTGATTAGAGATTTGAATGAGATGACTTTGGACAGAAAAAAATATTAAAAATATACAACGGATAGACAGCTGTTATTAGAGGATTTTAATTATTAAAGAAGAATTACTGGGAGTGAATGGGGCCCTGAAACTAGCTGGTAAGCAGTGTAAATAACTTTTAATCGACAAATATCTGTCATGGGGTACGGAAAGGGGTAGATTGAGTTGCAAGCCTTGTTATATATTATGAATCAGTGGGATAAGACATTTTTTAAAACGTGGATAAATTAGTGTTCTGTGATAATGACACGTGTATTTAAGCTTCCAGGAACATGAAAAAATGTATAAAGAGACACCATAGATCAGGGAGAAATATTTATTCGTGGTTCGAATTTCCTCCATTGTTTACATATAGATTATAGAACAATATCCTTGACCCAGGCGCCTATGGCTGAGGACCTCAAGAAAATCATCCCCGATCAAACCCGAGACATCGAGATCATTCTACGGGAATGTTTACAAGAGTGATTCATGGAAATGATGCGTTGTAACTAGTTTCCTTCATAACGAATCATGACTGAAAGTGACAACATCGCAGAAAAAGCGGGTACTTGTATTCTTTTTAGTCATTTATACAAATCATGGATGAAAGTGACAACATTTCAGAAAAAGCGGAGAAGTATGTATTACAATGTATCGAGAAAAGACAAGATGATGCGGTGTTTCGATTTGCTAAAAATTAGCTTATATCAGGTGAGTTTCCAATGACTCTGGATGATTGATTGATTGTATCTTGCTTAACGTCTCACTCGAGAATTTTTCATTCATATGGAAACGTCACCAAGACCGGTGAAGAGTTTCAAATTTAGGCCTCTGCTCGCCGCTTACGGCCATTGAGCAGTGAGAGTTCTTTAGCGTGCCACACCTACTGTGACACGGGCCATCCGTTTTTATGGTCATCTCCGAGGACCCGTGACATTCACATCTGATGTCGAGCGTTTGGCGATGGAACTGTCACTACCTGTTTCAACGACTTAGGTGTGTCGCGGCCGGGATTCGAACCCCGAGCCTTCTGCATGCGGGGCGAACGCTCTAACCTCTCGGCCACCGCGGCGGTTGCAGGCGCTGTAGTAAAACAAGCTAACACTACGTTTCCAAAAGGACAGTCTTCCAGGAATTCTTCTTTCTCTTGATAATTGATTAGCATCATGTCAGTTTCGGGATGATTTCGATTTTCTAGGAGCTCGATTCCTTTGATTTTTAAAGTGGCGTCTTCTAAGTTTCGCTGTAATTCTTCTTCGGTCAGATAATGGGTTTTCGGTAATTGTAATCTTTGAGCAAATTTTCAACACAGACAATTTAAAAAGAGTTTAGCTATGGTTCTTCGGACAGGGATTTTGTCGATGTCTAAAAGATTCATATATATTCCTTCTCGTCGTCGGATCTCATCGATGTAGTCTTCTTTCTGTTCGCTCGTTTGACAATGATCAGGGAATCCGGAAGCTTCTTGTTTAATTTTTAAAAAAGTATCGATGTAAGATCGAAACAAGTCCTGGCTGGAGTTTTCAAAATGCCAGATTTCATAGATGCGGTCGAGACGATATCCTAGATCTAAGGTTTTGTGAAGTTCTGTAGTCACTGAGGTGCCAGTCAGACTGCGCTGTGAATCGGTGTGCTGGCGTCGCTCGTCAGGGCCTAAGTTGCGATGTTCGTCATAAGGGAAAGAGTAATTTTCCTCCCGTCTTACAGGGTAACACAGGGTGATACAGGCCACGAGGTGGTAAGACGCGACAATGAATGAGACCAAAGTACTCTCTTACATTCTTGAAATCGCTGGTGATGACTTGAGGATGACCGGTGGGAAACGGTTTGTAATTCAGAACGCAAGGATACAAGGAACAAACATCTACGTATAGCATGTCTCCCTCCTCGCAATATAGGCGAGTAGCCTTGGTACGACCTTTTAAGTTATATAAGGCTTCCCGGGGATTTAAAGGATCCTGAATATTGACCTCTTGTATAAACTTTTGTAACTCGGGGTTTTACACTTGTTGATCAAACACGTGCTCCCATATGCGCACGACTGTATAGCCTTGTTCCTCTAAGGCTGTGGCTCGTTTCAATGTCTGCACGTGCAGGTCTTGATACATATGCTGGACTCGATGAGGATGCATTCCCGTCAACAGATTCGGATAACAGATAGGACATACATGACAGTAACAGCCGTAGAATTTATAGACGATGCGCGATTTCTCATCGTAGCCATCCACTGTTTAGGGACCTAAAGTGACTTCACCCCCATTTTTAACATGACGTATGGAATGGTGTTGGTTCTCTAACCAGGTTAGCCATCGGCAAGACTTGACTGAGTAGCGGCGCGAAGGTTGATATCCCATATTAGGAATGATGCCAATGGTGTCCGGGGGCATGAATCCTCGTCGATAGGCTAAATTAGCCATGCTCGCAAAAGTAATCGATTCCTGAAATGGGTCGACGCGTACGAGACCATAGAGGGTAGACTTAAATTGCGCACAACACCGGCGCAAAATATCCACGTCCGAAATACAGTAGGCTAGAAATTCCTTCTGGAAATCAAACTCTTTTCCCTGCTGCTAATTGTACCAGGAATAGAAGGCCTCGCGATTGGTTATCGACATGTCATCAGGAATGTAGTAGTGCGCAGCTGGGATAGGACCCACGTAATTCTGGTTCTGTTCCGTGTTGAAAAAGTGGGGGAAATAGCCCTTTTTTTTCAGTTCCGTTAAACCAAAAGCAGAGGGCATCATGACGAGCGCAAATGGTAGAAAATTGTAAGAATCGATGAATCTTAAGCTGAATACTCCCATGGATAAGATTTTACTCCCGTTGAGGATGACCGTTGGTTTGATACAAGCTGTGTGAACCAGATAATTCAAGATAAACTGTTCATCGTATCTTTTGAAATTATGCACAATAATGGTAGCCTCGTCGTCTTTGAGTGCAAAAGTACCCTTCTCGTCTTGCAATAACCATTCCATAAACTGTTTTAACGTGTCTGGTCCTTGAAATATGAAGCGCCGTTGCGCTCCAAATCCTTGACAGTGGTGACAGGGGGTGTCTATATCTAAACTGTCGCAATGTTGACACACACATACTGCTACACATAAATTAGGGATGTGAATTCCATTTTCCTGTGTACATATGAAATCGTAATAAATGTACATTTTCAGACCCATGTGGCGTTTTGGTTTCCTTTGAACAAAGCAACGATGTGGCATGGTGACGAGTTTCTTGCAGATGTGGCATCGAGTTTGACCTCCGCAGGCGTGCTGTTTTAATAATTGCTTGGACATCCATTTCTGGCACTGGTCACAACGCCCCATTAGACTGCAGACGGTTGTCGTGGTATTGTTACTGTAAGGTTTCAAGTGGGTCTGGTAACACGCAGCATTTCTAAAAAATCCCTTACAATGAGCACATTCCGTGCGGGTGCCGTCCGGGGTACAGGAAGTATCGGCTAAACAAAACGAACATCGGTGAGGACAGACTGTACGATGGTCTTCGATGTGGCTATATCCTATATCACAGTAATCGCAATAGTATGGATTCTCCGTCACAAATGTAATGGTATCGTAATGTTCGTTATCCAACAAAATGTTCAAACAAGTACCATGTCCCTGTCCTTTGTAGATGGGTTCTAAATCTTAATCGAAACGTATTCGATTTGAATTGAAATATTTTCAATCGATAATGAGGGGCAAGTACCTGTTGTAATTTCTCCCATTCTGGAGGGCCACAGGGTTCGTTGATTGGACACCCTGCTTGTTCCATGACGGTTAAGGCCTGGTTTTTCTGGTCGAGAGCTCGTACATCCCCTTTTCTCATGCGTAACCATTTTTTCTCCCATCCAGGGCCCGGTACCTCAGGTTTTTGACTGTGTAACCGAGCCACGGCGATAGCTTGGGGTAGACACAGGTAATCCTCGGGGTTTTGAATTTGAACGATACCTCTCTTGGAGGTCTTAAATTTCTTTTTATGCACTTGTAGATGTAATGTAGAATTTCCATCGCTACCTTGCGGATATTTCACATGAAAAAATCCAAATGTGTGGCTCCGTCTGTCATCAGGAACTCTTTCTTAGATTGCTGTACGCCTTCTATGTTATTCAAAATTTTATCCTCGTTGAGATTCTTGGAATCCAAAGACAGGTGTCGAATATTTAGCCGTACATAATCATTGGGGTTGCACTGCATTTTTTAGCATATCTTTGAATAATCGCCGAATAAAGGAAGAATCTGGAAGCTCTTTGAAGGTAACGTTGTACACATTTTGTTTCACTTTAAATTTCCTGGAATGGCGGCCTCTGTCGAGCTTGATTTGATAATATTCCGACACTATCTGTCGTTTTTCTCTGTCTATCCCCCCTCCCCGCTGTAAAAATCTCACTCGTCGCCAGTTTTCTCTGCGGAGTTCTAATTCACGCTCTCGATGTATGTGGAGTTGTTGCTCTAAAAATCTCAATCGCTGTTCAATATAATGGCGTGGGACTCCACTTCTGTAGCAACAACCACGCTCGCTAGGTGGCGTGTCATGTTCTATTTTTATTTCTACAGGAAAAGTGGGACGAGGTTCCACCCTATTTTTTACGGGCTAGTATGGATAAACCTAGAGCCTACGAATGATCCTTCGGATCTAAAATAGCTATATTTAGCGTATCTCACGTGATTAGGCACATTCCAGAAAATCCCCTTTGAGATTGAAGCGATTAAGCAGAGCGAGTATATGTAAACATTTACTTAACAGTGAAATACGCAATAAAGAGTGATATATTAATACATTTTATGCATGAATAAATTATACTGAGGTCAAACATGGACGGTAATTGCCCGTGTTCATATAGTATTTGATTGATTTAGATATCCAAGGAAAGATAACTCCCATTATTAACGTACACACAACGTACCGGTAGTATAATATTACAATGTTTATACATTTCTGAATGATGAGTGAATCTTTATTTTCATCAGAATCTTTTCCATCACACTCACAGACCAGGTCCCCATACCCCTACCAGTGTCGATCTGTGACTGATAGCAGTGCGGTATTTAATTTGATATAATCTAGAGGAAATTCGAAATATGGTAGTGACATTTCTTCCTCACCGAATTAGCTGGATTTTTAGCGTTTAAAAGAAAAGTGGGGTAGGGACTGGGGGTTAAAAATGCTATTTGCCAAATTTTCAGCAATATTAATTACAAGGCAAGGCAAAAGGGTCATAAGCTACAGATGATGCAATTTTCACTTGCAAGTTGCACTGCCACTAGTTACACCTAATTAGTGACTTACTTACAGATAAATAAAGTAACTTACAAATAATTTATTTATTTCTTTATCTATCATTTCATTTTTTTTAATATCATGGTTTGTACTTGAAGAGTCATCGCAATAAAGGGACATTAATTATTAGTGTTACCAAAAAATCTCATCGTGCAGTTTTTAAATTTATGAAGTTTGAAAAAATAAAAATAAATAAATAATAAACATTTCAACCATTTATTCTCAGACAGATTCTGATACCACTCAGCCCCCCGACTGGCCAAAGAGTTCTACTTCTGTCAGTTCTGATGCAACCTGCTCAGCCCCCCCCCCCCCCCCCCCCCCCCCCCCCCCCCGACAGCTCTACCAGAAGTTCTCGGAAAAGACTTGCTGATGTTTAATAAATCAGTTTTCCTATTAATTTTACTTTTGCTCCTGTTCATCAGTTCCTTAGGCTATGACCCAATCTGATTAAATTTAAGATCGTTGATCCGCTCCGTATTCCTCTTCCTTTCCTGTATCTGTTTAGTCCAGAGGTGAGATATATTCTTTCCAAAACAAGTAAGAATGTTCATGAACAATTTAGTATTAATTGTTTTCCTTTTATGTTGAATGCCTTATTTCAAGAAATAACTTTCAGGTCATTTTAATGTGAAATGGAACATTTTCAATTTTTGACAACCTGACGGTAGGGGTGTTTAAGACACTATACCTCATTTTCTGTAAGGAATTGGAGTAAAAGGAATTCAGATTTGGATTCAGCATACTCAAAATTGGTAAATACACCTGCTTTTTATTGTTTTGGGTAATGGTGTTTCAAGAAATAAAGTTGGGTCACTTTTTGATGCGAAATGAAACATTTTCCGTTTTGGGCAACCTGACGGTAGGGGTGTTTAAGACACTATTCCTCATTTTCTATCAGAAATTGGAGGAAAAGGAATCCAGATTTGAAATCAGCATACTCAAAATTGGTAATTGCACCTGCTTTTTATTGTTTTAGGTAATTTTTAAAAAATGGGTGGTGGTTGCTAACTTCTGTTATTCCGTAAGTCGTTGTGTATTCACTCAGACATGCTGATGAAAGTGACAACGCGAATTGTGTATTGCGTTTATATACTTATTGTGACGTCATAGAAAAGCAGGTTTTTCCATAACATCATATAGAATGTTCCACAACGTCAATAACCTGAACTCTAAATTAATTAGATTGTAACATTTTGTTTTAATAAGCAGAGCCATTCAATCATGCGTTTTTATTGATAAAAACAGTGAGGATTAAAACACCGATAAAACACGGCTCAGGCCTCGTCGTCATAGCGATCTCGACTTTAACCCCTACTGTTACGTCTTAGCGCTATCGATTTTTTCTTCCCATTGTTGCGTCAGCTCCGCACGCGCTCCTATTATGCCGTCATAGCGCTCTCCCAAGTTCATAGCGCTCTCCCAAGTTCATAGCGTCCTAGCTTGGCACGCGCAGCCTTGACCCGACGCGCGCTCTCGAATGCACTCCGTTGACCTCTAAAACGTACTTGACCTTTGACCTCAAAATCGCACTCAGTTGAATTGCCTATCGAGACGCGTTATACTACTCACGGTGGTGACACTAAATGATTTTCTCAGGTTCGAAAGAAAAAAATGTCAAAGGGAGCACTGACTACTTGACAAGTATATCAACAAGACTGCTCATGACAAAGACATAAAATATATTTGGATTATTGTTGCGTTGCTTTTTTTTTATTATTAAAATCTTAGAAATTGTGCATGAAAAAGAACAAAATAGAAAATGTTTTAAAAGTTTTTTGAATTTATAAAATTGTTAAAATGGTGAATGTATCTATATCTATATATATATATATATATATATATATATATATATATAAACACACATGATTAAAGATCAATCACTTGTATAAAGCATGGTGTTGGTAGTAATAACAGTATACCGCAATAAGTTGGTTCATATCGATATATTGAGCTTCGTCTCTCTATAAACGTAAGTGACAATCAATAATAGATAATCGAATAAAATGTAAGATACTTCTTAATAATTGACTTCTGGTATGATTATATTTGTTCAATTAAGGAAAAAAACTACATGACTCCTCAGGTAAACCGCACGAACAATTGGGACTTTCAATATTTTTTTTAAACAAAAAATCATAATTCAAAATGCAGTTGTGTTTAAGTTTAGTGTGAATTATGTTCATTCTCCTCTTTCCATTACAAAAATAAAATAGGGATTTGTAGGGATATTATATTATTTTAAAGCCAATAAAAGATGGGTCATTACTGATTGAAATATTTAAATTGTTCCGGTGCTTAATTATGTCAGGAACTAAGGATTTCCAAAACAGCCCAAGTCTACATTTACATGTTACAATCCTCTTAATTTCGTGTTTTATAATTAGATTCAATATTCCTAGTTGGGGGGAATATATTTTTACGATAGCTAGGAACTAAATAATGATGTACTTTAAAACATGCATGGTGTTTAGTTTTGCCACTCGTCGCCTTTCTTAGAGTATCTCCCAACCTGGTGACTCACGTGATGATATGGATAATCCCGATGTTATTCTCAGTTATAAACGGTTTCAGTCATAATACACGAAAATCGTTCAGGATTTGACCAGACCTTTAATACTGAAACGGATAATGTTGTATAATATTGAATGCAATTTTTCATGTGCTACTCGAATGCGTTATACTGTATAGTAATTCTTTCATTAATGGAAAATGGATTTCTCCCCAAAACCGTCAAGAAATGACTAATCATTTTTATTCGTTCACAGGGACAAATTATTTTTCCGTCAAACATTCTCGTTATGTCAGGTCAATTTCCTCTATAATCCTTAAATCCTTACAAAGACTCGCATCTACAACACGGAATATGAATGATGGTATATATTGCTTCATGCAATGCACCTGAAGATTTGATGGTCTATCTCTTTCTCACTCTCTCTACTGGTTTTATGTTTTCTTAGAGGCATTATTCTTGTGGTTCAATGAATATTTATTTCTTTTAATTGACTAGTACATTGTTTCTGTGGTCGTTAGTTTTATATTACTTTCGCTTTAAATGCGATACACTTGGCAATCATTACATCCTTCTGTGTTTAGTAAACTAAAAGTGATAAAAGAATTAGATAGGTTACATGAGGAATATGTTTTGGTTCCAGCTGACAAAGCTAGTAACAACATTGTCTTTGTTTGTAAGGCTCATTATTACAACTGTATTTTAAACGAACTTGGCATTAATTCCACCTTTGGTAATCATACTTATACTCCAACTGTCCTTTCAAAGGACGAAATTCTTCAAAACCATGCTTCAGTTTTAAACACATTTAATATTCCAGTCAATGGGTCGAATGAATATGAGTTACCGTACCTATACTGGATTCCTAAACTACATAAAAACCCTTACAAACAAAGATACATTGCTGGATCCAATAAGTGCTCTACCAAGCCCCTATCTTTGCTCCTCACGAAAATGTTAACAGCTGTGAAGGAGAAACTTCAAACTTACTGTGCGACTACATATGCCAGAAGTGGTGTTAATCAAATGTGGATTCTAAAAAATTCTAAAGAACTTTTAGTAAACTTGAAATCACAGAATTTTTCCCAAATCAATAGCATTAAAACCTATGACTTTTCAACACTATACACGACCATTCCTCACCATAAATTAAAGACTAGACTTTTTGACATCATAGACAGTTGCTTCTTCAACAAAAACGGAAATATTCATATCTAGTGATCAGTCATTCAAAAACTTACTTTGTTCAACACCACTCTGATTCCATGCACAAGTACTCTGAAGTTGAAATAAAAAAATATGCTAGAGTTCCTCATTGACAATATCTTTGTGGTCTTTGGTGATCAGGTCTTCCAACAGTCTGTTGGAATTCCCATGGGCACGAATTGTGCTCCTCTGTTAACTGACCTGTTTTTATATTCATATGAAGCAGAATTTATTCAAAAACTTCTACGTGAGAAGAAAAAATCTCTCGCTGTGACCTTCAATTCGATATTTAGATATATCGATGACGTTTTGTCTATTAACAATGATAGCTTTCATTCATATGTCGATTTGATATATCCCTGTGAGCTTGAAATAAAGGACACCACAGAGTCGTCCACTTCTGCTTCATACTTAGATATTTTATTGAAAATAGACATTAACGGGAAACTGACAACTCAACTGTATGACAAACGGGATGATTTCAGCTTCTCGATCGTCAACTTCCCATATTTATGTAGCAATATTCCATTATCACCTGCATATAACGTTTATATCTCTCTACTGATTCGATACGCAAGAGCTTGTTCTGCGTATAATCAGTTTTTAAATCGAGGCAAGCTACTGACAAACAAGTTGATGGTACATGGGTTTCAACAGTCTCGATTGAAGTCAGCATTTCGCAAGTTCTATGGTCGTTATAACGATCTAGTTCGTCAATACAACTCAACATTAGGTCAAATGCTGTCTGACATGTTTCTTACCGATTGTTCGGCCTTTCTTAGTACACTGATTTTGACTAGGGATAACTTCGTTTACCTGATCAGGATATAGGGCTCACGGCGGGTGTGACCGGTAGACAGGGGATGCTTACTCTTCCTTGGCACCTGATCCCACATCTGGTGTGTCCAGGGGTCCGCATTTGCCTAACTGTTTAATTTGTATTGTGTACAGGAGTTATGAGATTGATCACTGTTCGTTATCTTCACCTTTCATGCACCCGCGATAACGATATGCCAACAGCTTTGGCAATATCACGAATTGTGTATCTGTTATCACTTTCAATTCTTTCTATGGCCTTCCGCATGCGGGGCGAACGCTCTAACCTCTCGGGCACCGCGTCGGTCTGAAGCAATTTTTGAAGTTGGAGAAGGTTACAGTCTTGCCACACCCACCATACTCTTTAGATCTAGCCCCATGCGCCTTTTCTTTTTCCCAAACTTAAAAAGTTCTTAACTGGTCGTCGTTACAAGTCCCGACAAGCCCTCGGCTCAGTGCCCCAGAGGTCTAGATAAATCAGCATACCGTGACGCATTTCAGATATGGATTGCGAGATCGAAATTATGTATTTCAAACCGCGGAGAATACTTTGAAGGGATGTAATGTTAATTTCACTCTGAGAGTCGAATGCTTGTGAAATATCGTAGAATATACATTATATATCGAATAACCGTCCAGGGCCGTAAATTACATGGAGGCGGAGGAGGCAGCTGCCTCCTCCAACTTTTGAGCCAAAAAAAATTAAAATTTAAAGTTCATTAGAATTTGTTGTTTCCAATAACTAAGAACATGATACCTCCCTTAAAAAGCATTCCAAATCTTTCTTTTAGAATGAGTTAGTCAAGTAACATCTTAGAAGGCCCTAGAATCAAGGATTTTGCACGAAACGTGTTCAGTGTGCACAAAATGTGCTCAGCGTCTGGGGGCCTGGGCGGCCCCCAGACCCCCGCCTAATTTCCTGCCTCCTCCAAATTGAAGGTTAATTTACGGCCCTGCCGTCATATTATTGCCAAGTAGTACATAAAAATATACTTATTCATATATGAAGGAAAAGTTCTCAACAACAGTACCCCTTGCTTATCGTAAAAGGCGACTAAATGGGGCGGTCCTTCGGATGAGACCGCAAAACACCCAAAGTCAATAAAAGCGTGCAATTGAGGGTTTCAAAATCATAGTTTATCGACCATTCAAAATATATATGGTAACATGCGTTTATTAATGAACACTCACCTCAAATTGTTTCAAGTTAAGGTGACTCCATACTCGCAGTTTTATCTGATACAAGTTTGAAAAGTGTATTTATTTCCATTCATTAGAGTTAAAACTAACAAATTATCAAATAAAATACATAGGTCATCACACTTTTTAAGATGAGAGACGTACAGAAACAGAATCATATATCACCATCAGAAAATTGCTATTTTCCTTAAACAACGTTATCAAATTTTCATAAAAGCTGGTTATGACGGTATAGTAACATTCATAACAATTTCATGAAACTATATCTTCACAAAAATATACAAAATGTCTGTAAAAAATAAAGGAAATCTATCGCATAATAGACTAGATAAAGAAATCAATAGAAACAGAGTTATTGCCCTTGGATTCAATATTTTGACATGTTTCATTGATTATTCCTCGATAACTTAGACTTTTAAAATAGTTTATTTCTAACAAGATTTTTTACAATAAGTATCGGAAAATACTCCAACAAAATTTATGTTCGTATCATGCATAAATCTAAATAAATAATTGATTTTGCAAATTCTGATGACATCACAGGAGGGTGGAATTACTTTAAGTATGACATATTTTTTTTTACAGTAGGTCAAAGTATGGTATATTTTTCGAGATTGTTCTCACATGTAACCTTCGTTACTGAGTCCTTGACATGATAATATGCAAGATAAATATTAATTTTCCATGTATTATTCCATAACTTGTATTGGAATTGACTGAGCATATATTTTTCTAATTTGCGAAAGACAATAAATACAGGTTTTCAAAGAAAATATTTAATCAACACAACAAGAAATTATCTGCTGTAAAGTCAGCAATAAGATTTTAAGAGCGCAAAATAAACGACTAGATATCACTTTCAATATCTTTGAAATGGCAGAAAATAAAATTGATTAACAAATATTCTCGAACAGTTCAATATGTATAAAACATGAAAACAAAAGACTAGCAATAGATATAGAACGATAGCTTTTTTGTATGTAAATTAAGTAGCGTTATAATTATGTAACGTATGTTTCAACACTTACACACCAGTACATCCATGAAAATATTATGCCAAAACGATGTCACCATCAGTTATTCTTTACGATTGATGTTGCAAAATCATAACGACATCACTTAATTCAATGGAAATACCAATTTTAATAGAAATATAACGTAGACAAGCAACAAAAAAATAAAAAAAATTACCAAATGTGTCTTTTCTTCTGAATTTCTTAATTTGCAATAAATATGCGATTAAAACAAAAGTGAAAGATTGATGTTTCGCTATATAAATGCTCATGATTCTTATAGAAATAACAGACACATATTTTGAAACCTGGATTGCTCTTTGTTATAATAAACAATGAAAGTAACGTATGTTTCTTATTTTTCCTTTCATTACTATAAACACATCATTTCTATTCAAACAAGAGGCCCATGGGCCACATCGCTCACCTGAGTCACCTTGGTCCATATCAGAAGATTTTCCATATCTATTTGCATGTAAAACCGTAGTCCCTATTATGGCCCCAAACCTTCCCTTGGAGGCCATGGTTTTTGCAAACTTGAATCTACACTATGTCAGAAAGCTTTCATGTAAATGTGAACTTCTTTGGCCCAATGGTTCTTGAGAAGAAGATTTTTAAAGATTTTCCCTATATATTTGTATGTAAAACTTTGATCCCCTATTGTGGCCCCATCCTACCCCAGGGGGGCATGATATTAACAAACCTGAATCTGCACTATATCAGAAAGCTTTCATATAAATCTCAGCTTTTCTGGCTCAGTGGTTCTGGGAAGAAGATTTTTAAAGATTTTTACTATATATTTGTATGTAAAACTTTGACCCCCTATTGTGGCCCCATCCGACCCCCGGGGGCCATGATCTTAACAATTTATAATCTGCACTATATCAGGAAGCTTTCATATAAACCTCAGCTTTTCTGGCTCAGTGGTTCTTGAGAAGAAGATTTTAAAAGATTTTTCCTATAAATTTGTATGTAAAACTTTGGTGCCCATCTTGAGGCCCCATCCAATCCCCGGGGTCCATGATTTTAACAAACTTGAATCTGCACTATATCAACAACAACAAAAAAAAACAAACGAAAAAAAACGAAAAAAAAAAAACAACAACAACTTTGACCCCCTATTGTGGCCCCATCCGATCCCCGGGGGCCATGATTTTAACAATTTATAATCTGCACTATATCAGGAAGCTTTCATATAAACCTCAGCTTTTCTGGCTCAGTGGTTCTTGAGAAGAAGATTTTAAAAGATTTTCCCTATATATTTGTATGTAAAACTTTGATCCCCTATTGTGGCCCCATCCGACCCCCGGGAGCCATGATTTTAACAATTTAGAATTTGCATTATATAAGAAAGCTTTCATATAAATCTCAGCTTTTCTGGCTCAGTGGTTCTTGAGAAGAAGATTTTTAAAGATTTTCCCTATATATTTGTATGTAAAACTTTGATCCCCTATTGTGGCCCCATCCGACCCCCGGGGGCCATGATTTTAACAATTTAGAATCTGCATTATATAAGGAAGCTTTCATATAAATCCCAGATTTTCTGGCTCAGTGGTTCTTGAGAAGAAAATTTTTAAAGATTTTTCCTATATATTTGTATGTAAAACTTTGATCCCCTATTGTGGCCCCATCTGACCCCGGGGGCCATGATTTTAACAATTTAGAATCTGCATTATATAAGGAAGCTTTCATATAAATTTCATTTTTTCTGGACCAGTGGTTCTTGAGAAGAAGATTTTTTAATGACCCTACCCTATTTTTACCTTTTCTTGATTATCTCCCCATGGAAGGTGGCCTGGCCCTTTATTTTAACAATTTAGAATTCCCTTTACCTAAGGATGTTTTGTGCCAACTTTGGTTGAAATTGGCCCATTGGTTGCTGAGAAGAAGTTCAAAATGTGAAAAGTTTACAGACGGACGGACGGACGCCGGAATACGGGTGATCAGAAAAGCTCACTTGAGCTTTCAGCTCAGGTGAGCTAAAAATGGAAAGAATCATATTTACCCATTTCTAACAATCTGTTTACAATAATAATATAAAGAAAATGTTTAATTTCCCAACATTTTGATTAAATGTATACCGAATCTTATGTTTTTGTTGCTTACTTTGGAATATCTTTCCATAGAAACTGTCAGTATAATCTACCACACGGTGTTATGAATGAATATTTAACGTGAACCTTAAGACATAGATGTCCCCTATTAATTTTGAGGTCAAAAGGACAACGGTTAAACTACTCTGGACATACGCTATTGTCCGTTGAGAAATCTTTCCTTGATAGACATCAAACTTGAAACACTGGTGCCCCTTATGAATAGATGACCCCCATTGGATTCCAAGTCACAAGGTCAAAGGTCATGCAAAATTACTCAAATGACCAGTTGCTTATAAGTATTTTGAGAGACAAAACTTACATGTATCATTATGGTAGCCTTTGACCGGTAGTTAAACCTTTATTTTCACTGTCTATACAGACATTCTACCTTTTCAGTATTGCCACAAGGGGAGCATATAATATTATTTCTAAAACATTTTTTCATGGTTGTTCTTATGTTTTAATACATTTTTTTTCATGGTAGTTATTCTGTACTTCTGCTCTCACAAGTGCCATTTCTGAAAAAATAAATAAAAAATTAAAAACAAGTAGAATAATATTACGTAACGGAATTTCTGGTAACATGTTACATTCAGATAAAATATTTTTGAATGATTTCTCTATAAGATTGCATAGAACAATCATCAGAGATTAGTCCCTTCATTTCTAAGATATATTATGAAAAGATGCCGAATTCTAGCAAATTGATAAATGTAGAGTTGCATAGTTACATGTATCATAAATAGGACAGTAGCAGAGAAAAACGTGGCCTGTATTTCTTGCAGAGGATATCTGTATATGCTAGTGAATACGGGAACAATAACACATTTGTTTCTTCATAACATAGTTGATATTCAACAAACATATCATTAAAGATGATATTTTGTCAATATGTAGTTCAATATTTGATGTCTAATCAAGCATTTCATTAAGTAGCATACGTTACTAATACTTTGAGTAACGTATGTTACCAGCATTCTACTCAATGTAATTCTTACACCAGAGGAATTTCGAGATATTTGGAATACGATATACATTCTTTGATATCAGAAGAACAAGTTCAGACCAAAACATTCTATCTGCTTAATCAATATTGTATATCAAACATTGCAGTTGTTGTAACAGTACTTACCGTAAGAGAAAATTAATCCTAATTCTCAAAGTTTAACACGTATTGACTTTCAAACTCAAATGTTCATAGTAGACGTTCATGTCGTATACCACATCATGCATAGAGAGAGAGAGCAAAAATAAGCCGGAAATTGTTCTATCATTCCCTTTAATTAATTTCTCGGTAACGAATGTTACATCACGAATGTTACATCTTGACACGTTTGTCAAATTTCAGACCAACCAATGACTTCTGCAACAGAAATGTATATATTTTCATTCTCTGTACACTACGAGATTTTTATAAAAGGGGTAACACATTTGCTCTGCAAATACGTTTTCATAAAAAGTTTATTGTATCGTATGTTACATTTCTAAAATCAGAATACAAAATTTTGAGAATAATGATGACTTCTTCTCATTGCCACATCCAAATATCGCTTGATGAATATTTTCCCACAGTTTTTGAATATTTTAGCGCCAAAATAGATCAAAAACATAAAGATAATACGAAATCTTTGTCCATACATTGGGTGTTTAATTGACCCTATGATCACATAATATAATCTGGCGACATGGAGTAATATATACACCACTGCTTAAAATCATACGCAAAAGGTGTTAAACTTTTATTGAATGAAAATTTAGGAAATACATATGATATTACCGCAAAGAAAATTAAAAAACACGCTCTCAGATTTTTATATTTGCTTGTTCAATTTTAAAAATTGAGTCGGCGACAGTCACGTATGTTACAAAATTAGGGTATCTACGCTTCCTACCAAGTTTATAAGTAAAGGGGAAATAAAAAGTATACCATGCCTAGGGAGGCTATGGGTCCATGAATGTATAGCACACAAAATATATGATTTGATATAGCTTATTTTCTAATAAAGTGCCGGCGACATCGATTGCACGCTTTTATTGACTTTGAGTGAAAAACCGAGGTCCCGTGTCACAGCAGGTGTGGCACGATAAAGATCCTTCCCTTCTCAAAGGCCATAAGCGCCGAGCATAGGTCTAAATTTTGCAGCCCTTCACCGGCAATGGTGACGTCTCCATATGAGTGAAATATTCTCGAGTGGGACGTTAAACAATATTCAATCAATCAAACACACGTGAATAGTTTAGACTGTTAAAACAAAACTCAGCAAAGTTTTTGCAAAAGACATGAAATTAAACTATATTGATAAAAGGACTAAAGACGATTTGTTTGGACATTCAACTCACACAGGGTCGATTCGGTTGGTTGGTTGTATATTGTTTTAAGTCCCGCTCCAGAAGTTTTCACTCATATGGAGCCTTCACTATTGTTGGTGACTCGGTCTCACTCAAAAGACCGCCCCCTTTAGTCTCCTTTTACGACAAGCTATCTATCGTATAAAACTAAACTAAAACCATTTCTAAATCTTAGAGATTAGAACACAACTTGGTCTCTCCAAACCCACAAAGAAATTGTTCAGACACATGACCTGAAGAATATTAACAAGTACCCCCTAGGGGCATAAACATCACGTGCGACCCTGCGGCATGCTGTTCGGTACTTTTTAGTCATCCATGTTGTCACAAGAGGGTTGGAATTTCATCATCAGCCATATTCTTTGCCTTCTTAACTGATTGGACTGGGGGTATGCTGCACTGAAACATGAAATCCTGCGAAAGAATTATCAGGGGTGGGGCGAGATGAGGGTAAAACACTGTTCGTTATCTTCACCTTGCATGGTACTATCACTGACGCGCGGTTGTATGAATCCAAATGTGAAAACAGTTGCGGTCCTTTAAAACTCCTCAAAATTATGTCCGTGGGGATCCGGGTTAGAATAGGCCCTCAGTACCCCTTGCATGTCGTAAGAGGCGACTAAATGGGGCGGTCCTTCGGATGAGATCGCAAAAACCGAGGCCCCATGTCACAGCAGGTGTGACAAGGATGAGTAAGCGTCCCCTGTCGACCGGTCACACACCCGCCGTGTGTGCCTTGATCAGTTACACGGAGTTATCCGTAGTGAAATCAGTGTGCCGAGAACGTCCCAACAATTGGTATTAAACACGTCAATACAGCATTTGACTCTATGATAGGTTATATTGGCAAACTAGATCGTTGTAACGACCATAGAACTTGCGAAATGTTGGCTTTAAACGAGACTGTTGGAACCCCTGCACCATCAACGTGTTTGTCAGTAGCCTGCTTCGATTTGCAAACTGACCACAAGCAGAACAAGCTTTTGCGTATCGAAGCAGTTGAGAGATATAAATACCATATATAGTTGACAATGGAATATTGCTACATAAATATGGGAAGTTGACGATCGAGAAGCTGAAATCATCCTGTTTGTCATAAAGTTGAGTTTTTAGTTTGCCGTTAATATCTACTACCAATAAAATATCTAAGTATGAAGCAGAAGTGGACGACTCTGTGGTGTGGAGGATGTTCAAACGTAACTGCTTCACACCTTGGAGAACTGTTAAAGGAAGTCACAAAATAGATACAAAATGAGTGTACTTTATTCATTATTGTCACCAAGTTTTTGTCGGTGAAAATCCGGTTTTTGATATTTGCTTATGAAATATTTGAGCACATACATGATATGTTTCTGCTAGGAATAGGTGGAAGCTGCTTCCCCTATTTATTTTGAATCCCCATACAATGGGATTAAGTTGCACTCTGTTGTGCTTGAGTGGACGAGTTTGTGCCAAACAGAATTTACATTTGCATCAGTCTCGCGTAAATATGCTTCATGATTCCTTTTTCACAAATTTTTATTTCAATGTATCTTTTAATATTATTAATTCTAATATATATATTATGACCCCTGGGTCGAGGCCTCTGCTGGTGTACTGTTAGTCCCAGAGGGTCTCTACAGCTCAGTAGCTAAGTACTTCGTTACTAGCTTGAAAATACGGATGTATATTTAATTGCTGTTATAAAATTTAGAAATTCATTTCAAAATTAAGGATTATCTCCCTCATGCATAGCTCTTATCCTTAGACGAATTTGACTCCACTTTTTTTGGCACACTGTTTTTGGCTATAATAGCTCTAAAACTTCATTGTTATTTCGGATTTCAAACATTTCGGTTGAGCATCACTGAAGAGACATTATTTGTCGAAATGCGCATCTGGTGCATCAAAATTGGTACCGTATAAGTTTTACATATATACATATATTTACCAGCTCCAAACATTGTTATATTAAATACAGGTGACACTTTTCTCTAATAACCCTCAGCGGGGGCCTTTCCTGACCGTGTCAGTTTTTTTAGTTTTTGAATGTCGTCAGTGGTACATGTACGTGTTATACCACGGACAGCATCCAGCAGTAAGAATGCTCCAAGGAAGATATGTAAATGCTGCATAACTATATAAAATACTAATGAATACTCTTTCTGCAAATGTAGAGCGTAACAAAATATCTATCTCTTTCGAACATGTCCGTCTTAAAGAGATGCAACATATTTTCCCATGCGAACCATGTTTTTTAAAAAAAAAAAAAAAAAAAAAAAGAGTAAAAGTTAAAAAGAAGGAATGACGGCTGACGATAATATGCTTCACTATTGTGGTCTAAATAAAAGAAAAGGAGTGACGCACATTGTAAATATTACCGTTGTTCTGTGACACAGGAATTTAAAAGAAATAGTTTTAAATTTTAACATTTTGAAGGCAGAATTCGGCCCCTAGCATTCGGAAGACCGATGAGAGAAGTTAATCATATACAACTATTCCT
>NC_079169.1:31644411-31806911 GCF_947568905.1 Ostrea edulis
ATATTTCTATTGAAATTGCTTTCATCTGTGATAGTGAATGTGTGTTTGTTACAAACTAGTTTGATCCGGTTATTAGTACCACCTGTCTGCGTAATATGGAGCGTCATAAAGGTCAACTGGTGCATTGGCTATTCCGTTTAACGTAACGAATAGGTCAACCATATGGCATTTTAGCACGTAAATCTAGTTTGTTTTACAACATTGCACATAAATATAAACAATAAAATGTCTTTCTTTGTTGACTCATCGGGTGATGAAGGTAGCAATCATTGCAGAAAAAATTAACCTAACCCGTATTTTTTTTCTATGCTAGCCACCTTCATCATCCGATGGAGCAACAAAGGAAGCATTTTATCGTTTAACACACACACACACACACTTTTCTTTGTGAAATCAGTGGTAGACTAAGTGAACACCTTTTTTCTTTTCTTTTTTTACAGATATGCTTGGTCTACATATTTTTGCAGAGTCCTAAGCTTCACATAAAATAGCAGGACTGAGGGTATAGAAAAGCTTCCGGTGCCAATTCTTTATCATGCTGTAAAATATCTATTATAATAACAATATTTTGTGGAGAACTCTTTTTGATTGATTGAATATTGTTTAACGTCGCTTTCGACAATTTTTCACTCACATGGAGACATCACCAGTACTGGTGAAGGGCTGCAAAACTTTGACGCTTTCGGCCTTTCAGCAGGGAGAGATTTTTATGGTGCCACACCTGCTGTGACACGGGCCCTCGGTTCCCCACAAGACAAGTCTTTTTGAAATGCACATTTCGTCAAATTGTTGGGTTGGAGAACGGGGGGGGGGGGGGGGGGGTGTTGTTACAGCCGTATTTGATATTTATTTATGTCCAAGTTGTAAAACAATGAATTCCGTGAATTTTATAAGTAATATGTTAAAAACAACAAAAGCACGATGAAATCATGTGACAATATAAATATAATCAGGCACGTTGCATCTTTTTTTGAAAAGGGACTGCCCCAGTCGGAGAAGAAGTTGGCCACGCAATTGTCTGGGAATTCTTATCTAGCAAAATTTGAAAAGAAATCAAAGCTCTGAATCCTAAATGTTTGGGGTAAGGGGACAAGGGTTGATCCTTTATTTCAAGTCGTCGGTTAATCTAATTACATTTCCATTACAATTCACTACTTCTATTTAAAATAAAGTCGGGAACCGGCCTGTATATAGATCAAACGTGAAAATTTCCAACTTTGCCTGTAATAATAGCGGGAAAAGAGCGATGTCGAAAAATAATATGAGACTAGTCCCCACCTCCACCCCAATGCAGTAATGAACCAATCTCTACTCAGAGTTGTCATTCCTTGCTCTCACTTACACATCTGTTAACGTCTCAAAATAAGCAATGCTATTCCACATGTAAATCCACTTTTTTACGGCTAATAAAACTAAGAACTATTTTATAAAATATTTTATGTGTATAGGCCTGGTGCAATAGAACTACCCAATATCCAAGTTTCAACCCAAATCAATGCTTCTTGTGTCACAAAATGACTTGACATCTGCTCAATATTTATTTATTTACGTATATTTTTGTAACTGAAGTCAAAACCATACTTTATTTGAGCATACGTGCCATTTTACAACAAGAGGCCCAAGGGCCTAGAATCGCTCTTCTGATAAATTGTACAATCCCACCATTTCTATTCTTAGCCTCTTAGTATTCTAAATCTTTAGTTAAATCCTAAGAATTCAAAAAAAGTAGGTCAATGTGACCTACTTTTTGGTCTACACATTTTGAGAACCCAAGAAATATCAACTGACAAAGTTTGATGATTTTAAGCCAATTAGTATCTGAATATTGAAATATAGCTGTCAAATTCCAATCGTAGGTCATGGTGACCTACTTTTTGGTCAGCGAACTCCGAACATGCAAGAAACATCAACTGACAAAGTTTGATGACTGTAGGTCAAATAGTATCTGAAATATATTAATATAGCCGTCAAATTCCAAAAGTAGGTCAAGGTGACCTATTTTTTTCCTCAACACCCTTCAAACATGCAAGACCCAACAACTGACAAAGTTTGATGATTGTAGGTCAAATAGTATCTGAATTATATAAATATAGCCGTCCAATTCCAAAAGTAGGTCACGGTGACCTACTTTTTGTCAACACCCTTTGAACATGCAAGACGCATCAACTGACAAAGTTTGATGACTGTAGGTCAAATAGTATCTGAAATATATAAATATAGGTGTCCAATTCCAAAAGTAGGTCAAGTTGACCTACTTTTTGGTCGAAACCCTTCAAACATGCAAGTCCCATCAACTGACAAAGTTTGATGACTGTAGGTCAAATCGTATTTGAAATATATAAATATAGTCGTCAAATTCCAAAAGTAGGTCAAGGTGACCTACTTTTTGGTCGACACACTCCGTTGACTCAAGATGCATCAACTGTCAAAGTTTGATGATTGTAGGTCAATTAGTGACTGAAATATATAAATATAACTGTCAAATGCCAAAAGTAGGTCACAGTGACCTACTTTTTGGTCAATACACTCCGAAGACTCAAGATGCATCAACTGACAAAGTTTGATGATTGTAGGTCAAATAGTGTCTGAAATATAGTAATTTAGCTGTCAAATACCAAAAGTAGGTCACGGTGACCTACTTTTTGGTCGACACAAACCGAAGACTGAAGACTCATCAACTGACAAAGTTTGATGATCCTAGGTTTTACAGTGCCCAAAATATGCATCTAAAATTGAAAATGTGAAATTTGAATATCTGCAAAATTCAAAAAGTAGGTCACTGTGACCTACTTTCTTTATAAATATGTTTCAAGGCCTCAAGATGCATCAACTTACAAGATTTGATGATTCTAAACCTCTCGGTATTTGAAATAACAACTTAAAATACATCTATAAATGATAAGCCATAAAATTCAGAAAGTAGGTCACGGTGACCTATTTTTCAGTTGACGCATTTCAAGGTCCCATGATCCACCAACTGACAAGTTTTGATGATCATAGGCTTCAAAGTGTCCAAGATATGCATCAAAATTAATTTTAAAATAAATACCTGCAAAATTCAAAAAGTAGGTCACCGTGACCTACTTTTGAGACAACTTGACACAAGGTCCTAAGATGCATCAACTGTCAAAATTTGATGATCCTAGTCCTTATAATGACTAAAATATCTAAGATTTAAGGAATTTAAAAAAAAATTAAATTTAGGTCAACTTTGAAGTGACCTTGAGACCACGCCCTTTGCCCCAGGGTAATGCCTTAAACAATTTTTAATCTACAACATATCCTCATCCTTATGTGTAAGTTTGGTGATAATCTGCCCTGTGGTTCTTGAGAAGAAGATTTTTTAGCAACCACTATTTTTTTTTGTATTTTCCTGATTATCTCCCCTTGTTAAAGGGTCACATCCCTCTATTTAGTATGTATGAAAGCCCTTGGGCCAATGATACCCTGTAACAAATTTGAAAAAAAATTGGCCAAGGGGTTCTTGAGTTATAGCCCTTTTTCTAAAAAGTTTACGCACACCGCACAAATGGCCATAGCATTAGCTCTTTGAGCCTTTGGCTCAGAAGAGCTAAAAATCTTGTAAAATCCTTGACAGAGGTGTAAGTGAGTGCAAGGAACGATACCTCTGGGTAGAGATTGATAGAATACTTGTAACTACGCTCTATTTAATGCTGAAATTGAAATTGTGAGTATGTATGAAGCCAGTTGTAATGGAATTTACGCTCCTCTTATTACCACCATTTGCCCGATTTTGTGGTTTGATAAAACTGGAAAATTATAGTTTCTGTATGTAGTCGCTGTGTAAAGGATAACTCCCCGTTAATGGCATAACATTTATATGCTGTGCTATTGTAATATAACAAGTATTACACGAGAAATTGGAAATTGCAAATAACAAAACCCAAACACATTCTTATTCATTGATGGCCAACAGGTAAATGCACAATAGGAAAGTGATTATATTCCATTGCCATTCATTTACATTATTTTGTCGCCGTTTGATGACTATAATAGAAAGATAAATTCATTGTGTTGTAGTATTTGTAACGATGGAAAGAGAGACAACCACCACGAGGAATTCAACATTTTTGGCCGGGTTGCACAACGTGCATCCAGCTTACAGTATGGTGAAAAGCGGACCGGTGTCCCTGTATTTGTGTAATTACTCCCCACACTTCTAACTTGACGTTCCTCAAACTGTGTACAGTTGTTATGGACACGTTGAAGATGTACATGTGTCTTTTTGAAAGTGATCAGACATTTTCGAAAAATTTACATGTAGCTGAACTTTGTCATTTTTAGCTTGTCTTGAATATACGGTACCTAATTTGTTCTTAAAACTCATCTCACAACCTTTATAGCTGACAAGAATTTATAAATATAGTAGAATTATCTGTGTCCGCCATATTTCTCTGCTTATCCGCCATATTAGACGAATGTTCTATTGTTAAATGTATCAGAGTTCTCATGGTATATAAGGGGGGTGGGGTGAGGGTGGGTGCTCCGTTATCTAGAGCATTGCTCGCGTCGGTAAGTGAGAAAGTTTCGCAGTTTACTTTTGGAAGGTCAGTGGTCTTTTCCAATGTACATAGTATCTGGGTTCTCTCTTCCACCAATAAAAACTGGGCGCCACCGGATAACTGAAAAATTGTTGAGTGTGGCGAAAAACATCAATCAATGAATTTGGTAGCATTCACAACATGTAGCATACACCCCGTGCACAACATTAATTTTTCGTCGATATCTTTTTATGACGATTGGTTTTATTCACTGACAGTATATGCATAAACTCGTACAGATAACATGTAATTATTGGTCGTATAAAAGTGACGATAAAACAAAATGATGTCTTGATGTTTGACACGCGGTTGATTATAATTGATTGATTTTATCTTGCTTAAAGTCTCGCTCGAGAATTTTTCACTCATATGGAGACGTCACCAAGACCGGTGAAGGGCTTCAAATTTAGGCCTATGCTCGGCGCTTATGGCCATTGAGGGTTCTTTAGCGTGCCACACCTACTATGAAACTGGTCATCCGTTTTTAATGTCATCTCTGAGGACCCGTGACATTCACACCTGATGCCGAGCGTTTGGCGATGGAACTGTCACTACCTATTTTAACGACTTAGGTCTGTCGTGGCTGGGATTCGATCCCCGGCCTTCCGCATGCGGGGCGAACGCTATAACCTCTCTGCCCAAAGTTGCTCCGGTCGCCGAAATTGTGTTGAGGTGTTTGATAAAACTAAAAAGTGTAGTGTATATATTTGTTTCCATATATTACCGTATTAATGATTTCTTCCGTAACCATAGGCTTTCTTGCGAAATATATCCATTAATTGAGATATTAACCAAAAACGAACCTCGACCATCTATATTTCCACTTTGGTAGCCTGCATCCCGGTCACAACATACCCTACTTCCCGGTCACAACATACCCTACTTCCCGGTCACAACATGCCCTACTTCCCGGTCACAACATACCCTACTTCCCGGTCACAACATTCCCTACTTCCCGGTCACAACATACCCTACTTCCCGGTCACAACATACCCTACTTCCCGGTCACAACATGCCCTACTTCCCGGTCACAACATGCCCTACTTCCCGGTCACAACATACCCTACTTCCCGGTCACAACATAGCCTACACCCTACATATCGGGATATACTCAGTGTGATATTTTCACAGTGTAACAGTGATTATGCTAATGATGGGTAATTAATGCCAAGTGGCCTCAAATAAATCTGATGACGGAACACAATTCATAAGAAAAATAGCTAATGCTTTAAAATATTTACATAAATATGCTTCATTTTATATACTGACCAGTAGAAGATAAATTACTAGCTCCATCATTGCATAAATCATCTTCAATTTTCGGGTTGAACAAAAATTGAACAAAACTGAATCAGCTCATGAAAGGTGAAGATAACAGATAACGAACAGTGATCAATCTCGTACCTCCCATAAGCAATACAACATAGATAGTTGGGCAAACACGGACCCCTTGATTTACTAGAGGTGGGATCAGGTGCCTAAGAGGACTAACCATTCCCTGTCGACCGGTCACACCCGCCGTGATTCCTCTTGAATTGATATTCATAACCGATTGCTTGCATGTAAAACCCATATATCAGTTTCCGTAATTCTATGTTTTTGCACGTCTACCCTAGACATGATCAGTATGGGAATGTCTGATGTTGATTCAATTTCCTAGGCTGCTTAATCTTTGTTTTTGTTTGGAGTTGGTCCACTTTGTTTACTTATTTAAACTTGTTATTTACATTATTTTTCTTTCAAACCTTGTTCATTTCTTGTTTCATTTTTATAGTGTTCATTCATTAACATAGTTTATTTTTAGGTTTTTTGGGGTTTTTTTGTGTTGATATTTTTCTCTTATTATCTTTTATAAATTATTTATTCTTAGTGCATAGTTAAAATAGAATCTCTCTGGGTACGAGTTAACTTTACTATTTGTCAACGTAATAGGGTTAACTCGTTCCACTTGAGATTAATTAAGTCTATTTTTATCACTTCGTACATTTTGGATCAGCTCTTTGGACGAATATGGCATGTCCTAATTCGCTTCACTTTTGACCTTGATTTGCAAGCCTAAAGACCAAAAACCATGTAGTCTGCGTTGTAAATACGTTTGTAGATTAGTTTAGTTGTAGTGCTTGATGTATTTATATGTAGTTTTTGTTATTATTCTTTGTTGATATTGGCCACATTATGTAATTCTTTTCGTTTGTCCTGAAGAAGGGACGGGTCGTTCCGAAAATTTGACAATCTGGTTGTTCGTGTCGTTGGTCATTTTCGTGCTTTGTACAAATTTTTGTATTTGACCTTGTATCCATGTTGTGGATCCGACACTTTTAGGTATCTGGTGTTGTTGGAACTTAGTGCTCTTATATATATATATCGCATTGTAATTCCTTGCCCTTAAGTTCTAAACAATAAGTATGATGGAAAATAGTAATTCTATTTGCTATGATTTGAACTCCATAGGATACAGTCATGGCCTTACAAGCTTTATCTGAATCGATCCACTTAACATCTGGTATTTTAACCCAAAACGTGAAAGTAACTGTTAACACTGACAATGTGAGCCAAGCATTCAACATCAACGAAAGAAACAAAATGGTTCTTCAAAAATTCCAGGTAACAGATTTTGAATTTACAACACATGGTTTCTATCATACATTTACTTATCTATCAGAGGTGCAATAAAATAGTCATGTATTTATAATTGAAGATAAATAATTATTTAACGATAATAAAATTCATTCTCATTCTCTCTCTCTCTCTCTCTCTCTCTCTCTCTCTCTCTCTCTCTCGAATATATCAAATAGTGAAAGTATATTAATGATATCATTTCTATATTGTATAATTGACTTTTTCCCACTGTTAACAATCTCAATCGATAATAAGATTGACTTTCTGTGTGACAATAAACCATCCTAACCGATAATAAAATTGACTTTCTATGTTACAGCCTGTTGGTATACCACGAGTGGTGAATGTCACAGCCAGCGGTCAAGGTTTAGCTTTAGTTCAGGTATGTTCACTTTATCATGAAATTTTATAATATGTTCATCAAACCTATTTTTTGGGGCCTCCGTGGCCGAGTGGTTAGAGCATTGCGGCCTCTCACCTCTGTCGGCGTGGGTTCGAATCCCGCTCGCGCCGGTAAGTGAGAAAGTTTCCCAGTTTACTTTCGGAAGGTCGGTGGTCTCTTCCCAGGTACACTGTATCTGGGTTCTCTCTTCCACCAATAAAAACTGGGCGCCACCATATAAGTGAAAAAGTGTTGAGTGTGGCAGAAAACATCAAAACAAACATAAACAAAAAATCAAACCTATTTTAATAAAGTATTGTTGTACATCGGATATCATATTTAGTTTGCGATGTATGATATTTAATTTTGTGTAAATGTAGTCGTTAAGGATGTCATGATAATGTATGGCGGTAAACTTGTAAATTAGTGGCAATACTTTGTACATGTATAGCATTCTAAAACTTACAGGGATCAACTTTATGACAACGGAATGATTTCAGATTCTCCATCGTCAACTTCCCACATTAATGTAGCAATATTCCAATATCACCTGCATATGGGGTTTATATCTCTTAACTGATTCGATACGCAAGAGCGTGTTCTGCGTATGATAAGTTTTTAAATTGAGACAGGCTACTGAGAAGCACGTTGATGGTACAGGGGTTTCAACAGTCTCGATTGAAGTCAGCATTTTTAAAACTTAATCACAGTTGACTCCATAGATATTGTCAATGAGGAACTCCAGCATCTCTTCAACATAATCTTTTAGATCCCTGTACGTAGAATCAGAGTTGTGTCGAAAAATCATTGATGTGATGCTGTTGGAAAGGTCTTTTATATTTTTGAGTTCACATTTCATTTACACCACTTCTCGTATATGTTGTAGCAGATCAAGTTTCTACTTAGAAGCAGTTACTATTTAAGATGTAAAACTTATACGATACCAATTTTGATGCACCAGCTGCTCAAGCAGAAATATTGGAAATCCGAAATAACAATAAACTTGTAAGAGCTAAAAAGAAAAACAGAGTACCAAAGACTGGTGTCAAATTCGTCTAAGGATCAGAGCTATGCATGAGAGAGATACTCCTTAATTTTGAAATTAATTTCTAAATTTTATCACAGCAATTAAATATACATCCGTATTTTCAAGATGTGATGAATATGCAGAGGAATGCTTATTGAATGATGTCATAACTATGTATGGAGATGCAGCTGTACCTTATTTCATGACATGTTATGAAGTAACAGATTTAACTGATGCTGTTACTATGCATGCCATTAAGATGCAATTCTTACTTTTCTCTCAAAAGGATATATTGTCATTCATATACGTGTAATACAATGAATTTCTATTTGGGTTTTACTCCAAACCAGGCAAACTTCTTTCAATGAAATCTAATTGATAGGAATACTGAATATGTTATATAGACAACGCGTTACATACAGCCGTCCTCGATTCTGCTTATCTAATGAACGTTAATACCTATTGTACCAAAGTGTTGTTTTTACAATGTTGATATCCATCACGATGCTTACCGATCATTGTAAATGAATAATTTTATTGATAATGATATGTAAATTACTTATTTGGTTTTAAAATAATACCTAGACGACTCTAAATGCTGGTAAATATGAACTACATCATGTTGTTTCACTAAAAATGGTTATATGCGTGCATGCAATAGGCTGATAGTAAATGTTTATAGATGTAGATATACATAATAAAATAAATATTCATATGTTTCATGCATGTATACCGAAGGAAATGTAAAGAAAAATTGTAGTTCCAATGTATAGATACGTTTAGAAGTTTGCTTTATTCTAATTTGGTAATATTCACATATCTAGTAAAATCAAAATTAAGTTTGCTTCGGTCAAATGTTTACCTAGGAAAAATCTCGATATTTTAATCCTAAACATTCTACTATTTGATTCCAGGTTGCGGTGAATTACAATATCAAAGAACAAATCGAGAGACCAGCCTTTGTGATCAGTGTTGCTAGCTTGACAGAAACAATGGAATCCATATCTACAAGGATTTGTACAAGGTAAACAGTTCGAATTTGTGGGATATATTTATTGCCAATGTTTTAACAGTATATCCAAGATATGTTGTGTGAATTCTTTGTTTAGATACAACAGTTCTAATGATGTGCATAGCGGTATGGCCATTTTAGAATACGGTGTTCCATCAGGATTCGAAGCTGACTTGGAAAGCATTAGTTCTCATCCAGATCTGAAAAAATCTGAAGTAGATGAGAGAAGGGTCATTCTCTATTTTGACAAGGTTAGTACATCTCTCTAGAACGAATTCAATTCAAATATATAGCACCATCTGAATTTCACTTCTTTTATCGTGATTAATTGGACGATAAGAAAGTAAAATTATATGAAAAATTACCGGTTTGGTACTGTAGAACCTTCATCAATATTGCGAAAAATACTTTATTTCATGTTTATTGTTTAATCTTATATCATTTGATTGTCGAATTCTATAGAATCCCTAGATTTTGTTTGCTACCAATATTACCCATACAAGTATTTTATATATAATCACTAATGAAGGACTCCAATAATAGTTTCTGTACGTTTTATTAACTACAGATAACCCAGAACGAGGCTTGTATCACAGTAAACGCAGAGAGAAGGACCATGGTGGCGAACGTTAAACCCTCACCTGTCCGTGTGTACGAGTACTACAACCCAGGTGATGTATTGGAGTACAATAGAAATATGTATCATGTGTACATACCATGATATAAATATCAAAGCCAAGCTGCTGATTTTATAAATAAATGTTGAAATATAGAGAATAATATACACCACTTAATGTAAGATTTCAGGGAACTCCCGCAAAGTTCACAAATATATATTTATTTCATTATATATGAAATCTGCCTCATACTTAGATATTTTATTGAAAGTAGACAATAACGGCAAACTGACAACTCAAATGTATGACAAACGGGATTATTTCAGCTTCTCCATCGTCAACATCCCATATTTATGTAGCAATATTCCATTATCACCTGTATATGGTGTTTATATCTCTCAACTGATTCGATATACAAGAGCTTGTTCTGCGTATAGTCAGTTTTTAAATCGAGGCAAGCTACTGACAAACAAGTTGATGGTACAGGGGTTTCAACAGTCTCGACTGAAGTCAGCATTTCGCAACTTCTATGGTCGTTATAACGATCTAGTTCGTTAATACAACCTATCATTGGGTCCAATACGGTCTGACATGTTTCATACCGATTGTTAGGCCGTTCTTGGCACACTGATTTTGACTACGGATAACTCCGTTTACCTGATCAGGATATAGGGCTCAAGGCGGTTGTGACCGGTCAACAGGGGATGCTTACTCCTCCTAGGCACCTGATCCCACCTCTGGTGTGTCCAGGGGTCTGTGTTTGCCCAACTATCTATTTTGTATTGCTTATAGGGTTTTGATCACTGTCCGTTATCTTCATATCTCATGATGTTTCAAACAAGTCATTTCTATTATACATAAGATATCATGCGAGTATTACTTTTGAGAAATGTTTCTTATAAACGGTTTTGGAATGAATAGCTATGGCCTTCCACGCAAAATTTAGATATATCGAAGACGTTTTATTTATTAACAATAATAATTTTCATTGATATGTCGATTCGGAATATTCATTATGACAAACGGGATGATTTCAGGTTCTCCATCGTCAAGTTTCAATATTCATGTAGCAATATTCCATTATAAACTGCATATAGTGTTTAAATTTCTCAAGTGATTCGTTGCACTAGAGCTTGTTCTGAGTATGATCAGTTTTTTAATCGAGGTAGGCTACTGACAAATAAGTTAATGGTGTAGGGGTTTCAACAGTTTCGTTTGAAATAAGCATTTCACAAATTTTATGGTTTTTATAACGATCTAGTTTGCCGATACAACCTATCATTGTGTCAAATGCTGTCTGACGTGTTTCATACCGATTGTTAGGCCATACTTGGCACACTGACTTTGACTACGGATAAGTCTGTTTACCTGATCAAGATATAGGGCTCACGGCGGGTGTGACCGGTCGAAAGGAAATGCTTATTTCTACATTGCACCTTATCCAACTTCTGGTATGTCCTGGGGCAGGGGTTCGTGTTTGCACTACTCTTAATTTTTTTATATATATATATAATTTTCAGCTTTTTGGGAGTTGAACTATGTTCAATCTCCCTGGGTCATCACGCACTTTTCTGCGCAGTAATTTGTATTGATTTGTATAGTGGTCGTCAGCGGGGGTTCTGTGTCAGCTGATTTACTCCTAGGTAAATCAACATAAACTTTTATAAACATCCGCCATTAAATAATCCATGTAACTTTTCTGAATTAATCTAATTTTGATAATTTACATGTAAATAAATGCAATGATATTGTATTCAAATCAATTTGAATACAAGATTTCGATCAAATTGATACTGATAGACATAGAAAAATAAAAGATAAGGTTGAAAATTGTCGTTTGTAGCACAGCGTCACCTATAAACATTGATAGGGAAACGAACGACAACTGCACACAAGCCCTATTGACACCGTGGCGCGAAATATCGAATATGGTGCGAAACCTCAGAAAATTTACAAGAAATAACTCTACAACATTGTGTATGTGTATATATTTGGGTTTTTTTTTAATGTGATATAAAAAATGCTTGATGTTACATGTAGATTGAATTAAAACACGTCATTCCCAGTCAACAACTTTCGATTGGGATCGGAATACGAAATAAAATTTCTTATATCCGGTGGCAAAGTGAAACTGCTTCATGCTTCAAGTTATTGAATTACGTAGTAATTGCACGTTACACATTAGAGAACTGTTCCTTTCAATAAAGAAAGTCACAAAATAGATACAAAATGAGTGTACCTTATTCATTACTGTTACCGAGCTTTCGTCGACTATAATCTCGAAATGGCGTGTTTCGCTGCGCTTGATGATCTGACGGTAAGGTCCACATTTTCTACGTGAGTAGTGTGATATTTGTTTATGAATTTTTTGCGCATACATGGTATGTCTCGGCTAGGAATAATGGAAACTTTCTCACCTATGTATGTAAAGACATATTAATCTCTATTTTTAAAAATGTAGAACACTTTTATCAAATGACAATGTTTGAAAACGCTTAGAGCCCCTATGTCAGAATTTCCTTTTCCAAGACATCAATATGTCAAATTCATTATCCTTTTTGAATAGTATGTACCATATTTTGTACCAGTTATCCATTTTGAATCCCCTATTACAATGGGATTTTGCTGCACTCTGTAATGTTTGAGTGGATGTCGTGAGTGTGTGTCAAACAGAAATTTTAAGAGCATGGGATAAGGTGCTGCCATGTATTACTTCACTATCAAAGTTTAACCCAGTTGCCACAATGTTGAATTTATGCTGCAAAAAGGATTGGAAATTGCTCTGGTCAAAACACATTGTTTATTTGTCTACAGATGAAAGAGACATGAGGATTCTCCCTCACAAACTGAAAAAAAAAAGTTATGGATCTTGTACATGTATAGTTTATTAATCACTATAGATTTCCAGCATCACTATTGTCTGATTCCACTATATGCTTTCCATACTGTCAGGTTCATTCACCCCCTGTTTGAGCCACAGTATAATATCCCAAATACCTTGGCAATAAATAACATTATTTGACTAGTGTTTCATTTTTAGCGGAGTTGCGATGAAGTCGAACTCGGCTTATGATCTGATGAAGTGCCTTTGGGCGGGCAGGCGGGCACGCATCAACATTTCATTTCCGCACCATAGCTCTTGAGCAAATTATAGGATCTCATTCAAACTTAGATGGATTGTCACCCTCAGTAAGATGAGGAAGCCTATCGATTCTGGGGTCACTAGGTCAAAGGTCAAGGTCACTGGCTATAAATAGACTGAAATTTGGAGAAAATTTTGTTTTCCGCACCATAGCTCTTGAACGAATTATAGGATCTCAATCAAACTTAGATCGATTAAGTAAGACAAGAAGCCTATCGATTCCGGGGTCACAAGGTCAAAGTCACAGTGGCTATAAATAGACTGAAATTTGGAGAAAATTTTGTTTTCTGCACTATAGTTTTTTAACAAATTATAGGATCTCAATTAAACTTAGATGGATTATCGCCCTTGATGAGACAAAAAAGCCTATTGATTTTGGTCAAGGGTTAAAGGTCAAGGTCACAAAGGATTTAAGTCGGCTGAAATTTATGTACGCAAAATTTTGCTCCTTGCTTGATAATTCTTGAAAACTTTTCTGCCGGTTCCCTCTATGCCCATTCCTTGCGCAACTCGGCTTGTGCATTTCTGATGCCCGACAATTTTTAATTTTTTTGCATTTCATTTATTTTGAGTTATTATACAATTATTTACCATTCCATTGATCCCCTACAGGACTGTAGTATACTCAGGTGACAGTTTAGCATATTGGACTACCTTTTCAAGTAATGAATACTTAGAATTAGCTATAACTAGGATTAAACTTGAATGTATATATACAGGGGAAAAACTTCTTCATAACTGCAAGGCATTGATAACCATATTGATTTGAATGTTTGTGCCATAATATGTGGTCACATTTTTCATGAGAATATAAAGGGGTGAAATTCTAGAAAACAACAACACGACTTCAGTTACTCGAGGAGCGTTGTGGCCCATGGGCCTTCCATTATCCATGTTTGCTGTTGTAACGCTTTGAAACAACAACAGTTGATTTGTATCTAAAATCATGATAATATTCAGTCATTTATCCCCCTACCCTTCCAGTACTATCTTTTCTAACTGAATTTCCACAATGTTCAACTCCCACGAGTACTTTAAGTACTTTGATTATCATTGAATATCTGATTAAGTTCGGATAGCAATTCGAAACGCAAAATTATATTTCTATTATCTGTAGTTTTCGATGTTTTACAATTTTATTTTCAGCAAAACAAGTGACAACCTTCTATACACCCTCAATTTTGAAACAAACCAGCTACTGTGATGTGTGTTCGAGCTGTACATGCGTAAGTTGTTCTGGAAACGCATTTAAATATTGTGATTCTAAGTTAAAACAGTTGAAGGATTACAGTAGCGGAAAATATTTAACTTACACTTAAGAAGATGCAGACCGTAATTGTACACCAGTCAATCAGTTTTCATGTTGGTAAAACGTAATGTTAATACCTGTACTAAGGTAATGTTAATACCTGTACACACGCAATGTTAATACCTGTACTAAGGTAATGTTAATACCTGTACACACGCAATGTTAATACCTGTACACACGTAATGTTAATACCTGTACACACGTAATGTTAATACCTGTACACACGTAATGTTAATACCTGTACACACACAATGTTAATACCTGTACACACGTAATGTTAATACCTGTACTAAGGTAATGTTAATACCTGTACACACACAATGTTAATACCTGTACACACACAATGTTAATACCTGTACACACGCAATGTTAATACCTGTACACACACAATGTTAATACCTGTACACACGTAATGTTAATATCTGTACTAAGGTAATGTTAATACCTGTACACACACAATGTTAATACCTGTACACACGTAATGTTAATACCTGTACACACACAATGTTAATACCTGTACACACACAATGTTAATACCTGTACACACGCAATGTTAATACCTGTACACACGTAATGTTAATACCTGTACACACGCAATGTTAATACCTGTACACACGTAATGTTAATACCTGTACACACGTAATGTTAATACCTGTACACACACAATGTTAATACCTGTACACACGTAATGTTAATACCTGTACACACGTAATGTTAATACCTGTACTAAGGTAATGTTAATACCTGTACACACACAATGTTAATACCTGTACACACGTAATGTTAATACCTGTACACACGTAATGTTAATACCTGTACACACACAATGTTAATACCTGTACACACGTAATGTTAATACCTGTACACACGTAATGTTAATACCTGTACACACGTAATGTTAATACCTGTACTAAGGTAATGTTAATACCTGTACACACACAATGTTAATACCTGTACACACGTAATGTTAATACCTGTACACACGTAATGTTAATACCTGTACTAAGGTAATGTTAATACCTGTACACACGCAATGTTAATACCTGTACACACGTAATGTTAATACCTGTACACACGTAATGTTAATACCTGTACACACACAATGTTAATACCTGTACACACGTAATGTTAATACCTGTACACACGTAATGTTAATACCTGTACTAAGGTAATGTTAATACCTGTACACACACAATGTTAATACCTGTACACACGTAATGTTAATACCTGTACACACGCAATGTTAATACCTGTACACACACAATGTTAATACCTGTACACACGTAATGTTAATACCTGTACACACGTAATGTTAATACCTGTACTAAGGTAATGTTAATACCTGTACACACGCAATGTTAATACCTGTACTTAGGTAATGTTAATACCTGTACACACGTAATGTTAATACCTGTACACACGTAATGTTAATACCTTTACACACGCAATGTTAATACCTGTACACACACAATGTTAATACCTGTACACACACGTAATGTTAATACCTGTACACACACGTAATGTTAATACCTGTGCACACACAATGTTAATACCTGTACACACACAATGTTAATACCTTTACACACGCAATGTTAATACCTGTACACACGCAATGTTAATACCTGTACACACGCGTAATGTTAATACCTGTACACACGCGTAATGTTAATACCTGTACACACACGCAATGTTAATACCTGTACACACGTAATGTTAATACCTGTACACACACGTAATGTTAATACCTGTACACACACATAATGTTAATACCTGTACACACACGTAATGTTAATACCTGTACACACGCAATGTTAATACCTGTACACACGCAATGTTAATACCTGTACACACGCAATGTTAATACCTGTACACACACGCAATGTTAATACCTGTACACACACGCAATGTTAATACCTGTACACACGTAATGTTAATACCTGTACACACACGTAATGTTAATACCTGTACACACGTAATGTTAATACCTGTACACACGTAATGTTAATACCTGTACACACGTAATGTTAATACCTGTACACACACGTAATGTTAATACCTGTACACACACGTAATGTTAATACCTGTACACACGCAATGTTAATACCTGTACACACGTAATGTTAATACCTGTACACACGTAATGTTAATACCTGTACACACGAACACTGGTCAAATAGTCGACTAAGAGACATATACTTGAAGATTAGTCAAAAGTGTGTTTATACCAATGTCATGTATACTTGAGGAACTTTGTTGCAATAGGTACTGTATTTTACTGCTGACTAGGTCCCTAAGTCACACGAGATGTAACCCAGCATGTGCTTGTTATAGGTGCGATGTTGGTATATAATGAAATATTTTGAAGTGGCATAATATAAGAACCGCATTGAGACTCGAATTGGAAGGGGGTGCTTGCAAATATGTACGCATTATTTTTGTTTAATAGCTAAAGATGTATTTCAAAATTATTTGATATTAGGGTGTTTCTAGAATTATTTAGTCATATAAGTCCATGTTGACAGAGTCGAAAAAGAATGCTTACATGTAGACTTTTTATACAAGTCAGTGTTAATTATGTATTAATCAGTTTACCGTAAATAATTTGCAGGGAACACGGAAGTAATGAGTGAATATCGTTAAAGACGAACAATTCCAGTATATGTTTGTGACGTTAATTCTGTTATGTATGTCTTAGCATTAAAATTCACATGGTTCGCAATTTTGTAATCTTTCACTTCATGAACACAAATTGTTTATTGATGAAGAGGTAAAGATAACGAACAGTGATCAGTTTCATAACTCCTAACTTATAATAAGGAATACAAACTAGAGAGTTGGGCAAACATGGACCCCTGGATATACCATGGGTGGAATCAGGTGCCAAGGAGTAAGTATCCCCTGTCGACCGGTCACACCCGCCGTAAGCCCAACTCTCTGTTTTGTATTTCTTATAGGAGTTATGAGATTGATCACTGTTCGTTATCTTCACCTTTCATAAACAATATGAATACGCAATTTCCGAGTTATCCATAGTTCTTTCTCTTTGTGGAACTCTTACGCGCAATGAGACGCAAAACATACTATTGTACACACGCAGTGGGTACGAATGCTTATCGCTGCCTTCATTTATTGCATAAAGGATGATTATCTGACATCAATAAACACCCAAATTGCAGGGACACACAATATTAGTAAGTTTATTAGTTAGTATTTAATAATAAAATAGCTCAAACAGAAATCGATAATCACCAATTTTCTTTGATCAAAATATCACTCGTGCAAAAGAGGAAATAAAAAATAATTTCATATTTAATTTAATGGCCTAATTCAATCAAATATTATTTTTGATATGGTCAGTTTTATATATATCAACGGCTGATATAAACAAAATTTACACTTTCATTACTTATATCAGTATTTTCATAGCTACTACATGTATATAGTATAAGTATACATCTTGTACCCATCCAAGCGTTCAAGAGAACACTGAACGTACTTCTATCACAGAAGAGCTGATATCTCAGACGTTGCGTATTGAAAAGTGAAGTCAGCCATAAGGAACCAATTAAGGAAATATTATTTCTATTGCCTTGTTAGCTGAGAGATCATGTGATTGATTGAATATTGTTTAACGTCCCTCTTGAGAATATACGTCACTATTGCCGGTGAAGGGCTGCAAAATTTAGGCCTATACTAGGCGCTTACGGCCTTTGACCAGGGAGGGATCTTTATCGTGCCACACCTGCTGTGACACGGGACCTCGGTTTTTGCGGTCTCATCCGAAAGTCCCCCCATTTAGTCGCCTCTTACGACAAGCTAGGGACATTGAGGAGCTATTCTAACCGGATCCCGAGGGGGGGGGGGGGTACTGAGGAGATATAACCCGGATCCCTACGGGACGAGAGACCAAGTGAGTTTCTCTGAAAACTTGGTATCTGGCGCTGTCTTTACTTAATTTTTGCATTTTCATCTTCTCCACAACCACCGAGGAAATTGATCTACATCTGTAAATGTGAAAATAACAAACAGTGAACAAAGGACAGAAAGGGTATTTAGGTAAAGGATTTTCAAATTTATTCATTTCAGCATCCATGCTCCTTGCAAGGGGAAATAATTTGCAGTTTGTTAAAATAGGGTGGGCAATTAAAAAACTTCAAGAGCCACTTGGCGAGAAAAAGATAAAAAAAATATATGTGAAAGCTTCCTTAGAGACAGCAGATTTAAAATGGTTTAAATCTTGGCTATTGAATGTCACAACAGGGACATTTTTCTAAAATCCCCAAAACAACAGGATTTGATTAGTTACATCGATATGCAGTTTGCTCAAATCATGACCGTGGGGTTACGGTCGGGCCACAATGGACTTTTTCGAGAAGGGCTAACTTTTACATTGACAAGAGCAAAATGTACGGAATCCTTTTCGTGACATATCTGTATACATGAATATAAAGATGAACAGATGCAATATACCGAAATGTTCAAGTTTTCTAAGCATGATAGGACGCAGCTGATGTATAATGTACACACGAACTACAAGCGGAAATGCATAGTGTGACTTCAGTAAATCTTTAACATGTATTCATAAAATCAAATTGATTGTTGTAGAATTTGTGATATTTTCACAAGACATGTTACAAATAAAATGGAGAAACGACAAAAGAAAACACAGAATAATCGATATTACATGAGATAGTTATTATAAACTGTTACAGAATATAAAGAGTATCCACCACTCCTTACGCGGTCCAGTTTAGGCTATCTGAGAACAACCACAGTGCTGTTATAAATGTATCTTTGTGCACTTCGCACCATATGACGTCACAATGAAAAAGTACGTCACAACGTACAGGTTCTGAAAGTTGTATCGCGGGGAAAGTGTATTTTGTTGTTATTTACCACTGTTATCAAGTGATAAGCTGTATACATGAAACGTTTCGTGTCAAATGATTATGTATATTATTGCTTTATAATATCAAATAATTATCCATTTGTAATATGTAGTATGCACGAAGGTGATATTCATATTATATTGTGACCTTGAAATCGCCCCTAATCTGAATGACTGGTGAATTTAAAAATTCTCTTATGTACATAAATAATTTCCTACTACAGAAACAATGGCAGAGTTCAGGTTCATCTGCTATAAAAAACAATATGATTTTTTTAATAAATATTTTCTAGATATATGCATGCATTTGAAAAGTGGAGGGACAAATTTCTTTTTTTTATATTAACGGAATGTGGACAACCCCGGTAATTCGCCGATGACTGTTGATATGTTGTTAAGTATGGTTCCACGTAAAAATCAGGCAAAATCGCATTTTCTTGATAAGTCCATGTTCACGAAATGAACCCAAACTTAGCATACTAACTCACCGTAATATGTTTGGCAAATATACAAAGTAGTTTTGATTTATTTCGCCTTGTTCCAAAATTATGGACAGATAATTATGAACATGGAGAATTCACGCTTAGTGCAAATCTATACAAAACACTACTTGTAATCCCTTTGAAATCTAAAAACAGCAAAGCAGGTATGAAAATATATCATTATATAACATTAAACAAATAAAAAAGGCATGCTCTGAAATAAATATTTTTTTTGAAAGTTTCAATATAACATTTTAAAACCTCTCTGAATGTTTCGATTTTAATGCAATTTCGGTTATCGTTCTTGAATTTAACCTCGATGATCGCTAGGGGCGCTGCTTTGTCAACACACTAAGTGCGCGGAATATGGCGGATCCAAAACTGAATGCCGTGTAGGACAATATTCCGACAGAGTGTGAACTACCCTCAAGCCTCCTCTAAAGGAAACGAATATATTTACCTTCGGAGGGTGTCAGAAATACATTGATGTATATGGCGTCACTGAAGATAGAACGTGTGTGGAGCAGCCGACAACGAAGACCGAGCAACATATCTTATATGACATGTCACCAAGTCGGCGCATTCCGGTAATTTCAAATGGTGTGATTTACATATTTAATAAGTAAAAATTCGCAATATTTATTATTCATGTTATTACTAGCATAAAAATCATAACGAATGTTGTTATTATACAATGTAGCATTGTATGAGACGACTGTGTGCAGATGACACCCACTCCCTTGTTTCAAAAAGTCATACTTTCAACAGTTACGCTATATGTTTTAGGCCTAGGCTAGTCGACGGCATGTTTCATTTGTAATGGTCTGCAATAATAGGAGACATTTACGTATCCTCCACACAAATGCCTCTTGTCTCAGATAGAAATGTAGATTATGCCTAACTGAGGATCAGTAGGAGTAGGTATCATCTCAAAAGAGTGTGGTTTTATGTACTACATGTAGATTTCAGTCGAATTTGCATATAAAAATTTAAGACATGATATCATTGATATGACTTAGTGAGATGCAATGTGAAGTATATAATGTGATCATTTTCTTTACAAGTCACAGATAGCCAAGTGGTTAGGTATCCGGATTAGTATGCCGGAGGTACCGGGTTCAAATCTCAGAGTGGATGGGATTTTTTTGTTCAATTTATTTCATATACACATCATTTTTTTTTTCCTTCAAAGTGTTCTATATAAACACACACAAATTTTTTAAATATTATTTCATATGCACAAAATCATTTCTTTTAGTGGTCACCATTCAGCTCTTGAGAAATCGGAATTCATATTTTAAAAACATATGCATACTATTAGACATATCAAAGAAAATATTTAGGGTCTGCAGTTTTTTAAAGAATTCCATTTTATTGTAAAACAATTCATAATGTTAATTATATCTTGACATTTTTATTAGATATCTATTATATTACTATTTAAAGTCTGCCTCAATCTGATATGGTCATGGGGACTGGTTAATGTATGGGTTCTTGAATTTATATTTCTAATAATAATGTATAAATATAACAAAGATCAAGTCATTTAGCTAATGTATATTTCTTTAAAGTTTTCATACCAGCATCATGGAGTGTCATTACCATCACCACATGCATTGGAAACCTCTGTGGTAAATACATGTAGCACATATGTACCAATGAATCTACAGTGTAAATGTTTTATAAACCTCAAACTTGGTAGAGCAGTATAATATTATATAATAATCCTGATATACAAGCACTATATGACCCCTTCTGATAATGAGGTCAAAGTCAACCAACCCCCAACCCACCATTATAGGAAAATATTGGTCACTCAGAAACCAGACTCAAAACCTGATACAGCTGTTGCCCTGACTAGTACCTGAACCTACTTGTCACTGATTTAGAATATTTGGAACACCTTATCAATGCCATATACAAGTTTCTTTAAGCATTTCTTGTTTTCAAAAGTTTTATATGCTGTTTTAGTATTTTATTCTTTCTAACTACATGTATAATTTAAAAATCAATGTGTACTATGACTACTAGGCTCTGAGTCGTGTACTTTAATTGAAAGTTTTATGATATAAAATGTTCAAACATTCTCAAAAACTAGAGAAATATATATAATATACATGTATATTGAGGAGAGAAAAATAAGTAAGTTCTTGTGTCCTGAAAATCAGTGTCTATCTTATTGTATTGTAGGTCTCTGCAAAACCCAAGGATATACTTAAAGTGGTAATAGGAGGAAAATCAATGAAACCAAATGAAAGTACAAGACACTATTACAAAAGGAAAGCAAAGGAGTCCATAAATTCAATGTTGAACATCAAGACAGTATAAAATATTGAATGCAAACAAAATATCAAAACTCTATGAAGAAATAAATGACAAATTGTCAAATAAACATGAAAGCATTCTTATATATGGTGTTTTATTCAAATTATTTCCACTGAAATTCCTAATGTACCTAAATTCGAAAGGGAAACAACTTATGAAAAAATTAAACACCAATGGGTTGAATTGTGTAATGAAGTTGTGTTGACATGCAAAAATACATGTATAATGTGATGCATCATAGAATAGCTCAAATGGTCTATTTTATGCAATTATTGGGCTCTTCACCCACCCCTTTCTGGATGGAGAAGGTAAATACACGAGTCACAAAACCTCCATTCCCACCCATATATTTTTTTTCTGGATCTGCCTCCGTTTTGTAAATATGTTCATAACAAATATATTTCTGTGCTCATTTGTTCCTTTATCATGTTTATGCCTTGTTTGGGGTTACACTTTTAAAAAGGTATGATTTTGAAATAAAATTTTTAAGCTTCAAAGAACTCTTCCGTGTACATTTTTCAGTATACAGTTTATAAAGGATCTAAACTTACAAGTTGCAACTATTAAAAAATCTGATAGATAATGGAATGTATTGATGAAATAATTAAGAATTCATTTTCAATTCACTTTACAGACACTAATATCTACATGGATTATGTAAAACAGTTGTTTTGTCATCTGAAAGCAACCTGTAATCATACTTGGTAAAAGATAGTGCCATAGACATGATAAATGAGTCAACTTACATATTTTAAACTACATTATTGAATTTTAAAACAATCCCATTTCTACATTACATGTATTTTCATAAAATTATATAAAGTCAATATAAACTGTCCAAATTTTACAATATTAATGACACAAATGTCTGCAGTTTCTGTTCTCATTTTTATTTTTTCCTGAACAAACATATATATTATACGACTGTAAAAACGTACATTTCACTAAAAGTTTTTGTTCCACTCTTACAAAGGATTCATAAGGAAATCAAGTGCTAAAAAGTTTTATTTTAAAATTTGAGCCATATCATGTTTCTAGAATTGTTAGCCAAAGTTTAAAATGTCCAGATGCTTTGTAATAAATTTCATATTACACAGAGCAAAAATGAATTCAAAATGATTTTTCAAATAAAAGAAATTTTCAATGAATTATTTAGGGTAAAACACAAAAGTTGATAAATTATGTCTTAATGTTTTATCATAGGATTCCCTTGAACATGTTCAATGTATTTTCAGTTGTGTTTTTCTAAAGATATACGTTTTTAAAGAACATGGGCATTCATTCTCTTTATACTTGGGACTAAAATGCCAATTTCTTGTTATTCGAGCAACCTACAACGTACGTAGTTGACCAGCCTCACAAGAGTTGTTGATAGGTGAATTTCAAAATGAAAAACAATTGCCAACCAAGCATTTTTTCTTCAATCTGTTAATTACCCACAAACTCACAACTATCCAGCCAAAATACTTGCAAGTTAAACTCTCCATTCAGTGCAAAATATCCTATAAAGACCGGTCTAATAAGTTGTTTACAAAAACCTGAGGAAATCTGAAAGAAATGGGTTAATAATAAACGGACTTTCGATCCCGACCCAAAATGCTATGCATCGTTTCTTGCATTTACATCTATAGACATATCATTATGATATGTAAACACATAAAGAAGATCATTTTAGATATTTATAAATATGATAATTACTAGAACATGACAGAAAAGTGTGCTTGTTGAATAGTTTGTAAGTAGAAGAAAATTTAAAAACATGAAAATATATTATTTTCCCGCCATTTTTCACAATCTTCATATATTTTTTTCCGAGTACAGTAAAAACTTTCAAAAAAAATATTGAGTAAAAATTATTCAATAGCATGTACTTTATCCGTCTAATTATAAAACTTTTTTGAAAGTGTTTGCTGTTTCGAGAAAAATGGTCTTAAAGTTGGAATGTTTTTCCGTTAGAAAATCCTTTCGTTAACTACAGGAACGGTTACCATGGTAACACAGAACAAATACTCACTATGACAACAGAAATTCGTAAACAGTAGCCTTCTTCTTCATTTTATATAAGCCATTTGAAAATGTATGATCTTTTCATTTAACAAATCCTTTAAGAATATATAGCATTTTTATAAGTCAATTTTGGTCAAAACATGACTATTCTATTTTTAGTAACACAGCTCTGTGAAGGTGCGTCATATGAAAAAAATATTATCACCGAATGATTTCCTATAAACAATGTTACTATATATATAAGTATCGGCTCGATCCCTGACGGTCGACTTATCACCCTCTGCCTGATTTTTACATGGAACCATACTTAAATTATATCATGTTTAGTTTGAGTATGCATTTGTTCCCAACACTTTTCATGTTAAGAAGTTTTATTTCTTTCCGAGTATATCAATAAAAATTCAGCTGTTTACCCGCATGAACCTGAACTTTTATTCACAAGTAGGGCCTCCTGCTGTTTTCCAAAAATAAAAAGTGTTACGTGATATTCAACTGGTGTTACGGGAAATTACCATGAGGGGAATTTACGGTAGCTCAGTCACAGTCAACATATGAGTAGTATCGTTTCGGTGTTTAACCGTAACAAGTGTAATGATACCTGTGAATATGAGGTGCAATTTCACCCCATGATAATTGTGCACTTTACTATGGAAGACATTAACCTAGCTGTGTAAATACCCAGATTTCCTTCATTTATACGTTTATTCTTTGGTTGTATCGACGCCATCGATGCACATATCTTCAAATACATATGTATAAACATTTCCTACTGGGATTTTTTGTGACAACCCTTTGAAACGTCAGTGTAATGATAACTCCATAGACAACATCTTGTAAATCAGCGCGTGCCATAAGGTTAGTACCTAAAGGTGCGATTATTGAAATTTATATAGAATGTCGTGGGTATTTCAAATCTTTTCTATATTGAAAAAAAAATAATTCATGTATAACAACGAGTATATCATATTGTTAGAGTTCCCTGTTCTAAAAAAAAAAAAAGGAAATTGAGGCATTTCATGGGACTTTATGGCTCATTTTTCAAATTTAGGTCAAAATGTCGTTGAATTTTTAAAATGTTACCGTTTGGTGGAAGGCATGCACTTGTAGCTTTTGTGTTACACCTTTGATAGATTTGTTTTCTATAAAGTGTACTAATACAAAGTTTTGAATTGAGCAGACGAAACTGATTCACTTCTTTAGAATATACAGATTTAGCTGGGAACATAGGGTTAGACCAGAGAGCTACAGATCCACCCGTTATAAAAACTCTCGATTTATGGCTGAGAAAACACTACAAACTGTTGAGACCGTATATCGCTGTATTCTAGCATCGCCGTCTCAAAATTGTAACATAACAATTTCTAACATACGTCCCCACTATACTTGTATCAAACAGACCTTAATATATTCATAAAATCCTCATATGAACCGAAAACTCACAGCTTCAAATGATTTCGTTTGTCTGAGTCACTCAGATGACCTATTACAATTAGTCAGCATTCGTCGTCGTGAGTCTTGTGTTAATTATTTCTTGATAACTACCATTCTAATTCTTTTCGAATTTGGTATGAAACAGCTTTGTGACAAGGCTGTGATATATTATGAATTTTGGACTGGAGGTATATTATAAATTATAGGACTCCTAAGTCTTAAGGAGGCCTTAATGGTGGAGCAAAAACAACCACAATTTGACCAATTTTCAAAAAAATCCGCCTCTCTACAACTTCACATTTGAAAGATAATCTAAATACATAGACATCTAGAGCAGGAAGTCCTCTTCCCAAATTGTATATTTCATGATCTCTGGGATAGAGGTTCTGACTCCAGAGCGGGGCCAAAATTGGTATATCCTCTGCTGGTGGACTGTTAGTCCCCGAGGGTCTCTACAGCCCAGTAGCTAAGTACTTCGTTACTAGCTTGAAAATGCGGATGTATATTTAATTGCTGTTATAAAAGTTAGAAATTCATTTCAAAATTAAGGATTATCTCCCTCACGCATAGCTCTTATCCTTAGACGAATTTGACTCCACTTTTTTGGCACACTGTTTTTCCCTATAATAGCTCTAAAACTTCATTGTTATTTCGGATTTCAAACATTTCGATTGAGCATCACTGAAGAGACATTATTTGTCGAAATGCGCATCTGGTGCATCAAAATTGGTACTGTATAAGTTTTACATTTATGTATAAAACATTCAAATGGCATTTTCTCTAATACTATGATATGGGCCTCTTGTTAGTTAAAGATTTAGATGAAATAATTTCAGTTCGATTAAATAAAGAATTGTTTAAATAAAACGAATTGCTGAAATAAAAATAATTGTTTAAATAGATGTGAATATTGAATTAGATTCATTACTTTCATTACGGATCTGGCAAGTTTCGGGCCTGAAATCAGCCTAGAAAGGGGATAGGATTACGTTTTACAACAGGAGCCAGTAGCACTTGATGTCAATGACTTGCCCTAAAAGGGTTTTGTCAGGGTTACACCCCTTTAGAAAAGGGTTAGGGTTACACCCCTCTAAAAAAGGGTTAGGGTTTAGGGTTAGGGTTATAACATAATTACGAGTTCATTTGGAGGTTCATCTCGTCACTGTCAAGTGAAAATCAGGTGTTGTATGTGGGCGGAGTTAACCATTAGTATAAATATAAAGCTCTGGCGATGAAATCGTCCATTTTGTTTCTTCGGATATATGAATAGGCAAAAAATAATCAGGTATTGTTTTTATCTTAATTCTTGTGAGACTTTGAAATGTAACTGACCACGTGATTACTAATTGAAATATTTGAATTTGATAAACCGGAACTTATCTGGTTATAATTTTTACTTGTACAAAATATTCTTTTTCGGTTTTCTGTAATTAACATGTGTGAAACAGAAGTTTTGATAACAACTGGAGAAGAAAATACGCAATGCCTTGTTGCCGAGTTTGAAAGTAATAATTTTGAAGCTTAATATTTCTTGAAAAGCGATTCAACCCTGCGTATAAGAGACTGTAGAATAGGCAATATCGCCCAAGATCTGTGGCTGCGTTTCACTGGGGACATTGATGGTATAGTAGGAATTCTCAACAATTTTTCAGATATTACTGCTCCGTTTTCATATATCAGTATATTACCGAGAAGAGAGAGAAGTTTAATTGATGTATACCCAATATTGAGAAAACATTTACCGTTACAGTTGTACAATTCTGACGGTATGCAGTATTTGAAATGGACAAAAAGTTTTAAATGTTTAGAAGGGGATGGCTTTGATTTTCACTTTACTCTCTTACCAAGAGAGTAAAATTTGCACTATCCTAAGTACAACAGACGTGAATTTCAGAAGTTGCAGTATGCTTATCATGAAGATTTCAGAAAGCAACTTTCAAATACTATAATGAATTTGGATGAAAAAAGTTTGTCCAGAAAACGTAATTCCGATATAAGAAAATTGCATGTTTTACCAGATGACCGAGAATTTATTTTGAACACCCTCGACAAAAGTCTTCAAAAGATGCACAGAATTGAAAATTTTAATATATGTATCATTGCATTCAAATTTGGTAATAGAGATCATTCAAGTCCAATAGAAATAAATGCTTTTAATGTGTACGCAGCTGATGTGAGCATTCATGCTGCCCCTACCATTTCATCGCCTATTTTGTCACAAAGTTTGTTTTGGTCGCGCTATGGTTTACAGGACATCGTTGGTGATAGGGGAAATGTTGTTCCAACATTTACCCTGCGATCCTGTGCAAATTTTCAGAGTAACCTTGACGGACGATGGTTGGATATATCTCGCAATCTCCGGGAAATAATACGGCTACCAGAATCGTTAAGATTCATACAATTTTACGCAGACTCTCCACATCTTTCTTCTTGTAGCATTCATCCTGTCTTCGGAGCAATCTCGTCGTGTGGTATTCTCAATGAAAAGGTACAACAAGCATTAAATTGTCGAGCCAAAGAATACTTAAGACTAGCCTCAGAAAATATACTGAAACTTAGTCGAATAGACAGTAGATTGGAAATTGTGTGCATGAATTCAAAGAATGCAAAGTGTTTTCGAGCTGAAGACTTTATTTGTATGGAGTCAGTAACGAATCTTCTTTCCCGATATCCATTAATTGTCCCTTTCGATGATACACTTCAAACAAACGGAAAAAGGTTCACCGAACTATTAAGATCTATTCCACAACATATCACTCTCACATTATATGACCTGTTCAACAGGTATGAGCGAAAGGGTGGATTTTTATCAGTTTGAAAAGTTTATCAATACGAAGCGGCGAATGAGGTGTTTTGGAAAGGTAAACCTTATGCTGGAATGGACAATACGTATGCAATGATTTTAGGTCCAGGAGGCGCATTTCCAAGTCGTTCTTTAACATGGCAAAGAGGTTTCTTAGCGTTAGAAGACAGTACAGTTTGCGCTTTAAATGACATGTCTCTACCTCCTCTTACTTTCTAGCATTTATCTGAAAATGACAAGAACAGAATACGGAGAATTTGTAATTTCTCAGATTTCCTAGGTGAGTCTGAAAGAATTACAGGCATGAGAGCAATATTGATTTTGCTTCAAGATATTCTGCATGATCCACGCCGAAGCGCAGAATGTGACATATCACTGCTGGCCGATTTGAAAATAATAATAATAATTTCTTTTATTTAGACAGGATAGCACAATTAGTACAAATGACTAGTTTACATTGTGGTCCTGTATAAAACATATTCACAGACAGATAAATGAGAGAATAGAAAAATAGATAACACAATATAAAATATATACATAAAATACACACACGGTATCACTGGGGGGGAAAATAAACATACACACACACACACATATATATATACATACACACATATATATATACATATATATATATATATATACACACACATATATAACTACATACATACACACACCCACATACACAGAAAGGAATTGCCTGCATGGGCAAAATCGTGGGTTAGATCAATATGGACTGTCTTTGTGAGAAAATAATGAAGCAACAAATATACAAAAACCCATATGTTTTTGGAAGAGTATTGGAAATGTTAGACGAAACAGGGGATGCTTACTCCTCCTAGGCACCTGATCCCATTTCTGGTGTGTCCAGGGGTCTGTGTTTGCCCAACTATCTATTTTGTATTGCTTGTAGGAGTTATGAGATTGATCACTGTTCGTTATCTTCACCTTGCACGAAAACAATACAGTAAAACTCGAATATAGCGAAATTACGACTATAGCGAAGTGAAATAGATTTACCTGGCAAATTCTTTATATATTCTATATAAAAATCTGCGTCTATAACGAACACGGATATAGCGAATTTACGGATATAACGAAGTAAATTCCTATTCCCCTTGAATTAAAAATGAACGTAAAATCACCTTTTATAACGAATTTATATTTTTTCATTTTAAACTCTTTGTGATTTTTAACAATCGCTTTCCATTGACATAAAGGATTCACACTTATTACAAAATTTCTGTTTGTAATTTTTCTAAAAAGGTTGTTAATGCAAAACGATACTTACACATACGTTTAGGAAATATATTGTCGGTATTGTTTACTATTCTCGTTAATTAAATTTGAAGTTTAATTGCATTTATTTTATCGTACACTCCTTTATTTGTGTACATCAACAAGTAAATGACAATTGCAATAGACTGTACATGTATTGCGCAAAATTGTGTTGACATTTTCTCTCGACGTGTTTTTGCATGACTTAATAATCCATCAAGATAAATTATCATATATAAATCAATGTGTATATATCTTGTATAAAAATATTTCTTCTCGAAAATATATAGGCTTCATTTCTCTTAAAGACAATACAAACACAAGTATATCGATTGCTGCTTTCTTATAGAACTGATATACATATAAAACACATCAGTTTTATAACGAATTCGTTATATTTGAGTTATGAATTCGCTATAAACGTATAGCGAATTACGCTTATAGCGAATTTTTATAGAGGGTCCCGAGAAATTCACTATATCAGAGTTTTACTGTATTGAGATCAAAGAAGTATTACTAGCAGGATTCCATCAACTGAAGCTTGTTTACTTCCCTGATTTGCGCATATTTGACGACAACAGAAATCCTCGTATGCATTGGCCAGGTAGAGGGGTTCTAAAATTGATAGTCAAAGCAAGGCCGTCGACAAGCATAGAAGACAGCACAAAAAGAGTGACCGTGGATGTGATTTGGTTTCTTGAGGAGAACCAGTTGGTATACAAATCAAAATGTGCAGAATACTTCAAAGGCATTGATAGTTTTGTTTTTCCTTGGATGTGCGATTTATTAGAACGACTAAACGAATGGCCTTTCGAGAAGGAAATATATGTAAGCGTTTTTGCATATTAGTCTTGTATCGCCCTTCATCAGAACACATGGTTTGTTCATTTTCAAAACCTTGAATGTCTTCATAAGAAACTATTACAAAGATTTCCACGTTTCATTGAACGACTCCAAAAATCACAGGTGTTATCCTTTTTCTCCTTGTCAAAATTAAAACATTGTCATTTGAAGCGATTGCATGAATCGATACCGATAAGTCGTTTAGAATTAAACTCTTATCGTAGCTTAGAGATTGAATCTCGCACAGCATTTTCCGACCATGAAGACATGGACTCAGACAACAAAATAGATGATATACCAATTCTGACAAGTATTGAAGAGGAAAAAGTAACGAAAGCAAATAGAAAGCATCTATCTGGGGGTTTCAGAGCACGATGGTCTCCACAAGAAATGGAGATAATGGACCGCATTATTAGTATAAACTTCAGAGATGTAAAATCTGCCTATATGGAATATTTGAGACAAACTGAAGCAAATTTTCTTCAAGATCGTTCATTTCCGTCATTCAAGATAAAGTATATGCGGATTCAACAGAAATTAAATAAAGCCTGAAATATTTTTTTAACTTTGAGGATTAGTGTCTGAGGGTTGAGGATAGCTATTTGAGGGCCGAGGAAAAATATTATGAGGGGTGAGGATTAATTTTCAAACGTTGAGGATAGGTGTCTGAGGGTAAGCAACTTTAGGTTGGGGATAAATTTTTGTGGGTTGAATATATGTGTATTAGGATGGAGGATCAGTCTTTGAGTGCTGGGGATAATCGCATGAGTGTTGTTGAGGATAAGTATATGAGGGTTAAGGATAAGGAAGTGATGACTGAGGATAAATTTCTGAGGGCTGAGGATTAGTTTTTAAGCGTTGAGGATAAGTGGCTGAGGGTTGAGGATAAGCTTTTGAAGGCTGGGGATAAAATTCAGAGGACTGAGGATTAATTTTTAAGCGATGAGGATAAGTGTCTAAGGGTTGAGGATAAGCTTTGGAGGGTTGAGGATAAAATTCTGAGGGCTGAGGATTAATTTTTAAGTGATGAGGATAAGTGTATGAGGGTTAAGGATAAGCAATTGAGAGTTGATGATAAATTTCTGAGGGTTAAGGATTAATGTGTAAGACTTGAGGATAAGTGTATGAGGGTTAAGGATAAACAAGTGAGGGTTGAGGATCAATTTATGAGGGTTGAAGATTAATTCTTAAGCGTTGAGGATAAGTGTATGATGGCTGAGCACAAGCATTTGAAGCCTGATGATAAATTCATGAGGGATGAGGATTAGTTTTTAAGCGTCTGAAGGTTGAGGATAAACTTTTGAGGGCTGAGGATAAAATTATGAGGGATGAGGATTAATTTGTAAGCGATGAGGATAAGTGTCTGAGGGTTGAGAATAAGCAATTTGGGGCTGAGGATAAATGTTTTGGAACTGAGGATTAACTTTTAAGCGTTGGAGATATTTGTCTTGGGGTTTAGGCTTTCATGAAGACTCAAATTTAATTACAACAATTTAAGTACAATTTTGGAGTTTATTAAATGTCTTTGTTCCGATTAAAGTGTTATAAACTATAAAACATACTGAGGATCTGCTTTGATCTGTGGATGAAATTATTTACATAAAGACAAAGCTAGTGGTCAAAACCTTTAAAGACATCTGAAATATGAAGGTCGTTTCAAAAGTACCTTGAATGGAATACATAAAAAATAATTGGCACGTTTCTCGTACCCTTACATAGCAGATATTGTACAAAATCATACAGACACATGACAATTCTGAGGGAGTTGACATTGTTGGTCTTCGTAGTCATTTAGCTGTTAGATTTACACACAGTGTCAATTTTGTTAAACACTCTCATGCGCCAGGTCACATTGTCTGCCCACATATTTTCCATAAGGCCATTATGGAAAATGTCCATTTTTGTCTGCTTACATCTAGAGAAATGGTGTTGTACACATTTGTTGAGGAGCCAAGCCTCTGCCTCCTTGTTCCATTTCCAATAGAATTTTGGCTTCTTGGCAGAGGATGGCCCGGGCGTAGTGGATTGGCTGACACAATTTGGTTCCTCTTCATCCGGATTGTCGTGCAGTTGATTGAAGTGGATATCCACAATTTCTGTACCGGTGCCAGTTGCAGAAGGACTCTCTACAGTCTGAACATCCTGTTGCCACGCCAAGGAGAATTGCATCCTTTGAAGAGATGTTTTAAGGCATCGTCCAGATCTTTAGTATTGAGTTTTTATTGAGTTATGGTTTCTAACTTGTCTCTGAAGTCTTTATTTTCTTGTTTGAGAAGGCAAATTTCGTTGGAGCATGATTTCAGTTTATTATACCCCCCACAACAAGTTGTGGGGGGGGGGGGGATATACTGGAATCGGGTTGTCCGTCCGTCTGTAGACGCAATGGTTTCCGGGCTCTAAAGCATTATCCTTTCCACCTACCGTCACCATATCATATATATGGACTACCCATGGGATGAAGATGTTCCCTATCGATTTTGGGGTCAAAAGGTCAAAGGTCAAGCGCACTGGACATTGAAGTAGCAATATGGTTTCCGGGCTCTAAAGTGTTATCCTTTCCACCTACAGTCACCATATCATACATATGGACTACCCATGGGATGAAGATGTTCCCTATGGATTTGGGGGTCAAAAGGTCAAAGGTCACGTGCACTGGACATCGAAGTAGCAATATGGTTTCCATTTAAATTCTTTAACGGCTTTTTTCATCGCATGAAACACCCTTTGGGAGATTGGGGTAAGCGGGGGGTATTCTTAGTGAGCATTGCTCACAGTACCTCTTGTTTTGCAGGTCAACCACCTCCACGTTGACTTCCTTTTTTATTTGTTCCAGGCCTCTTTGGAATTCTTCCGTGATGTCCTTAACACAAGTTTCCAAGACTTGCACGATAACTGATTCATTATCTTCCTCTAAAGAAAGCAATCAGTGAAATCAATGGAACGCGTTTGATTTTTGTTAAAACTACTTTCTGTGAAATGTTTATCCTAGTAATCAATAAAACTCTATTTTTTCTTGATGAGTAGTGTATTTTCAATGCCAAGAAATTTGTTATCTATAAACCATTTCAGAAAAAGAAATACAAGAAGTGAAAGTTTAACGTTATCTTAGATAATTTAGATAAATATGGTGAGGCGAATGACATTCAAGAAAATCAAATACTTACCCATTACTAGTCTTACCTCCTCGGAACCCCCGGCTAGTTCACTGGTGTCAGTGTCCGTATAAAGCTGCTGCAGCTCGGCTGTGGTGGCTGCGGCAGGCGCTGGTGCGGTGGCTGTCTGTAAGAAGAAATGATCGAAATGATAATTGAAATACCAAAAGAAATTTTCCAGAAGTTGTAACATAAGATGTCATTTGAATTATAAAACAGAATTGGTGAGATAATAGTCTTACCTCTGGCTCTACCAGGCCTGTTTTTCTTCTGTCCTCAATGTCGGTTGTGGTGTCTGCGGCTGTGGCTGGTGAGATGGGTGTCTGCAAGGAGAAATGACCGAAATGAGAAATGAATTACGAAAGAAGTTTTCAAGAAAGTATTACACAATTCAATCAGTGGAAGTAAACAATTACCTGGTATAGTGCTTGGGACTTGCCCGTAATGGCACTCCTAATCTTCTTGGCGACGAATAAAGCCGACTGTCTCCTACTGTCTAGATCGTAGTAACGATCGGCGGTGGTCGGTTGGTGTGACAAATGCCTGGCCAGCATTTCCCTAATCCAGGGGTCAGCCCTCCTGGTGTACGTCGCCACCGCCTTCCTCAAGTTGGTTGCACTCACGGTCTTCTCGGATCCATTCACTTGCGACCAAAGTTGGTTAAGTCCGTGGTATGTGACTTGATGACTGAGAGGAACAACTGGTCCATCGATGGCCTCCATTCGTGTGAAGATTGTTTCGTCTTCCATGGTCGATCTGTTGTATCCTGGCAGCAATTGGATGCAGCGGACGAAGTTCTGAAGACAAGTCCATAGTGGCTCCATCACTGCAAAGACGGCGGGGGCCATGTAACCTGTCTTGTGTTTCGCCACCTGTCAAGAAGGAAATGATATCAATATCAAGAGAAGTAAATAAATAATCGTAAAATTAACTTACCGTGAGGATCGCTCCCTCCGGACGCACCTCTGCCTTGCTCAGCACCCCGGTCCTCTGGCCATTCTCCATAAGGAGTCGGAACATGAGATAATTCCTGCACTTCCTCATGACGTCGAGGGATGTGAATGGCGCGATCCTCGCGAGTCGTAACTAGATGGCCTTGACGTACTCGCTCTCTAGGATCTTCTGCACTTCCTCTGGTTGGATCATGGACTCTGTAAGGAAAGCAGACATGAATAAGTGATGCCAATATGTAAACACGAACATCCGAGAACAATGAAGGAAAGAAACTCACCAACGGCTGCCTGCTCCACTTCACTTCTCCTTTTCATGGATCGCTTACGGAGACGTCGGCTCGTCCGCTTGAACTCTGCGACGGCGTGCTCTGTCTGTTGGGTGTCGTCGTCCCGTTTCGTTGACAATGTAAACTCTAGGAAGGACACGAGAGACCCCAGGTAAGACTTCACTGTCCCTGGTGCGAAGGCCTTTAAGAAGTCCTCCATCCACTGCACCTTGATGTTGTTCGGGCTCGTCAGATCTGACAGCTGGTATCCATCGCCTCTAAAAGTCTTCTACAATCCTTCCAGATGGCAAAGACCTGGCTGCAGTGTTGGTGCGCAGATCTTGGGTCCTTGTCTACCTCAGCCGAGGTCAGGTATCGGTGGAATTGTCTGAGGAGACGTACTGAAAAAGAAACGAATGTTGACTACAAATGTAAATTACATATCCCGATTCCAATGAGGGATACGTAAATATGTAATGAAAGACAGACCACTGACAGGAAGTACTCACTGCTCATGAATCCCCTGACGTCGGATGGGACTTCCGGAGAGGGCCGCCTTGCAGAAGGAGTTGAGGGCATAGGGTCCCTTGGAGGAGGGTGGAGTTCCGGAACGGGTGATCTAAAAGTAGGGAAAAAATATGTCATTAGGGTTAGGAAATAAGTGTCAATATATATTGTTGTTCGAAGAAGTGAAAGAAAAGCATGTTCTTACGTTCTCTCTGGAGTTGACGTCCTTGGTGCCAGTCGCCGCTTCTTGGGTGGTGAGGGCCTGGGGGATGACGCCCTGGACGGTAACACAACCCGTTACGGTGATCCGTCCTCTTCCGAAGAACTGTCTTGGTGTTTTCTGGTCATCATCTTCTCCACCAGAGTTTTCCTCAAAAAAAAGTAAGACAAGGAAAAAAGTTGTTTATGCATGACTGGTTCGACTCTGTTCAGACATCCTCCGTAGAGCACATTGCACCAGAACCAAGTCATTTTCACCCTGCAGATTCTCCTCTTGCAGTGCCAAGCACGTTTAAAGACCAAAAAAAAAAAAAAACACCGTACGGTTGCTCCACGGATCACTGAATGTGGGCGGAGCTTATCCATGGTCAATGTTATTTACCTGTCCAAGAGATTGGTTGTTGTGTATATTTTTATGATATACACAGGACATTTCTCAGGTTATTACAAATTATGCTTAGTGTCTTGATTTGTGCAAAAAAAAAAATAATTAAAATTTCTACCTACATGCATACCGCATTTCTATTTCCCGTAAACCTTCAAACTTGGTCATATTTATGTATTGCAAATGACAGGTTTAGCCCATTTCTAAACCTTTACTTTTTAAAACTTCTAATTAAATTGTTATATATCGTATATAAATAATTTCCTAAATATAATATTACCCGGCGTTTCCAGGCACTTCCTGGTGTCCTGGGAGTTCACGGTGTCGTGGGTGTAGTAGGTAAAATATCCATGTTTCGAGAGAATGAATAAATCCAAGTAGATCTGTGTACATGTACAACCAAATGAAGAATGATCAAGATACCCCTCAATATGGGCCGTCTGTAGGGTTTCTGTAGCTGTAGTGTTTGAGTAATGGTGGTATCCCAAACAGAAGCTGACAAGAAGTCTACCCCCTCCCCTTCTCTCTCTCTCTCTCTCGCTTTAGGGTTTCTGTGGACGTAGTGTTTGTGTAACGATGGCATCCCAAACAAAAGCTGACACGAAGTCTACACCCCCTCCTCTCTCTCTCTCTTTAGGGTTTCTGTGGACGTAGTGTTTGTGTAACGATGGTATCCCAAACAGAAGCTGACACATAGCTAGTCTATCCCCCCTTCCTCTCTCTCCCTTACTCTCAATCATTCACTAAATGAGTAATTATTGTCATACGTATGCAACACTATTGCCATGCCATATTATTTCATCTATATTATTACTACAGTTTTACACATTTCTCTCTCTTTATAAATATAAAACCGTGATAAATTATAAATAGCTCAATAACTCTCTCTCTCTCTCATCTTTATAAATATAAAACCGGGCTAAATTATAAATAGTAATATCTCAATAACTCTCTCTCTCTCTATAAATATAAAGCCGTGATAAATTATAAATAGAAATACTTCAGTAACTCTCTCTCTCTCTCTCTTTATCTTTATAAATATAAAACCGGGCTAAATTATAAATAGTAATATCGCAATAACTCTCTCTCTCTCTCTATAAATATAAAGCTGTGATAAATTATAAATAGAAATATCTCAATAACTTATTTATGCTTTTTTACTATTGTTTGATTTCTGATTGTGTAATTTATAATCCATGTGGTATCTCAAACATAAGCATTTTTTTAACTACTGTAACAGTTTTACGCATGGGCAATATAACCATTATACATGTTGATGTGCTGCGCCAATAAAGAATAACTTGTGTTTGTTTGGTTTTTTTTTTTTATTATTATTGTTTGATTTCTGATTGTTTAATCTATAATACATGTATAAAGATGGAAAGAGAAAATACGATGATAAATTGCATTGTGTAGGGGGCGTTAGAAATTAAAATATTCTAGGTGCTAGTCAATGCTATCAAAACTCAGGTATACTGGGGCTTTCCTCAAGATCTGAAGACTGCCGGTCATCATTAGCCATGATTGTTATCAAAATATCTTTCTCAGGTAGCTGTAGACCACGGTCTCTGCAAACGTCAATCAACCTAAGCTCTATTGTTAAAAGTTTGATTGACCAGCGGCTTATCATTGATCGCGACTCAGGTAAAATTTGGGGGCGTTAACTTAAAGTTGGGTCTTTAAGAGAAGGCGGAGATCACCGCTCTAAAAAAAGAAATAAAAAAAGTAGAAGAATCTTCTACCTTCCCCTGGTGGTGGCTCTGGCGGGGTCAAGGGGGGGGGGGGGGGGGGCAAACCTGCTCCTCGACATGTAGATCTTCCTCTTGAAATGGCCTGGCGCGTTTCATGAGCTGTGTCCTGCCTTGATACCATGGACGGAGGCCAAGTGTTGTGGGAGACGTGCCACGGCCTTGTGGCAGCCTTCCACGGGACACTCCTTGTACACGTACCCTGCGCGGCTGGTGACCTGTTATTATTTATTGATATTATTATTTACAGTATTTAGATAGCGCATTATAGAATAAAAGAAATTACTGTAAGCGCTTTACATTAAGACAACAATAAACTATAATTAAAAATGGAACATATCTAAAACAGTGTAATCAGAAATAAATATTCGTTTCATGAAAAGAATATGAATTCTAGCACTGACCTTTCTAGTCGTCCGTATCATTTCCCGGTTATGGATAGTCCGCATGTGGCGCGGCAGGTTGACTACCAAAGCGTCACACAGTTGACACTTTGATTTCTCTCGGACTCTCCGGCCTGTGTTTCTGGTTCTAGAGCGCCCCTCTCTGCACGAGACATGCGAACCTCAAAGGGATCCGCGTCACTACCCTCGCCGGAAGATGTTCCTGGGTCTGTAACGACTCTATACTTCCCTCTAATTATTCCATAAGAGAGGTCCCTTGGATCCTGTGGTGGTGAGGAGGAGGAGGAGGAGTAGGAAGAAGTGGAGGAGGAGGGAGATGGTGGAGGAGTGTGGTGCTCCTCATCATCGTAATACTCAATGGTCCGTTCGGAGTCCGTTCAAGAATCCCTGGCAGACATTTTCTCAGGCGTCTGCTCTGTCTGACGTCTGAACTGTAACTGATAGAAATGCGCTGTTTCCGCGCTTATATACCCTTGGTCTGAAAGCCAAACATGAAGGCAAACCTTGCCCAACTTTACCGAACCATAACTTCTTGTCAGAATGACATACCAGAATGATTTATATATCATTCCAAAGGTCTTGCCAAGAGCGATCGTTAGACACCAAACTCAATGGGGTAGTACACTCAACACGTTAGATATAGGGTAAAGAAAAAAACCCGGTGTTTTTTTTAGAAATGTTTATTTCACGTTTTTCTAAATGCCGTCGTTGGTCGACAAAAACGCAATGCTTTTTCGTCTCCTTCACCTGGTCGATAGAAGGGTCCAAGGCGATCATTATTTTTTAAAAAATAAAATATTTTACTTCCGGTGCAGAAATATGAGCAATTGAAGTTTTGCCACGTTTTCCGAAAAAAAAGGATGAAATTCACTTTCTTGGAAGGATAATAACTCGTTAGTTTCCAATACTGAAGAGTTGTTCTTTACATAATTGATGGAGAGGGATGAGGTGGAAATAGTTGGGTATACCCCTTCTACATTTTACCTCTTGACTCCTTGGGTCCAGGGAGGGGCGTTATTTCTAGGGGGCTAGGGGGTTGTAACCACGGGGGTTAGGGCTTATTTTTAGCTAACCCCTCAACCCCTTTGGTTCCCTTTCTAACCCTCAACGGGAACCCTATAGGGTTAGCAAAAAGAGGGCTTATTTTTCAATTTACCATAAATCTTTCAGTTTGGCCCCAGTTTTAGTTTTCTGACCCCTAAAGGTCTCACGAGGGGTTCACCCTCTAATTAGGGCTAGTTTGCTGCAATTTTCATAATTAGCGTCACGCAGGCAAACTAGCCCGATTTCGAGGGTTAGCCCCATTTGGGGTCAGAACCTTAACCCTGGGGCGTTAGATCATCTACAAGCCCCAACGGGATGACGTCACCAAGCTACGCGGAAGTCGGATCCAAACTGATAGACTTATGGTAAAGTGAAAAAAGCCCTCTTTTTTCTAACCACATAGGGTTCCCGTTGGTGGTTAGAAAGGGTACCCACGGGGTTGAGCGGTTAGCGCCAAATAACCTCTAACCACCGGGGTTGCAGCCCCCCAGCCCTAGAAATATGGTCCCCCCCCCTCGACCCAAGGAGTCAAGAGGTATGATGGGTATACCCAACTACAGAGGTGTTTACCCATAATTAAGAGTATCAGTATTATATGATGTTTTGTCAGTATTTTTCAGTAGTATGCGATGTGAGCACCGCGTAGCGGTGCGAACCTGCTAGGGGGGGTCTGGGGGCATGCCCCCCCCCCCCCCCCCCCCAGAAAAATTAGATGCAAAATCCTGCTTTCTGACAGTTTTTAAGAGTCATTTTTAAGATAACAAGATAATAAATTTGGTTGATTTTTTTCTGTGACTTTTGCAAAACTTCAGTTTTTCATTTTGATTCAACATGTCTTTTGCAATCGTTCTTTCCTCCATGGCTGCATGAAAAATCACAAGAACACACGTTGCAGCGCACCATGCACACGCCACGTTTGGAAGACGTCAAACATGGCCACAGTTTTGAATAAGACTCCTTATATTTCTGATCACTTGTCTGTCGTCGTTTTTGTTTCTTTGGAGAGTGTTCATCATCAGAAGAGTCCAGCGACATTTCATTCCTTCTGCACGTTTCCCGCAAAAACCTTCGATACCTACTTTGAAAGCAAGTAACAGGAACGATCAATTTAGATGTATTCCGATAGACGCTTAAGTCGCTATCTCTACCGCGTTTTAAATGTGCACATTTAATAATGCTCTTTCAAGCATTCCACTGAAAAGAAATAATAATTTCGGAAACGGATCGGAAACCGTATTTCCGTGAAAAAATCCGTAGTCCGTATTTTACATTTAAAATCCGTATAAAATACGGAAAATCCGTAGTGGTAAACACCTCTGCAACTACACCATCAAAATAGTCAATTCTGAAATGGTCTCATTTTCTTAGCTAGGGTTACCCGAAATTCTTACCCTTGGATTTCTTTCGGGATTTTTACCCTGGTCCGAAAGGAAATAGGCGGAAACCTCCTCCCCCGAAAGGGGACCCCGATCCCCCATCTTGGGGGGTGGGGTGGGGAGGGACTTGTCATTTTTTTTTTAGGTAGGCAGCTAGCCCTCATTTGTTCGTTTCATGGACAAATTCGCCCTTCCTTTAACCTCAAACCCTGGCACTAAGTGACCCCCTCAGATAGTTTTCCTGGGTAGGGTTCGACAGAGCAGGACTAACTCTAGGGAACTGGCAAGTTTCGGGCCTGACCTCAGTCCGGATAAGGAGATATTCATTTTTTTCCCCAAAGTAGCCACTAGCCTCTAAGTCGGTGATTAGCCCTCAATATGTTTTTATCGGGATCTAACCCCTTTAGAGTAGAGGGTTAGACTCCCTGTGTCGACCCCGAAGGGCCCCTAACATTTCTACCCGTCTCCTAGAAGGATATCCGAGAAGAAAAGGCGGTTGGTGACACTTAAGTCAATTTTCGAAGGCATTGTGGGGTGGTCTTGGCCCCTAGCCCTTATTTTCAACCATGGGGCAATAGAGTAGGGCCAGGCCATGTTTGGGTGTAAAGGGCTCCTCTTCAGCCCCAAAGATTTGGGCTCAGTGAAGAGTCAAAGTCGCCGACTCGCCCAAAAAGGGTGGAGTTAGGGTTAGAACAGGTCCTTAGTACCCCTTGCTTGTCGTAAAAGGCGACTACATGGGGCGGTTCTTCGGATGACACTAGAAAAACCGAGGTCCCGTGTCACAGCAGGTGTGGTACGTTAAATATCCCTCCCTGTTCAAAAGCCATTTAAAGCGCCAAGCGTAGGCCTAAATTTTGCAGCCCTTCACCGGCAATGGTGACGTGTCCATATGAGTGAAATATGAGTGAAGAGGGACGTTTAACAATATTTCATCAATCTATAAACGCATGTAAATTTAACGTCATTCTTCAGCTTTTCAGTTTAAACAAGACAACGCACTGTAAGATATAATTTTGTTTACCTAATAATATTCACTGCGACTTCACCGGTCGCTGTAGCTCAGTGGTAGAGCGTTCGCTTCTTATCCTGGAGGTCGTGAGTTGGAGCCCCGCTCGTGCCATGGCAGCAGCAAACCCAAGATTGATTGTCTGCGGTTACTATCATAACCAATTTCGCCCCATAACTGACTTGAACTTCGTAATAGCTCATATAACAAGTTTGGGGAAGAAGTATTTTAAGTCAGCTATGGCGCAAAGCGTGATATGCAAATACTTGCTAAGTACCAGTAAACCTCGGGATCTTTGTGTTCACAGGCTGAACGGAGTAGCCCTTTTTCGTTCAACTTGTACAAATGAAAGGGCAGAGACAAAGTTCTCTTCAGCTACTCTTTTATTAAAGAAACATTTCATCATTATAATTTTTTATCACAATTCATATTACACAATATACAATAATAATTACAAACATTATAAAAGTTCACACAAAAATTAACGAAGCCATCTGAAAAATTAAGTTATTTCAGAAATACGCAATTATACTTAATATCTTACCTGTACAAATGAAAGGGCTGTTACAAGTCATTTCATTGAAGCATTTGGAAATTTACAAAGTGCAAATTTGATTAGGTTTGTTAAGCTAAATTATTGTTGAACACATCATTGGACCTAACTGTATTTTTCAATTCAAATCATTTAGGTAGTGATGAGAAACTGAAAGATCACTTTATAATCATTGGAGGAGATCAATTGACAAGATGCCGTTTGCAAAAGTCCAAGGCTCTTCGCTCGTTGTCTAGAAATCCAAAGCAACGTTTTAATGATGTAGGAGGGATATTTTGGCACTTGAAGCAATATATTCTAGAGGTATTGCTGACAGCACATTTTCAATAAAAAAAAAAGATACCTTCTATGTATAATACACCATGAAACTTATATATATTTACTCAGTCTCATACTCGATTCAAACGAATTCCGGTGCTCGCACGAATACGATAGTCAACTTGGAGGGCATTTAAAAATCTTACCCAACACACGGAACACAAAGTATTATATATGACATTTACTTTGGGCAGTATTGTGTCAGTAAAGTATGTTTGAAAGAATCCAACAATCCATTTTGATTTTCTGTCAAATTATAAAAGAAAAGTACAATCCGGAATTAGCAAAATCGGACTTTGTAACAGACAGGAAAACACACATTTCAAATCCAGCCCCCAAACCTCCAAAATTCAAGAAACCTCCACCTTTATAGATGTTACTAGAACCCTAAATGTCATTTTGGATGATTTTCAGATATAACACAAGCTATTTGATATCATTATCTGGACCTGTTTATTGCATGTCACCGAAAACAAAATGGCGTCGAAATATACATGTATTTACATGAACTTTTGCATAGCAACCACGATATGGGTCGCGTGACATGCAACCTCTGGAAATCGGTAACTTAAATTCTACCTCCACTACATGTACCTATTTTCTGTTTGTATACAATATTCAAAAGCTTACTTTGTTAAACATCACTCTGATTCCACGCAGAAGTACTCTGAAGTTGAAATAAAAAATATGCTAGAGTTCCTCATTGACAATATCTTCGTGGTCTTTGTAGATCAGGTCTTCCAACAGTCTATTGGAATTCCCATGGGCACGAATTGTGTTCCTTTGTTAGCTGACCTGTTTCTATAATCATATGAAGCAGAATTTATTCAAAAACTTTTACGTGAGAAGAACAAATCTCTCGCTGTGGCCTTCAATTCGACATTTAGATATATCGATGACGTTTTGTATATTAACAATATCAACTTTCATTCATATGTCGATTTGATATATCCCTGTGAGCTCGAAATAAAGGACACCACAGAGTCGTCCACTTCAGCTTCATACTTAGATATTTTATTGAAAGTAGACATTAATGGCAAACTGACAACTTTATGACAAACACGATGATTTCAACTTCTCCATCGTCAACTTCCCAAATTTATGTACCAATATTCCATTATTACCTGCATATGGTGTTTATAAATCTCAATTGATTCGATATGCAAGAGCTTGTTCTGCGTACATTCAGTTTTTAAATCGAGGTAAGCTATTGACAAACAAGTTGATGGTACAGGGGTTTCAACAGTCTCTATTGAAGTCAGCATTTCGCAAATTCTATGGTCCTTATAACGATCTAGTTTGTCAATACTACCTATCATTGCGTCAAATGCTGTCTGACGTGTTTCATACCGATTGTTAAGCCGTTCTTGGCACACTGATTTTGACTGCGGATAACTCCGTTTACCTGATCAGGATATAGGGCTCACGGCGGGTGTGACCGGTCAACAGGGGATGCTTACTGTGCACAGGAGCTTTCCGAACCTCTCTATAGATAGTTTATATGTTGAGGCCAACGAACCACCCCTCGATCTACGTGGAAACAAGCGGTGTAAGTTTTTGAATGACTGATCACTAGATATGAATATTTCCGTTTTAGTTGAAGAAGCAACTGTCTATGATGTCAAACAGTCTAGTCTTTAATTTATCGTGAGGAATGGTCGTGTATAGTGTTGAAAAGTCATAGGTTTTAATGTTATTGGTTTGGGGAAAATTCTGTGATTTCAAGTTTACTAAAAGTTCTTTAGAATTTTTTAGAATCCACATTTGATTAACACCACTTCTGGCATATGTAGTCGCACAGTAAGTTTGAAGTTTCTCCTTCACAACTGTTAATATTTTCGTGAGGAGCAAAGATAGGGGCTTGGTAGAGCATAATAATATAGCTGGATGCAGCAATGTATCTTTGTTTGTAAGGGTTTTTATGTAGTTAAGGAATCCAGTATAGGTACGGTAACTCGTATTCATTTGACCCATTGACTGGAATATTAAATGAGTCTAAAACTGAAGGATGGTTTTGAAGAATTTCATCTTTGAAAGGGCAGTTGGAGTATAAGTATGTTTACCAAAAGTGGAATTAATGCCAAGTTCGTTTAAAATACAGTTGTAATAATGAGCCTTACGAACAAAGACAATGTTGTTACTAGGTTTGTCAGCTGGAACCAAAACGTATTCCTCATGTAACCTATCTAATTCTTTTATCACTTTTGGTTTACTAAACATAGAAGGGTAGATGGTACGTACTTTAGTTTTCATATGTCTAATGCGGGATTTTAATATCCCTCTTATGCCAACTGGCAATGCATCAAATTCACTCATGGATGCCATCGTATTACATCCGAGATCTATGTCGAGTGCGCGAGACATTCGAGGAGTTCTGATTGATTCGAGGTCCTCATTTCCAACTATATCAACATTACCAGTGATGACATGTCCAGCTGGACTATAGTTGAAAGAATATGAAGAACAAGAACACATTGGTGGATTACGTATAAGATGGTCTATATCTAGGCACTGCAGTGTTTGTTTATATTTAAAAAGTTTGGATGCAATAGTAGAAGTATAGCTGTAGAAAATGCATGGTGTAGACTTGAACTTGAAATAAGTTGGAATACACGACTGAACCCTTTTATGACGAAGAATGTTGCTTATGTTGATGGCATATATTCCTTTGTTTGTAAATTTGAGCTTAAGGAACTGGCGGCATGATTTGGAAGGAATATCATCCATGACACGTGCTGGTATAAAGAGCCTGTGCTTTGGCATGTTCTTTGAATTGCGGCCAAGATTAAAATAATCTTTATCTACGAGTTGACTGTGGATCTCATCTTCTCATTTTTTAAAACACCGGTTCTTACATATATGATTAGCTGATGATTGTCTGTTCAAACTTGAGGAAATTTAGCTAAAGGCTTTCTTTGAAAATGAATTGGGCAACGTGATAAGAAACGCTGGTGTCTCATATCAACTTGCACTACAACAAGATTCGGACTAGGATTTTCACACAAACAGCTTGCCGAATGATCCCTAGGAGTGATTGATTAATTGTATCTTATCTAACGTCTCTCTCGAGAATTTTTCACTCGTATGGAGACATCACCAAGACCGGTGAAGGGCTTCAAATGTTAGGCCTTTGCTCGGCGCTTACGGCCATTGAGCACTGAGGATCCCTATTAAGATTGCAGTATCAAACACTTTAGCAGTTATTGCTTCTTTTTCCTGAGTGTTAATATTTCTTTGTTCCCAGGGGAGATCGTTTCCCCATGTAATGTGATGTCACTGGGACTAGCCATTTTGAGAGTGGGGACCATTTGTGTTCAATGGGATTTTCAACATTAAGCCCCGAAGCATGATTGAATATACACAATTAATCTATTGATTGATTGAATATTGTTGAACGTCCCTCTTGAAAATATTTCACTCATACGGACACGTCACCACTGCCGGTGAAGGGCTGCGAGATTTAGGCCTATGTTCGGCGGTTATGGCCATTGAGCAGGGAGGGATCTTTATTGTGCCACACCTGCTGTGACACGGGACCTCGGTATTTTCAGTCTCATCCGAAGGACCGCTCCATTTAGTCGCCTCTTACGACAAGCAAGGGGGTACTGAGGACCTATTTTAACCCGGATCCCCACGGGCCCCAAATAATCTAAATTCCTTCCTTTCCATAATCTACCATGATACACTCAAGTCACCATTCACTTTGATGACCTACACACACACACACACGCCATCTGTCAGAGGAAATGAGCAGTTCTTGTCCTGACGGACAGATTGACTATGCAGTCATTCCTGCATAAATGTTGCAATTGCGAGAAACACCTGTCGCTGAACTTTGACTACAAACTTTAACAAATTTAATGTGGAGGATCTAAAAAAAAATTGCTGTATGAAATATGTGCAATTGCCTAAATATTGACCCCAATTTGTATCCATACACATTTTGACTAAGATATAGTGCTTTGAACTTTGGAGATATCTTCGTTTTTCGATGTCGCTTTACAATATAAGAAATTGTGGAGAAAGTTTAAAATTCAAAGAATGCTTTGGCGATTATTGTTTTTACTTATTTTTGTTAAAAAAATATGTTTGTAAAGAAAATTAAGGACAGTTTACATGGACATTAATATGAATCAAGTGAAGTTGATGTTTGAATTGTTGTCGCCGAAATGCTTATAATGCCCGTAACGGTACTTTATTTTCTTGATTGAGGGTGATTATTAAACACTTAAGAACGCTTTTTATTTAATTTTGGATAAATTATGATGCATATTTTGACATGAACAAAAATAATCCTCCATTCACCTATGTTTATTGGTATTAACGCAAAGAAACAATGAAAATAAATTATGTCGCGTTTAAGAGACTAAGGGCCGTAACGCAATTTAAAAGCCTTTTAACACTTACGGTGATTTAGTCACTAATCAATATAAGTACATGTAACTACATGAAATTGTTGCCAAGAGAACGATTATCATTGTTCCAGCTACGAAGATTCATGTAAAATAACCTAAAAACGGCTCGACTCCTAATATCCGTAACGTATAATGTACGTAACAAAATTACAAAATTCTTAATTTAGCCTTCACTTTTTATTGTACCGGGTGATCATAAGTTCCTATTACACCGGCGGAAGTGATATTTGATAAGCAGACGACGAGACAGGCTGTTGGTGCATTGAAGCTTGCGAGTCAAACGAAGAAATTACGCTGAAAGAAACGGAAGTACAGTTCAGTTTTATCTTTACATGAATATAACATACAATGTTTTTCGTGAAAAATAGTGGAAAGTTACTATGTAAAAGTTTGAAAGGAAAAGGGAGTTAATACGGGTTCTACCAGAAAATTCACCCGAATATTTCGGGCCCCCATTAAAAATTGTTCGTACATTATACTGTTTTGATCTTTCTAAAATCTTAAGACCAATTGAAGATATGTTTGAAATATAATCAAAATATATGTTCTTTTTACCTATTACAATGATTACTGCAAAATAGTTGCCTTGATTTTGTTCTTAAATTGTTATGATTGTGCTTCTAATTAAAAAATCTGTTACGGACATTATCTTATTTCCCAACGGTTATAAATGTACATTTTTTAGGTTCAAAAAAAAGGTATTGTAAGGGATTTTTTTTATTGTGCAGTATAAAATTTACCTAAATATTTAAATAATTAATGGTTAAATGTTAAGTTATAGCAATGTTATGAAAATTAACGTTACGGACATTAGCAAAAATTGTTACGGACATTATAATATTCTTGTTCGCTTAATGACACTTTAGATAAGCTGTTCGCTTTTAGTATGAGAACGAGAAACAATACAAATATCAAGAAATGTCAAAAAAGATGAAAACCAAGCAAAAGCAATGTTAATAAAACACAAACATCGACTCATCGAATATAAAAATGTATCAAAACCGGAGTTTTTAATATACTAGTATTCTAGATAAAAGGTTGGGTTTTTTTCCAGATGGCCCTGTCAACCGCCGAGAGACAAAGAAAATGGCATGAAAAGCAAAAGGAAGAAAATAAAGAATCCTATTTAGAAAAGGAAAGAAAACGACGAAAAGATAGATATGTTCCCTCATCTGAACTACTCAAAAAAGAACTAGAAAAAATAAGGGCGGCATTAAATAAAGCACAAAGGAAGCATTATCAGAGAAAGAAAAAATCTGTCGAGGAAGCGCTACAGAATGACAATGCACCATCAAGCAGTCGAATTACCCGACGCAAAAGACAAGCTGTTCGAAATTCGCCTCTGATTGTTAAAATGCCTCTACCTAATCGATCTAACGGAGTGAGAAAAAGGCACAGTACAGTATTGAGAAAAGCTTACAGAGAACTAAAATCCTTGCGCTCACAAAGCGAACTTTTGACAAAAAGTAATAGAAGATTGCAGAAAAGAATAGAACGAATAAGGAAGAAAAATGAATCAAAAACTCAGGAGACCGGGAAAGATTCACACATTGCAATTGGCAATTTGACACCGAGAAAGAAAACTTTCCTTGAGATGCGAAGAGCAGGTTTAGTCGGTAAACGTTTTCTTGAAATTAAAAGAAAAATCATGATGGCAAATTCATTAATAGCAGAAATAAAGACCAAAAAGAAAGACAATATGCTTCGAAAACTGTCATGTGAATTAATCAAGAGGTATCGTTGCGTTTCCTTATTTAGCGAAGAAATTCGTGTAAGTCGTAAACGAGTTGTTCAGGCACGTCATGAGACAAAAGCCAGAAGAACGATAAGAAACCAAATTCAGAATGAAGTGCTGAACGTTTTGGAGAGAGAAGATAATAGCACAACACTTCCGTGGAAGAAAGATTTCAAAACGTCAGACGGCGAGATAAAGCAGAAGAGGATTCTCACAGATTATTTACATAATTTGCATGAAAAATTCCTTTTAGAAAATCCAGCCTTAAAGGTCTCTCAATCTGTTTTCTATAAAATGAAGCCAGAACACATTTTATATGCAAATTTTTCATCAAGAAAAACATGCTTATGTACAAAGCACCAGAATGTTGCTTTAAAAATCAGATGTTTAAGAAAATATGGAATCCAAGCTCCAACGAACCCTGATGTGTTCATCAAAGAATTCAAAGATAATCAAACTGTTCTCGAAGCTATTGAAGAAATATGTCCTCATGAGATCAAATTTTTCCATTGGTTGGGAAAGAGTTCAGGACAATGAAAAGATGCGTTGGAAAGAAGTAGAGGAGAAATTAGGCAAAGGAGAGTTCAAAGAATTAATGCAAACCGAGCTTACTGCATTTCGAGATCACGTAGAACGTGTTAGCACACAATACAGAGAGATGAAAAGATTACGTGAAAACCTTCCCGATGGCCACGTCTTAGTGTGGATGGACTTTGCAGAAAATCATGCATGTTCCTCTGTTGAAGAGATCCAATCCGCTTATTGGAACACCTCGATGATCTTACTACACACCATGGTAGTTTACTTTCCGGGTAGTCACACTAAGAAACTACAGAGTATAGTAGCAGTTTCAGATCTTATTCATCATAATGCGACAGCGGTGCATACAATTTTAAAGAAAACCATTCCAATTATTAAGGCCGATTATCCAACACTTTCAACAATTCATTACCTGTCCGACTCCCTGACAAGCCAATACAGGAACCGATACATCTTTCAGTTTCTTGTATACCATGAACAGGAATTCGGTATTGAGGCAAGATGGAACTATTTGGAGAGTGGACACGGGAAAGGCCCATGCGATGGTTTAGGAGGCAGTGTAAAAAGGTCAGCCGATATGGCAGTCAGGCAAGGTAAATGTAACATTCAAGATGCAGCAGACTTCATTGCTTGGGGTATGCAATCCGAGTCGACAGGAAGCAAGGTGAAATATCTGCTCTACACACAGTCAGACTACGACGAAACGACTGATCAATCCTCAAAAAGAGAAACTCCACTCAGTGTTCCTGGAACAATGAAGTTGCATGCTGTTGTTCCGTCTCATCAATCGCCAAAGAACATATTCATACGGACTGCTTGAACTGCATACTTGACGTTCATTCTACTTCATGTACAGAATGGAAGTCACATCCGTTGAGTAGAGCTAACGACAACGATATTCAAGTAGCACAGACATTTGAGGAAGAAGCAGAACTCGGTCAGATTGAAAACGAACGTCAGGAGATAGTACCTAAGGAAAGCGATTACGTAGCAGCAGTTTATGAGAAACAATGGTATATCGGAAGAGTAATAGAAATCGACGAAGAGGACGCATTAATCAATTTCATGTGTAACGCAGGCAAATATGCTGATGCTTTTAAATGGCCGACGAGAGAGGACGAGATATGGGTCAAACGAACGAACATTTTAACAATCTTAGACGAACCAAAGCCTCATGGAAAAACAAAGAGAATCTTCAAAATACCAAATGAAGAACTAAAACGTGTTGAAGAAGAATTTGCTTTCATGAGAGATAAACTGTAGACTTTATGTTATCGTTTGGGAGATTGATGTTGTCCGTAACAGAATATTCTAATGTCCGTAACGGTCTTTTGCAAGATAATTCGGGACTTGAACATAAACAATTTTGTGTATCATGTTAGAGATTAAAAATTAAACTTTCATGAAGATTTAACACTATGTATATCTTCCAATAATGATCATTCTAAAGGTTCTATGGAAACATTGATCAATAATTGACAGATAGGTTCATAAAATTTAATTCAGAAAAGTTCGAAAGTCAATAACCTAAGACATTTTAGACAGATTTAGTTTAGAAATTTGAATTCATTCATATTGAATGGTTGTTTTGGCGTTCCTTTCTTAAATTAAATGCTTTGTTTCAGCAATTTGCATTTTTGTGAAATGAGTCTAATGTCCGTAACAAAAATATGCTTCAGAAAACCGGCAGCCTATGTCAAATTTCATATAAATTTGGAACAGCTGGTTCAGGATGGATTAATAATACTCGCGGATATGGATGGTCTTCAACATAACCTTTGACGATATTAGAAGACGTTAGCACCATAAAAACATCACTAAATTTTTTATCATTGAACAAAACATAAATTGGCACATTATTTCCATTAAATGCAGAAAACAAAATCTGATCAGTTCACTGTCAATGTCCAAATCATTCATTTCAGTTCTCAAAGTATCCTGAAAACATATTTTATTCAACCTGCAAGCACTATTTCATATATTGCTGCTCGCTTACTTGTGTAGAGTAATGTCCGTAACGAAATTCAAATTGATTTTTGGAAAAATTATAACAGGAACGTGCATAAAATTTCACATATTTATTTTAGACATATGCATTAATGTTTTGGAATTATAAATTCCATCAGACTTGAGCATTAAATTTTTCAAGATATCTTATTTCTATCTGTGCCCTTTTCGGAAGAATGACTGTAATGAAGTGCAAATCATTTGCATGGGACTTGCTTGTACATGTAGAGGAGTGAAATTAGCTAAATGTGTGCAGTGCAGAAATGTGAACTCTGACAATAGTAGTACATCTGAGTGATTGTTAGTTATTTATATTCATTGTTGTAATTAATTCCTAGTTAAACTGTACATGCATCCCGAGGACCTTGAATTCTTGATTAAACTTGTTTCATATACATGTATAGCAAAAAAAAAATCCCATCTCCTTTTTGGCCGGGTTGCACAAAGTGCAAATCCGGTCTATAGTATGGTGAAGTGCGGGCGGGTGGGTGGGCGAGCGGGTGGGGAAATTTTGTGAAATCAACTCCTCCTACAGTTTTTTATGTACAACCTTGAAACTTTGCAGAAAGTAAGTATATATATTGAAGTTATGCACTAGGTTTTTTGAAGTCTGACCTTTGTCGAATATGGGCGCTACAGCAAAAAGTTGTTACTAAAAATAGAGTTCAACTTGAAAAAGGTAAATGAGATTATCTTTTGTGGTTAAATTTAGTTGCACTACCTCTGAGGAAAAATTCAATTATATATGAATGTCAAATTTTCTGGGCATGAGTTGTAAATTTGCAATATAAATAGAGAAATTCTGTTTCTTTATCATATTATCATATACAATTCAAGCACCTGAAGTTATTGTTCATTTTAGTTATTATTACTTAATATTACATATATCAGCAGTGCTCCAAGTTGCGAGTAAAACGGTCACATTTGCGACTAGAGATTATAATTAAGTCGCATTTTCGCAAGTGAAGAAAATTTGGGCAACCAGTAAAATTTTAGAATCGGGATCGGAAGTCTGAATAAATATTTTTAGTCTCGGTCAAAACAATCAAGATGGCGGGAAAACGAGGTTTAGAGCACTTTGGATTTATCAATAGTAAAAAACAAAAGCCTCAGCCTTGTACATGTAACAAACAAATTCAAGAATCACACGGGGAAAGTTCTGCATCAAAAGATGGCGTAGCAATGTCTAAAGAGAAATGCAAAAGTAAAGGAAGAACCCCAGTCCTGAAATGGCGGAGGAAATTTTCGTGATGGCAAAATGTTTTGCAGAATTTGTGAGGCCAATAAGCCAGCAACGTCCACAATTTCCAGACATCCATTGTCCTATTTCGCCACGACCGAGTGTACATCTTTCAAACGTGGAAATGTGACTATTCACGGTAACAGTAAGAGACATGTCGTTGTCCGTGACTGCATTATTAGCAGTAAGTCGAGCGGGGCAACAGATAACTACCACCAAATAAATCCCTACCCAAATTATTTACTCTAAATATTGCAACCCGGCCAATTGAGTCTTTGACCCATTTTTATAAGCTATTATCAGTGCTATATATACATATATAATAATAATGATGATGAATTATATAAATTGATGCCTTGCTTATTAATCACCTTATATTGTAAAAGTACATTAAGTACATGTGTATATGTACCTTGTAGCATTGCATCATCTGGTGTGTGTTTTCTGTATCATTTAAAATAAAATCATGTTCTTGGAAAATTGCAGGTATTGGTTTGTCGTTTGATAATCCTAACGTTGGATGTGTAACTCTCGGAAATATCGTATTGGAGGCAAACAAAATGCAAAAATCGGCTGGGGTTACTTAACGAAAGGTGTGCCGATATCACTTGGTGTACAGAACCATTGAAATATGTGAAGACTTTGCAACATGAAGATGTAAAGCATTAATCCCTTCTTACAATGACCTTAAACATATTTTTTGTTTCGGGTACTTACATGTAATGATCTGCCTTTTAGATGCTTGGTCGTTATAACGATCTAGTTCGTCAATACAATCTATCATTTGGGTCAAATGGTGTCTAACGTGTTTCATACAGATTGTTAGACAGTTCTTGGCACACTGATTTTGACTACGGATAACTCCGATTACCTGATCAGGATATAGGACTCACGACGGGTGGGACCAGTCGACAGGGGATGCTTACTCGTCCTAGTCACCTGATCCCACCCCTGATGTGTCCAGGGGTCCGTGTTTGTCCAACTATCTCTTTTGTATTACCTATGGGATTTATGAGATTGATCACTGTTCGTTATCTTCATCTTCCACTTCTCAGATCCACTATAACTTTAAGGATAACAGTTTAATCCTCCTGTCCCGACAATATGCACATCTACAAATGGCAATAAAGCATTTTGCTAAGTTTCAAGTTTATCAAATAAGTCATATAAGAGGAGAAGTGTTCACAAGCTATTTTATGCCCTCAAATCCACTATAACTTTAAGAAAAACAGTTGAATCCTCCTCTTCCTACAATATGCACATCTGGAAATGATACTGAAGCGTAATTGTGAAAGGTTTCAAGTCTATCGGATAAGCCAATATAGGAGAAGTGTCCACACGCTATTTTAAAGCCTCAATCCCTCTTAGTAATTGCAGGATCCTCTCATCCAGACAATATGCACATCTACAAATGGCAATGAAGCATTGCACAAAGTTTCAAGTCTATCAGATAAACCATATAGGAGAAGCATTCACAGGATTTTGGGACAGGAGGACGGATAGCATTTCAATACTGTCATTTCACTAATTATTACTTAATCAATCAATTATGAATTGCAAGAGCAATATGCGGAAAATAATTGTAAACAAACACTGTCTTCCATCTGACCCCTCAAGCAAACAAGGGATACAAGTCTTTGGAAAGCTGAGGCCATATGATTTTGCTGGAGCAAAATAATCCCAATGACTGCAGCGAGTGGTCCGAATTTTGACGTTGACTCCTTGCCAACTAACTGAACAAGTATCTTCATCAGGAAGGGACACTTCATAAATAAACATGAGTCAAACACATGATCTAACTTCAATTATTTTTGAAATACTAGTTTCTTTTTAAACTCAGCAAATATTTCTTACAAAATATGTAAACATGAATATATACCGCTCTGCTATTTCTTCCAGCAAGTCCAAACAAAACTCCTGACAAGATTGCAACATGGTCAGTGATCTCATGTTTATAAGTACATTTGACCCGCGAAGCGTTTGTAATGGAGCAAGAATTTCCTGCTGTACAACATCATATTTGGTTCCACTACTGATTTCATCAAGCCTTTTCAGAAGTTGCTGTTCTCTGTACGGTCTTGCATATTGCTCGACTGCATATGATTGATTGATGTTTTACGCCGTTCTGGCAATATTTCAGCCATTCAACTTTTTGAAATATGTTTGCTTGTGAGTGTTTGAGTTTCCCTGACGGCCCCCAGTGAGCGTACTCTTTTTCGAACATCAGGGAAACGATCTTTTGCGTGCCAAGGGGGTTGTGATCCTTGATACGTCCCACCCTTAAACGTCCCATCCGACGGACATTAAAGTTAAAAATACATAAACAGGTCGCATAGATATAAAAAGTTGTATAATAAAAGTTCTCAAAGTTTTCTGTATAAGTCGCATTCTTGTAAATATTCTATTAAAAAGTTTTCAAATTTTTCTGTACAAGTCGCATTCTTGTAAATATTGTATAATATTCAGAGTTAACTCCTTAGAGTTCACTCCTTTTATGCCGACCAGCAACTCATCATCAACATATACAAAGAAAGATAACTCTCATGTAATGAGAGTGACATGCACGTTTTCAGTACATGCTTATAAGAGCATGCTTAATGAGGAAGCTTCCTTTTCCAACTTGTAGCTGCTGCGATTAAGACGTGTTGAACATTCCGAATCTGCAGGCAATCTCTAAGGCGTATCCTTTTCGACACCAACCACGGTCTCACTTGTAGGTATACTGTAGGTAAAACTGGACAGTACGGTAGGTCCCTACTTTTCCTTTTTAGTTCAATGATGCCTCGATGATGCCGCATTGAATTCCTGGTGTTTGCTTAAGCCTGCGTCTGAGTTTCGGTCATGCTTCATGGCGTCGCCATTTTGTAAAAACGTGCGAATTCAATTTCATTTACAATTTAGTTATTAATTATCAATTAATAAGTATTAATTACAATTTCCATTATATTTACTGGGATTAGATATAATTATAGATATAAACAGATACATGTATATATAATTTATAAAAGTTTACTGTAGTTTCATCATGCTGCGAGTTAAACGGAGGGCCAGGAACGCTCCATATATTGGTCCAGTGGCTGGGACAAGAGGAGCCGCAGCCAGGAAGACGAGGGCCCACGCCTCTGCCAGACCTACAACTGTGACAACTCACATGGCCACTGACCTCCCTACTCAGCCTAGCCTGCCAGTCATCCCTCTAAGCACTCCGGCAGTTGTGGACCCTCATCAACAGGTTATGGCTAACTTCCCAATTAATGAAAACAGGGGAGAACAAACTTCAGGTGAAAATGTTACCAATACCATGCACTCTTATCATGAGCCTGCCATAGCACCACTAGTTAGTGTTGGCGACGAGTTGGCCGTTCACATTGAACAAACAATCAAGGAAAAAATTTGGAACCGAGATTACATTGAATTATCTAAGTTAATACAGTCTGAATTTGAAATTTCCAATGAACAACGGGTTTCAGTTGTCAATGGCCAGCTTGTCATCCAACCAAAAAATCCACCTAAAAGAATTACAGCAATACATACTTGGACAGATGCATTTTTAATCTTCGCAAGTATATACTTAACGAGGAACCCTGTTGATCTCCAGGGCATCCTCAAGTATATGCACATAGTTAGACTGGCAGCAAACAGATCAGTTAGTGGGTGGATCGAATATGATAGGCAAATCAGGCTACGCCTGTCAAGAATCCTAACATTTCCTGGGGTTCCGTTGATGCTGAGCAATGTTTATTTCTAACCAAAGCCAATCACCCCCCACTAAACCTACCCATAAATGTTTCGACTTTAACTTTAAGGGTCCATGCCTTCGCCAGCCCTGTAATTACCTCCACTTATGCATGTATTGTAATAAGTCGCATCCTAGATTACATTGTTGGGTCAATCAAAGTAATCCATCTCCTCAGGCTAACATCCCAAACCCAACATCCAACCCTCAACCCAGGCAACCGTTAAGTCAGCACAATTTTCGTCCCTTCAACCCCCGAGCACAATCCAATACCCATCAAAGTCAAAGAAATATGGGACCTAGGTTCAACACCCATTAATCATTCCATTTTGAAAAATTACCTTCGTGATCATCCTGATACTCAGTTAGTCCAGCACGTTGTGAATGGTTTTAGGCACGGTTTCAGTTTAAATTACACTGGATTAAGACTCTTGGTTTCGGCACAAAATTTGAAATCTGCAACTCAGCATCAGGTTGACTTACTCCAGATAATTCATAAAGAAATTAGTTTAGGTCGTATGGCTGTTCTCACCACCGCCCTTTGTCAAATTTAAGGTGCAACCCAGTTGGGGTTTTGCCTAAAAAAGATGGGAGTTGGCGACTAATCACCAACTTATCTGCCCCAATTGGAAATAGTGTAAATGAGTTTATCGACTCGAAATTGTGTTCAGTTGCTTACGCATCATTCGATCAGGCTATCAAAATGATTCAAAGGTTAGGGCAGGGGGCATTATTGTGCAAAATGGATTTATCTAGTGCTTTTAGGTTGTTACCAGTACATCCTGCTGATTTTTCTTTGTTGGATATTTGTGTAGGTGATCAATTCTTCATTGATAAATGCATGCCATTCGGTTGCTCTATTGCTTGCGCAACTTTTGAGAAGTTTTCCTCATTACTACATTGGATAGTAGCTACTCAATCACACAACAGTAACATTATTCATTATCTCGACGATTTCTTGTTTGTTGGTAAACCATTGTCTGATCATTGTTATAACCTCTCTCTACTTTTCAGACAAACTTGAGGGTCCAACTACCAAACTTACATTTCTAGGTTTGGGTATTGACACAATTAGCCAAACAATCTTCATCCCAGAACAGAAGTGTATTGAACTCAAACAAGCCTTGATCTCTTTATCGTCGTCCAAGAAGGTCACACTTACACAAATGCAGTCTTTGTGTGGTTCTTTAAATTTTTTTTGCAAAGGCAGTCCCAGGTAGTCGGGCATTCAACCGTCGATTTTATAATTCTACCATTGATATCCGTAAACCACACTTTCGACTTCGTGTCACAATAGGCATGAAACAAGATGCAAGGGGTTGGTTAGACTTCCTTGAAAACTTCAATGGCCTTGCTCCATTTCCAGATCTCCTATGATCATCAAATACTGCGTTAAACCTTTTTACGGATAGCTGCGCATCTTGCGGAGGCGGTGCATTTTACAACAACAGTTGGCTTTTATTAAGTGGCCTAGTACCTGGGATTCTCAGGTTCTCCGAAACATAACCTTCCTCGAGTTAGTTCCTATTCTGTGTGCATTCTGGGTATGGGCGGGTAGCTTTGAGTCTAAGAAATTGTTACTACATACAGACAATTTGGCATTGGTCCACATCTTAAATTCACAATCGAGCAAATCGGAAAGGGTCATGCAGTTAGTACGCCCATTAATGCTGCTCTGTTTAAGACACGATATACAAATAAAAGCGGTTCATATTCCTGGATGTCGGAATTCGATTGCTGATGCTATTTCTCGCTTTCAGTGGGACCGCTTCAAATCCCTTGCCCCACAGGCAGAGAAATATCCGTCACGGATACCTCCAGCAATATGGCAAGTCTTGAGTATCGAATAGAAGCACTTTTAGCAGCAGCAGTTTCCAAAAACACCGCGGCTACTTATAGCAGGGCTCTAGACTCATTTACAGAATTTCGGACTAAATACAACTTCCATCCTTTTGGCCACCTTCTGTGGACCAAATTGTTTATTACTTAGCTTATCTATCAGCAAAGAACATATCATTTTCCACAGCAAAATGCTACATAAGCGAGCTAAGTTACCATTTGCAAATTCAAGGTAAAGAAGACACAACTAAAGTTTTCATTGTTAAGATGTTAGAAGGCATGCATCGTTTAAACCCATTAAAGCACATAAGGGCACCTATTTCGTTGCCCTATTCAATCGTGTTACATTGGCACTTCCTTCAGTCTGTAAAAATTATTACGAGGCAACTTTGTTTACTGTTGCTTTTCATTTGGCCTTCTTTGCATTAATTAAGAGTTAGCGAGCTAACAGTCTCTACAAACACTTCATACGTAATTTCCATTCATGATCTTGGGTTCTATAAGAACCAAATTAAACTGCGTATTAGGGGTTCGAAGACTGATCAGTATGCAGTGGGTTCCATTGTTCAGATAGATCTCAATCATGAAACCTCTACCCTATTTCAATCGTTACAACATTATCTGCATTCTAGACCAACATCACCTGGCCCTTTATTAATCCACCTAAACGGTAAGCCACTCACTTCTTATCAGTTTACTTCAATCTTGCACAAAGCATTACGGTTCATTGAAGTCGATACATCTACATTTAAATCCCATTCATTTAGAATAGGGGTTGCAACCCATATGCATCTCTTGGGGTCCCAGAAGAACATATCAAAATCAAGGGTAGATGGAAGTCTAATGCAGTTAAATCGTATATTCGTGTATGAATTGTCATTAGGCAAGCTTGGTGCTTGCAACATCATACTGGTCACTAACAGTATGTTAAGTTTGCAGGTATCCACACAGTCGAATCATCTTTGATATATCATGCATGCAACTACACTAAACCCTATTTTGGTAATCAGCACCTCAACCTACTATCCAAGAACATTGCCATTAGATGGTTTGGTCAGAGGGGCATGACCTGGGAGCATATGGAATCTAAGATCCAAAGGCTAGTTCAATTTGGTCCTCCCGATGTTTTGATGTTACATTGCGGTGGTAACAGCATCGGGACCATGTCACTTAGACAATTGCAAAGATTTATGAAGCAAACTATGTATACACTTTATCAATTATTGCCAAATTGCAGATTCATTTGGTCTGAAATCTTGCCTCGTACTTATTATCGTCATATGTTCTCATTAAATTCAGCAGAAATGTCCCACAAGAGAATAAATAGTGCAATGAGTGCATGGGGTTATATTTCGTACCCTGATCTCAAATCATGTTCCCCGGTCTTGTTTCGAGACGGGGTACACTTAACTGACATTGGTAAAACTATATTCCTGAATACCATTCAGGGGAGGGGGGGGGTTGACTATTATTAGGGAGGGGGTTCAGCACTTTCCGCCTCGAGCAGTTAATTGAGGTCAGTTGATCCATATTGGGCAGTTCGTCATGGCAGGGGCCAAAATTTGCAGCATGTGGCTGATGTCTACGCGCACCTTGCTTCACTGCAGGTACTCGTCGACATATGGCCGAATTTTGAACTTTGAAGCCTGTCCTAGATTTCTGTTGTTTTCCAGGGTCTGGGGCCAATAATTGGGCTTCTGTCATTTTCTCATTTTCATTGATATTGCTATGCCATACACTGTTGACAAAGTCGATGTAGCTCATTGTCGTTGTACATTATTGGTGTTTGGTTCACCTTGTATACTCATTTGCCATAACTCGTGGCACCGTTGTTATTGTCAAGAATTTGCTCTATATGTATAAAGCCATGACAAAAACTGCCAAATCAGTCTTGGAGTTGATGTGTCGTCATAAAATGATTGTCGATATTTGTAAAAAGTTATTTGATTGATTGAACACTATTAAAAAGTCTATTTCGTAGGGGCGTAAAATCACTACATTCTAAAAGAATGTGATGTATAGTTAATGGACAGTCACAAGATATGCATTTAGGCTGAAGTTCTCTGTTTAATAGGCGAGATTGAGTCAATTTTGAATGTCTGATGCGTATTCTTGAAATAATCATTTCGTCTTGGCGTTTCATTACGATGTTACACAAATTTTGAATAGAATAAAGTTTACTTATGTCACAGAAATCCCAATAAATTAGCCAAAGAGAATTTAAATATAGTTTAATGAAATATTTAAAATCAATGTAGGGGATTTTGAAGTGTACAATATCATCTTGTGCATTTTTTGCCGCTTTGGTGTTGCCATGGATAGCAATGTGACTTGGGGTCCAGCAGAACTCAACTATTTTACCTTGTTTTTTAGTTAAGAGATAGTGAGATATCTAAAATATATTTATGATCAATATCCATGTTGTTTATTGACTAAAGACATGATAGGGAGTCTGAGAATATAGTTAATTGTTTGTCATTATAAGTTTTTATGTATTCAAACGCAAGCTGAATAGTTTTTGCTTCGGCGGAATAAATTGTTGCTTCATTCAGAAGTCGTGTAGAGAAAACACCGTTTGTAATTACAGCAGCAACAGCGACTTTATTTTGGTCTTGCGAACCATGTGTATAGATATCAATTGTAGTATGTTTGGATTGTTTTATGTCGGATAACTTTTGTTTGAGAACAACGGATTTTTTCCAGATTGTTTATATTCAGAAAATGATGTGTCTACTTTGGGTTTTAGTAGTTTCCATGGTGATATCTCAGAAAGTGATGAGGGTTTTACGATGTCCAAAGGTAAATGAGAATTATGTTGGGTTTTTTTAACTCGTAGACCGATTTACTTAATACACTTCTTGTTTTTGTCATATAAATGTTCGAACTGCGAATGGAAAACGCAGTTAATTAAATGCAGGATTGCCAATGCTACCTTTTAATTCAACAATATATTGTCATGTAAGTGTTATTCTACGTAGATCGAGAGGTGGTTCGTTGGCCTCAACATACAAACTATCTACAGGAGAGGTTCGGAAAGCTTCTGTACACAGTCGAAGTCCTTGATGGTGAATTACATATGTGACCGGTCGACAGGGGATGCTTACTCCTCCTAGGCACCTGTTCCCACCCCTGGTGTGTCCAGGGGTTCGTGTTTGCCCAACTATCTATTTTGTATTGCTTATAGGAGTTATGAGATTGATCTACATGCGTATTCATCTCTTATATCTATCTATGCATATGCTATCATTATTATCTTGCTTAACGTCTCGCTCGAGAATTTTTCACTCATATGGAGATGTCACCAAGACCGCTGAAGGCCTTCAAATTTAAGCCTATACTCGGCGCTTACGGCCATCGAGCAGTGAGGGTTCTTTAGCGTGTCACACTTACTGTGACACGGGACATCCGTTTTTAAGGTCATCTCCGAGGACCCGTGACATTCACACTTGATGCCGAGCGTTTGGCGATGGAACTGTCACTACCTGTTTTTAACGACTTAGGTCTGTCGCCGGGATTCGAACCCCGGTCTTCCGCATGCGGGGCGAACGATCTAACCTCTCGGCCACCGCTGTGTTTATGGCATTATGATATTTAGTACTTAATTTATTATTAGATTATTTTTTTTAAAAACCTTTAACTTCTTTATCTAGCACTTTCATTTGACTTCACCTACTACTTGACAGTTATCTGAAGTGAAATGAAGCCAACCAAATAATTCAGGTTCTTTAATTACATAGGACCTGCAATTAATGAGAGACTTTGAGTGATTTCACAAATTGACCAAATGATATATAATTAAACCACCAAACACTGATCAAGGATTAAATCCCTCAACTTTAAGATGCTAATTGTCAGTATTATGGACAAGTCACAACCAGCATTGAACAATGTTCATGTCATGGAGTATCCAGTTACTCAGGCAGTCACTTCAAAGTGATGACAGTGAAAGCAAACCAGTTAGCTGAATTTGGAATTTGGAATCAAAATAAATAGGAAGATATCAGTATTAGGGCCTCAGTCACATTTGACAAGTCAACACAGCTACAAGTGTTTTGTGCTCTGCCTCTGCTGGATTCAACAGTCTCCTTAGTGGTAAGTTTTCTTTAGTATCACATTTTCATTTTCTATAATCTAATCATGGTTCCCGTAACAGTTCCCGTTCTGATCGCACGTCATTCCCAGACTAAGTATTTTGACCAGTACGTGTCTGATTCTAATACTGATGTTTTGTCATTTTCAGGTTATCTTATTCATCAGATGTTTGGGGAGATAGAGCCTACCATCAAGGCGTACCCTGTCATTGTTCTGCACCTTGGTGCCAATGACATATCCTGCCGTCCATCCATCCAGGACCTGCTGCATGACTTCCAGGATCTTACAAGGAACATCTGGACATTAAATCCATCAGCCCACATCCTCCTGTCTGGTGTCCTTCCCCGTGTCGATAATGAATTCCCTGGGACAACGCCGAGACCTGGGTTCATGGAATTCAACCACAAGGCCAACCAACTCAATCAACGACTGGCGGTTTTATCTTCCAGAATCAGGTAACTCCACTACGTTGGGCACCAGTCCTTTAGCATGCAAGGAAAGATCCAGAGAAATCTACTCAGCAGGGATGGGTTACATCTCAGCCAGAAAGGGACTGTTGTTGGTGACATCGAGGGGGCTATTCCGTCTACACCAACCTCTCCTTACAAAACAGCTCTTCTGTCCAGACCACCTGTAAAGACGACGCATGGAGTCATCACTAAGAATGAAGAATACCAATTGCCAAAATTTGTAAACAACTTTCAAAATTATTAATACAGGTTCGTATTGGCATTGGATTAAAAAAAAAAGTAATGCTGCAAGTTTTGGTCATTCAATACAATTGGTGTGCTGAGTTTCAAAAGTACCTTCTTAGCACAAAAACAAAATTATTGGTACATAATGTTGCTTGCTCTTTTAGGGGCACTGGTGTCAATGGCACTGGCAAAAATATTCGACGTAAACCTTTAATGCCGTTTAGGCATAACTTGGCCATCCATTTCAATCGTTTTTACATCAGAATGTTTATCAATAACAGGATCACACAAATCATCACAACAAGGTTCGGAAGGTAATTTTAAGTTCCCTAACGTACCCTTAACATACTTATAGTAATCTATAATCTCACCAGGTTCTAATAATTTCTTTGGGATCACAATCTCATCTTTTGGTATCTCTAGACAAGAAAAAATATCTAATAATTTGAACTGACCAATACCCGTCATTCCACATTGAATATTGTAGAAATATATGTACTGCAATAATTGTAAACTTAGCGCCAAGGCATCTACTGGAAGTTTTTTAGCATTTACATGTAATTTCAAAACATTGTTTAGACTTTCTGATGCATTGTTAGTGATACCTGAAAGGGGATTATAAAGGCCTGGGAATTGTTGGATTATCCACTTTGCTGCATATCCTAATATGTCAGTTTTTAAACATGTATTAAAATAATTCACAGCTGATTGTGACCATTTTTCAGTAATATCATTAATAACTTCTTCCACGTTATCCTCATCACATTGTAATACCTGAATTAGACCCTGTATATACACTGATATTTCATTGCTCTGAGCACCATTCTTTTGCAACCAAAACTTAAAATCCCGTTTAAAGTGATTCCAACAATATAACTTTACATAATTCGGTAACATTTTGCTTATAGAATTTGGGACACCCTTTCCCCTATCAGTAACAATTGCAATTTTCTTTGTGATAATTTTGGGGATTTTTTCAGCTATATAATCAAATAAACGCTCGTGAACCAAATAAGTTAATGGTATACTTGGTTTACTCTCAAAATGTACATGTCTGAAAATCAAGGGAGTAACATAGAAATCACCAAGATTAAAAGTAGTATCATAGCCCATGCAAATTGAAAAACTTGAATCATCTATGTCTAACAACTGATTAAACATTTGACACATTTCTGGTAAACCTAAATTAGCTCCCAAATCAGGAAAAACCTTAATTTCGTGAACGAATCCATCTAAGTGATAGCCTAGCAAAATTAAGTTATAGATTTTGTCTTTGCTTAATTTCTTTACACTATCAACACTTGTTGTGATGTTCTTGACCTGTTTTACATCGCGAGCGCTCATGACACCGATATATTCACCGCTGGAGACTCTATTTGCTGCATTTAATTTATCGAAAAGTTGAGATGGCGATAATCCATTTTCAGAGTCATCTTTAATTTGTTGAATGAAAGGTGAAGATAACGAACAGTGATCAATCTCATAACTCCTTCAAGCAAACCAAAATAGATAGCTGGGCAAACACGGACCCCTGGACACACCAGAGGTGGGATCAGGTGCCTAGGAGGAGTAAGCATCCCCTGTCGACCGGTCACACCCGCCGTGAGCCCTATATCCTGATCAGGGAAACGGAGTTATCCGTAGTCAAAATCAGTGTGCCAAGAACGGCCTAACAATCGGTATGAAACATGTCAGACAGCATTTAACCCAATGATAGGTTGCATTGACGAACTAGATCGTTATAACGACCATAGAATTTGGGAAATGCCGACTCCAATCGAGACTGTTGATAATAGATGGACACGTTCTCACGAATTCATTTTCTTTTTTGCTGTTACCATGCGGTAGTGAATCTGTACGGAGTTTCGTCGCCGACGAACCGTATTAGCACTAGATTTCGGTTCGATTCCAGGAAGTAAGCACTACGCGTAAAAGTTGTTGACCCGGTTGCTTTTTCATTTTTTTTTACGAATTCTTTCGCGTTGTTTTCATTTTGAAATATTTTCGCTGAAGTTGATCACCCCCTCTAATTCGACAGTTGAACTTCCGTTGTTGATCCACAGGTATTGGTCGCATCTCCAGTCGTCGGCGTTCTTGTTGATCACGTAGATTTCAAACAACCCCCCCCCCCTTGGTTTCACCGGCGGAATATCACACACTTTATTAGGATCCGGTTTTCGCAGAATGTCGATGATCTGTCGTTGGTCCATGCATGACTTCATCCAAAGCATACACAGAAACACCACCACCTTTCACTCTGGCACGAGACCTCGCTATAGCCACACTATCCTGAAATAAAAACCTTGCTTCCTCTTGCTCTCTAGAAACACTCTTCCTTACAAACTTGACCGTTGTATTCTTGTTCACATTTTTCTTCTCCGTGCTCACTGGTACCCTTTTCTTCTCATCCACTCTGACATCTTCTCTTAAATGATTCTTGTTCCAACGTTGCAGGTGAGTATCCGGTTGGGAATGTAGCGCGATTCTTCCTCAAATAATTCTGCGTATTCTTCGTCACTCTTGTCCAGGTCGATGCGGGCTTCGATTCCAACGGTGTGGACGTAGACGAGGTAACAGGAGGACTAGCAGACAACTCATTCTTACGACCAATAGGCACACTTGTTGATTCCTCGGCGCACTTGCACTCACTTTGGCATACAGTTGAGGTGACACACGCACGGGCGCAGAAGACACAGACGCGACCACAGAAGACACAGACGCGACCACAGAAGACACAGACGCGGGCACAGATGACACAGACGCGGGCAGCCGATAAGATGGTGACAGTGTAGGTCACTCCTCTTCATTCCCCAGATCTGCAGAGAATTCCTCCGGAGCGGAAATATGTGGATCCCGATGAAAATTACACGGTGAAGTCGTTGTCCAGCACATGATGAAGGTACTTCAGCTGAGAATGTCCCACGAATAACAGACATTTTATCACACAACGCACTTTCTCAAACTAAAACACACAATTATATTTATGATTTCACAGTGAAAGAAAACACACACTAAGCACCTTTTAAAAAAGCAAATACGGAGAATCGTAGCACTATGGGTTTTGAGCACTATATACACCTGTATGATACAAGTAATATGGCAAAGTGATGTTCAAGGGAAATAATCTGATATTTAAATGTTTCCACCGTATAAGTATGAACCAATGAAATTTAAGATATATGTGATCATCAATACGCAAATTAATTTATAATTGAACAGCTTCTGGTAGCACACTGCATCTGTGCAATGAAAACTGCATAATGGTTTAATTCAACTTGGGTATATTCTAACTCGCTTTGAAGATTTAATTATTCAGTTCATCTACATTATCCGGAAGCCGTCTTCTCATTAGACATAATGCATTTTTCACACCTATCGGCATATCAATTATTACTTTAAAAACATTGACTCGATCGCCGATTTGGGCATGAAATTTTGACGATCTCGGCTCATTCCGGCAGGATTTTCATATAATAAACATGCACAGAATTCTAAAAACTGGTATGTCCAGGGGTCGGTGTTAGCCCAACTCTCTATTTTATATTGTTAATAGGAGTTATGGGATTCACCGCCAGGGCGAAATTCTTCGAAACCATTTCAGGTTTTGATACATTTAATATCCCAGTCAATGGCTCGGATGAATATGAATTGCCGTACCTATACTGGATACCTAAAATTCATAAAAACCCTTACAAAGATACATTGCTGGATCCAGTAAATGTTCTACCAAGCTCCTATTAATGCTCCTCATGAAAATATTAACAGCTGTGAAGGAGAAACTTCAAACATACTGTGAGACTACGTGTGTCAGAAGTGGAATAAATCAAATACGGGTTCTAAAAAATTCTAAAGAACTTTTAGTAAACTTGAAATCGCAAAACTTTCCTCAAATCGACAATATCAAAACGTATGACTTTTCAACGCTTTACACGACCATTCCTCACGCTAAATCAAAGACTAGACTTTTTGTCATCTTAAACAGTTGCTTCTTCAACAAAAATTGAAAAACGCAACATATTCCTACAAAATTATTTTGTTAAGCGCCACTCTGATTCCACGCACAAGTACTCTGAAGTTGAAATAAAAAAAATATGCTGGAGTTCCTCATGGACAATATCTTCGTGGTCTTTGGTGAATAGGTCTCCCAACAGTGTTTCGGAATTCCCATGGGCGCGAATTGTGCTCCTTTGTTAGTTGACCTGTTTTTATATTCATATGTAGCAGAATTTATTCAGAAACTTCTACGTGAGAAGAAAAAATATCTTGCTGTGGCCTTCAATTCGACATTTCGATATATCGACGACGTTCTATCTATTAACAATAATAACTTTCATTCATACGCCAATTCGATATATCCCTGGAAATAAAAGACACCACAGAGTCGTCCACTTCCGCTTCATACTTAGATATTTCATTGAAAGTAGATATTGACGGCAAACTAACAACTCAACTTTATGACAAACGGGATGATTTCAGCTTCCCCATCGTCAACTTCCCATCTTCATGTAGCAATATTCCATTATCACCTGCATATGGAGTTTATATATCTGAACTGATTCGATACGCAAGAGCATGTTCTGCGTATGGTCAGTTTTTAAATCGAGTCAAGCTACTGAAAATCATGTTGATGGTACAGGGATTTGAACAGTCTCGTTTAAAGTCAGCATTTCGCAAATTCTATAGTTGTTATAACGATCTAGTTTGCCAATAGAACCTATCATTGGGTTAAATGCTGTCTAACGTGTTTCATACCGATTGTTAGACCGTTCGCGACACACTGATTTTGACCATGGATAACTCCGTTTACCTGATCAAGATAAAGGAATCACGGCGGGTGTAACCGATCGACAGGAAATGCTTACTCCTCCTAGGCACCTGATCCCAACAGTCTATTTTGATTGATTGTTTTGCTGTTTTCCGCCACACTCAACAATTTTTCAGTTATCTGGTGGCACCCAGTTTTTATTGGTGGAAGAGAGAACCCAGATACAATGTACCTGGGAAGAGACCAACAACTTTCCGAAAGTAAACTGGGAAATTCTCTCACTTACCGGCGGATTCGAACCCGCGCCAACCTGAGGTGAGAGGCCGTGTGCTTTGAGCGCGATGCTCTAACCACTCGGCCACGGAGGCCCTTACACTCTATTTTATATTGCTTATAGGAGTTATGAGATTGATCACTGTTCATTATCTTCATGTAGGAGTAAGCATCCCCTGTCGACCGGTCAAAGCCGCCGTGAGCCCTATATCTTTTTTGTAATTCATTTATTTTTTTGCTTTCACAATAAATAAACATTTACATATTAACAAGACATGATAATATAGTATATACATATTTCAAGCAAGTACAAACATATATGTGTATATTTATGAGTGCATATGTACATGTATAATGTGAAAGGTATTTAATTTTGAAAAGATGGGGAGAGACAGGGAGAGAGAGAGAGAGAGAGAGAGAGAGATAAGGGAAGTAAGGGGAAGAATTTTGCCTGGTCTACTGATCAGTCTCAATCATTTCATATAAAGCAATTGTTATCTGTTAACTGTACATAATTAAAGCAAATCACATATATTCTGCCAGTATTTCTCATATTCAGTATATTTACAGCTTTTTAGCAACATAGATTTTTCTATATAAAATCTACATGTATCAATGATATGTTTTTTGACAGCACAAATAGCCCTATATCTTGATCAGGTAAACGGAATAATCCGTAGTCAAAATCGGTGTGCTAAGAACGGCCTAACGATGTTTATTAAAGGTCATATGAAACGATTTCTAACAATGGTATTTTACTTTTAAAAACATAAAGATGGGTATGAATGAAGGTCAAACAGTGTTTAATAAAAAATTATTTTCTTTGGATTGATAAGAAATAAAGCTGTAAACTTGTACATAGAATGAATTTGTTACCCGCTTATCGTTCTTGATTATGTGTGTTTGTGACGTCACAACGACCCATTGATGTAAACAACGCAATGAAATAGTGTAGGCCTACCGTTTTGTTCAACGAAATATCTCACTGCATTTAACGGATATGGATTAATTTTTGTTTTCTAACGAACTACCCGATTTTGTGGTTCAACAATATCAGTTTAAACCAGTCAGGAATTATGCACGGCAAGCGAATAACGTTCTTCAACAGAGGATGATATTGAAAAAGTCAACACTGCACAGGCACCTGAAGTATGGCCACTACTACCCCCTCCTTTTCTGACCTTTTTATCGGAGATAATTTCTCTTCCAAAATGCATGGATTCCTTGTCTATCCTATGCAAATTTCGATTTATGTAATCGTTTCCCACTTTTTGTAAGCTTTAGAGATTGACCTTCTACCGGTAACAATAAAGCTGGTAAAAGGCCAATCTCTAAATCTTACAAAAAGTGGGAAATTCAAACGATTACATAAATCGAAATTGGGATGGGTTAGACAGAGAATCCACATATTTTGGAGAAATTATCGCCGCAAAAAAAAACAACTCAGAATGGAAGGGGGGGGGGGGGGGGGGGGGGAGAGAGTACTGTCCATACATCATGCAGATCTATGCCTGTGGATTTCAAGACCCCATGCCATCAGATACTGAAGTTTAACTATCTATTTAATTAAAAAGATTAGTTCTAGTCGTTTGAACTTGTGTACATTTCATTTATGAAATAGTTTAAAATCTGAAATGGCAATCCCATTTTCCTTTTTATAAGATAATTGATTGATTGAGATTGAATATTGTTTTACGCCCCTCTCGAGAATATTTCACTCGTATGGAGACGTCACCACTGCCGGTGATTTAGGCCTATGCTCGGCGCTTATGGTCATTGAGCAGGGAGGGATCTTTATCGTGCCACACCTACTGTGACACGGGAACTCGGTTTTTGCGGTCTCATCCGAAGAACCGCCTCTTTCGACAAGCAAAGGGGTACTGCTCAAGGACCTTTTCTAACCCGGATCCCCACGGGATACGAATAATCACAATATTGAAATAGCGCTAAAATATTCTTGTCAGTGTAGAGTACCCTAAATGTGGTAAATTTATCATGGATGTCATCTGTTGTACTTGCACACGGTTCTTCATAATTAGCTAGTGTTTCCTCATGTGTCCCAGTTTAAGTATAAAATTCACAAATCGTTGTTTTAATGGGAGAGGGAGGTGCTTCTATATTTTTCAATCGTAAAAAATTGCTTGCGTTTACAATTCTATAGCAGGTATTTACTTTCTCACTACATCCCCGCTGTTCAAATATTATTTTAATGAGAAAAAATAAATAAAAATTTTTGATAAGCATGTATAGTAATATCAGTACTGATATAGTATATGGAATATAAGTTATAATTTCTGAATGATACTTCTTGATTTTCTTTTTGAATTTCAGAATTAAAGGTTTATTTACAATTTTAATTCAACTGAATTTTACAATTAATAATAAGAAAATAAAAATTACACACTTTTGGGATACTCGTGTAGGTACATCTATATTACACGTGTAGGCCTAATAAACATGAAACTATACGAATATACTGTTGACTGATAGAGTTTGTAATGTAGATAAGATATGAAAATAGAATATAATTTTGAGTAGATTTATTCAAAGTTCACGTTCATTGATAAAATGTTTTTTTGTGATTACAATGATATCCAACCTTTGTGTAATTTAGTAATACATACCAGTGTCTTCGCTTTAACTAAGCGGTTGACTTTAATTTATATTTTGATTTGTCTCAGTCTTTGGAAAATATAAAATTATTGGCACAGCGTCTGATTTGAAATTGATCTATTTGTGTCCACATTGTTTGGCTACCGACGGATGTACTGAAGTGCAATGTCCATGGCAACACTGAATCCATCGCGTCGGAGATTTTGTATACCCATATATTTTCTTCTTCTAAATCTGGTATCCCTTGGGAAGAGGTATATATGCACCCTCTTCTACAACCTAACACATATACTACAATTAAATGCAGCACACTTTGGCATTTTTCAAAGCTATGCAGTTTTAAAATACTTCGTTATAGGCCTATCATGTTATAAGGCCTAGTTGTTTACATCACAGTGGGTCTTTTTGGCGTCATCAGCAAGGGAGATCAGCCACGATCATCAAAAATAATTTTCGTGATCGAGTACATTTGATCAGCTGTTATGACGTTATAATGCATTGAACAAAAAAATTAAAATCGAATTATTGTTTAATAAACCTTGATTAATGAATTCTCATACATAACTCAATTTCTTAACTCAATTTCTTCAGATATCGTTTCATATGACCTTTAACGCTTGGTGTGTGTTCCATCAATGTACCCAATGGTATTTGGCATATTTGCTGTAACTAAATTTATTCATCTTTTGGCCATTTAATTTGATTTAATATGCATTTTAATATGTATATTGGCCACATTAATAAGACACTTGGTCATATCACACACTCGGTTTTGAAATGTGCGCATCACGAACAACTGTCTGGAAACTCCCAGATGCATACAATCGCAATGCAGTTATTACTTACAGTGACACAAGTAATGTCTGAAATGTCGTACTAGGACGTTGGAGTTTATCTTCAAAGCACATGTATATATACCTTCTTATGTAATACATGTACATTTAGCTTCATCGTCAAGGTAATCAAGAGGGTTATTAATGCCCTAACTACTCTGTCACGCCTGGTGCAACGATTTCGTCGAGCCAGCAACAACATGAGCGCAGCCATTTTTGCCCAAGACAGATTGTCCGAATAAGTTAGGATACTTTCTGAAACCGCACTTGGGAAGTGACCTACGTATATCTTAAGATGTTTCTTAGTCCTAAGATAGCCTCCTAAACATGTCCGCTGAGCACTAGGCATGGGTCTAACTCCTAAACATGTCCGCTGAGCACTAGGCATGGGTCTAACTCCTAAACATGTCCGCTGAGCACTAGGCATGGGTCTAACTCCTAAACATGTCCGCTGAGCACTAGGCATGGGTCTAACTCCTAAACATGTCCGCTGAGCACTAGGCATGGGTCTAACTCCTAAACATGTCCGCTGAGCACTAGGCTTGGGTCTAACTCCTAAACATGTCCGCTGAGCACTAGGCATGGGTCTAAACTTGTGGTACTTTACCTACAGCTGGTAAACGTCTCTATACGAGTGGGGAAATATCGAAGGTCGTAAACAAACAGATAATATTTATTTTCCAAGTCTTCCCTTCGCCGTAGTACAGGGTGTTTGTCATCAGGGACTGCAACGATTTTTTTATTGACGGAAAAGTGGTAAAACTCCTGGAACTGTTCCAGCAACTGAAGTCAAGTATTTAAATTATATTAAGGAGTTAACGTTTTAAGAACTTGTTTCCAGCTCCATTAGAAATGTTGATAGGGTGAGCAATAACTTCGGGACGGTAGTTTCGATCAGAGTTATCATTCTTTGATTGTGAAATTTACAATGCAAATGTCGTATTTATGGTGGCATTGTACAAGAATAGTTTTTTTTTAAAAATAATTATAATAAGCTATTTGGAAATCAGTTTTAGTGCTGATGTAATATAAAGTATAGCAACAGAAAGCTGAGTTAAATACTCAGCAAACCATCGGATAAAGCACTCAAAAGAAATTGTTTTCTTGATCATTTCTTCCACGTCAACACATGACTATTTTGTAGAACGTTACGAGAATTAACATGAGGTTATCAGTCTTGTTTATACAGAATTTAAAGTAGGTACATGAAGATTTTTCTGCATAAACCATCGATGTTTAAAATTCTAAAGACAATTGTAACTCTGATCATAAACATTTACTACTTTATGAATTGGAATAAGTTTTGCATGTGCATACGATTCTCTTTTAACCTATTTTCAACATGCTTGTACTGATAAACCTCCCAAGTTAAAGATCTTTAATATCTGTTAGGTAATGATTTAACGAAATGTGTTTAAATATGTTAAAGATCGATCACAATAATAACTATGTTGAAAACAGTTTCAATCTGTCGAATCCGCCGCAGTGGTCAAGAGGTAGAGTGTTCGTCCCCTCAGGTCGGGGTTCGAATCCTGGCCGCAACAGACCTAAGTCGTTAAAATAGGTAGTGACAGTTTCATCGCCAAATACTCGGCATCAGGTGCGAATTTCACGGGTCTAGATGATTTTGAAAATGGATGGCCCGTGTCACAGTAGGCGTGCGTGTTAAAGAAGCCCCACTCCTCAATGGCCGTAAGCGCCGACCAAAGGCCTGAATTCGAAGCCCTTCACCGGTATTAGTGACGTCTCCATATGAGTAAACATTTTCCAGAGGGAAGTTAAACACTATACAATCAATCTGACGAGGGAAGTTAAACACTATACAATCAATCTGACGAGGGAAGTTAAACACTATACAATCAATCTGACGAGGGAAGTTAAACACTATACAATCAATCTGACGAGGGAAGTTAAACACTATACAATCAATCTGACGATCTGGAGATTATCCCACCATGTTCAATTTGAAAGTTTGGAGATTACAGAATTCTAAGGCTTCCGAATTTTTTTAATGTAACATATTTCATGGAACAAGGAATCACGAAACTATTTTGATATATGTACACCACATACTTCTCAAATACTAAAGTTATCGTATGATTTCCAGGGAGTATTTTTCTCCAAACGCCCATTGATGCGTTATGTCAGATGATGATCCCTACACAAAAATTGAAAGTTTTAAGTTAGGTCACACATGTCAAATATTTTATTGTTGAATCAATATATCAAGAAATAACGACACAAATACCAACGTTGAATAATAATCATATGCTAATTTTCATTATAATTATAGATTTATGCAAGCTCGCTTTATCTGGCGAAAAATTGCAATTTTATTGTATAAGATCCGACTTCTTGACTTCCGTTTGAAAAATCGTGTTATTTCTCTTTGAACACAGAAGAAGCATTTTTATGTTAAACATGAAAATAACTTGCTACACAGCAATATCAGTATGTGGAGGTGAAATTCTCACAAGTGGGTCACATGAACTAATTGTGGGTCAGTTGTACTAAGGAAGAACATTTTTGAAAGACTTATCGCTGTATAGTCTTATATCAGATATGTGACCCCATCTTAACTCTAGGGATTATATGAACAAACTTCATTTCTGCTTTAGTAAAGGTTTGTTGGGTTCCCCCCCCCCCCCCCCCCCCCCCTCATTTATAGCTCATTTGTTCTAGAGAAGCTATCTTCAATGTTTCATAATTATACCGCCGTGGAGGGGGGGGGGGGGGGGGGGGTCCTCAATTGTATCCCTTGACGACGGAGAAAAGCTCACTTCCGCATTCGGGTCAGATGCACGGAAAGGAATACGAATATTCGTTGAAAAAGACAAGGTGCCACCTGCTTTCGATTCATCTGAAAAGAACAGTAAATGAACACAAATGTCGTATTTTATGCTTTGGATTGAGCTTGATGTGTAGTGAACTATCACAAGGTATATGTCCATGCATTTGTCAGATTCATTCCATATACACAAATCAACAACAGTAATGGAATATTGATATCATAAACATTACAGAATAACTGAAATTTTTCATTTCAAAAAATAAAATACATGCATTTGTACTTTACCCAAAAAATACCGAAATGTCAAAACATAGCAAGGAGGAATTTATTTCCAAATTGTGAAAAAATGCAGAGGTGGGGGAGTCGAGACTGAATTTATTATTCAAAAGAAGGATGGGGTATTATTTGCGCACCGTTAGTGCACAGAAACATTTGCCCTGAAGTAGTGCTACATGTATAAAATTATTTTTGTGGACATAGAAATTGGGTATTTGTTATTTTGAGATGTCAAATAGTATGTATAATTTCCTTAAGCTTATTTCTTTAGGATACATTATTCTAGTTGTCCATGGAGTATTTCTGATAATTTCATATATCAGCTTCACATTTTGACATATTTCAACTGTTTTCCCAAGCTGTCTAGTGTAACAATCTGTATACAGTAAATATTATCTTAACCATCACAATAAAATAGAATGAACATAAAAACCGTGAAAACTGACTTACAAAAAGAAATCGTGAAAATAACTAGAAGGCATTCTTCAATCCATGTAACACGTAAATCGTTCGGTGAACAGCGAACACTTTACATGTACAACACACTTTTCAATACAGCATACTACAATATTGCACAAAACATCAATAATTACGCAATTCTTACATAAACGTCTATCAAAGATTCTAATATAGCATTACCAGTGTCAAGATCACAATCCACCTGTCTGTGCATGTGGTATCTATGTAGTGTTAAAAACGTAGGCATGACACTGACGGCTCGTCACTGAAACTATCAAAGAGGGTTTTCATAGCTTTACCAAGTCTGGACGAAAATGTGAAGATAACGAAATGGTGATCATTCTCATCAAAATACAAAATTAATAGCAGGACAAACATGGACCACTTGAAACATCAGAAGTGGGATCGTATACCTAGGAGAAATTCAGAAACCCTATTGTCCGGTTTCTACATTCGTGAACCTTCCATCTTCACCATGTAAAGAGAGTAATCCGTTGTCAAAATAAGTGTGTAAAGAACGCCAGACATCATTCAACCTTATCACAGGTCGACAGGGGATGCTTACTCCTCCCAGGCTCCTGATCCCACCTCTGGTGTGTCCAGGGGTCCATATTTGCCAAACTATCTATTTTGTATTGCTTATAGTAGTTATGAGATTATTTTTTAACGTCCCTCTCGAGAATTTTTCACTCATATGGAGACGACACTATTCCCGGGCTGCAAAATGTAGCCTATGCTCGGCGCTTACGGCCTTTGAGCAGGGAGGAATCTTTACTTTGCCACACCTGCTGTGACACGGACCTTGGTTTTTGCGGTCTCATCCGAAGGACCGCCCCACTTAGTCGCCTCTTACCACAAGAAAGGGTACTGAGGACCTATTCCAACCCGGATCTCCACGTGGCTGTGTCCACGGGAATTCGAAATACATGTACCACATTCAATTAATGTATACCTGTTTATTAATTGAAATTCAAGTTTACTCTTGGAATACATCTGTGTGCAACTGTATGTACTATTGTCAAAGACCAAAAAAATCTTTCTGATAAGTTTACTTTCCTACATCTTTTCCCCGTGTAAGTTCCTCACACTATCATGTACTTAGCAATACATCAATGTGCTCGTCTTTGTCCCATATATTACCATTTTAAACTCGAGAGAGACCATCTTCTAGTCATCATGTAACGATTTGTCTAAAGAATATTTGTGACATTAGAATGATAATAGCTGTGCCACGGGAAACATTTTATACATTTTCAAAACAACTGCCAATTTCCGTTCATCAACATGCATATTTTTACTGGATTGTTAGTTATACAAAGTAGATACGATTCTTACTGTCCACAAATATCACGACATTGGTTAGTACATCAAAACATGGTTTTAGAAATTGTTCAAATCGGAGCATTTTCAAGCAAAATGCGCATTAATTTATTACGTCATACATTAATGCGCCAAACGTTAAGAGGTACATGTACAGTGTAGGTATAGATCTGTATTGTTTGTACCTTAGCAAAACGAAGTGAGAAGCACGGGTATTTCGGATATGACCTTCAAAACGGAGTTCCCGAGTCGTGACAGGCGTTGGCACGTTTATGAACACATGTATTTCATAAAGCAAACCCACATGGTGAGTGAGCTACCCAAATGTGATCTTGCATTATTAATGAGTTCAAACTAGGAAAACTGTTACTAATTTTCAGTTAATGTAGTTTAATTTGATCGTTTACTCTAAAGAAAATGTATGTGTTGCCACCTTTTTAAATGTCAAACACGGGCGGATCCAGGAATTGCGGTTAAGAGGGGCGTATATATATGAGGCAGAGGGTCTGGGGCCACCTTGAGGCCCCTGGTGGGGGTCCATGGGGCGAAGCCCCCGTAAGCTCCTGAATTATACAGGGCTTGCATTATGTCTCCTAATCGTTTGTACTATTTTCTGACATTTTTGATAAGGTGAAATTAATAAAATGACACAAATTTTAAGTTGTTTTTTTTTAACAAATGTAAGTTCTCCTAATAAAAGGTATTCAATAAATCAAAAGATTTTGTCATTTATTTTTGCGAGAGTTGAAGAAATTATTGCTTCTTTTATCGTTTACATTTTTATAAACAAGAGACCACGATTTACCTTAAACAGTTAAAGGGACTGATTCACGATTTTCCTCCAAATTTTGTTTTTCACTCAATTTGAATGATCAAAATCTTCAGTCTAATATGTTTAGGTTTCACCATAAAATTAAGGTTATTCATCTTGACAGAAAGAAGCTCATCATAGAGAGTTTATTATTTGTTTTGAAAACAAAGATGGGGGTGTGTTATTGTTTACGAGGTTTTCAAAATAAATGGATATTGGCCAAGTTTATTATACTTTAGGTAAAATGTGTCATTTAAAAGTTAAAATTTGTGATTGTACAAATTGAAGATGCTTTAAATTACAGCGTTTGACGGTTTTGTTTGTTTACATAAAAAGGCTCGAATCTTTGTTTACATAACACAGAATCAAACCTAAAATATTGCTCATATACTTGCATTCAGATGATCCAAATTTTGGTTGTCAACATTCAATGAGCTATAATTTTAATTTTTAACATAAAAAATGAAAAACATTTTTTTCGAAAAACGTGAACCAGTCCCTTTAAATTTGAAACTTGGGGAGGGGTGCTCAAATCCGCCACTGAGATTTCAGAGACATCAGAAAATCGCACATATTCGTTAAACAGCATAGTGAAAAGTACATAAAAACTGGTTAAAATGACAAAATGTTAAATTTAACAGTTATGAAAATTTGTCACTTTATACAGTAAATACATGTACATTATATGTGGATATCGGGGAGATCATTGTATAATAAACATACCATAGAGAAAATACCAAACATGAGTTATTGCCATTGACAATATTTTTTAATAAAGATTGATTGAATATTATTTTACGTCCCTCTCGATAATATTTCACTCATATAGAGACGTCACCACTGCCGGTGAAGGGCTGCAAAATTTAGACCTACATGTATGCTCGGCGCTTATGACCATTGAGCAGGGAGGGATCTTTATTGTGCCACACCTGCTGCGACACGGGACCTCGGTTTTTGTGGTCTCATCCGATAGACCGCCCCATTTAGTCGCCTCTTATGACAAGCAAGGGGGTACTGAGGACCTATTCTAACCCGGATCCCCACGGGATTTTATTTTTTATTATTTGGTTAAGATAATTTAATATTTTTTAAAGAAAATATAAAACTTTAGTATCAAATAGTTTACTAGATGTTTAATAGTTCCCGATCTATGAAATGTCTACATATTTCTATCATGCGCACTGATTCATAACTAAAGATTTTGCTAAAAGAAAAACTATGGTGTTACATGAGTATAGAGTTATATTGTACCTGTACGTTAAGATTTTGTATTTTTATTATCTAATGGATTACCATTTATAACAAAATTTCAGACATCAGGTTTCCTGGCCATAAGAAATGAGATTTTGTATATACTTTTAGTTTGTTAAAATTACTCATAGATTTTATTGACATTTTTTGAATCGTGTTAGAATCTTATCTCAACAGTAATTTAAATGACTTTGATATGGATTTGTCCAGGACAAAGTTTGAAATTTTCAGTTTATGGCCTAGGGGCCCGATGTTTTAGACAAGTAAATTGATAAAATTTTGAAATACCATAGGACATTAAAAAAGACTTATATAAATTGTAACAAAAATGAGGAAAAAAGGTCTTGTATCCAAGCTTTATTCTACAACCTTTGTATATAGATTAACATACGCCAACTCGATATTGATTATTCTTCAACAAAACATATGTTGATCGAAAGAAATTCATCTACGGTGTCGTGGCCTTTGATGCTACAAAATTCTGAAAATCGGAAATTTATCAAAAACAAAAAAATCAATTTCATGAATGTATATGCCACATCATCGCCACAATCCCTAACTTTCAACATTCCCCAAAACAGACTCTTTCTGTTGTGTTATGCTGAGGTGATTGAATACAAAGTTATATCATTTACATACTAATAAGCAGACAGATGTACGGTATCCTTAATGTATATACATGTAGTTTGTTACTCGTCGGCACTTCCGTTCACCCTTTATAAAATGGCATGATATTTACTGAGAATTTTCGTTGTTGTGGTTTAAAAAAAACCCAAACAAAACGTTCAGGGAAATCTAACACAATTATGACGTCACACACACAAAATGCATGTATTGTAGTGGGATATTAATGTATTGTAGCGGGATATTAGTTGCCCGCGCACTATTCAGTCTTTGTACTCTCCTAAAATAGCAAAATTTCTATTTCTTCTGAAATTCATTCTTTTTTAGGACCATATGTTTTAACAATCATACCTTGTTCCCTAATAAGTATTTTAGACTTTCACAATATCGGATCCCCCTTTTTTTCTAAACGTACTTTTGTGTATATACATGTATAATTGACATACTGAAATTGGCATACATGTAGTGCTTGTTGTATATTTGATTTTGTATTTCGAAAACCTAGCTAGTCTATTAACGGCCAAAGATTGAATCATATACAGTTGTAACAAGGTTCATAAGCTGTGTAAAAACAACTGGCAATTCATCAATAAAAAAATATTCTTTTTACCGAAATATGTTGGTTTAGATCAAAGTAAAGAAAACACGGCAAAAACATTCTAACGTTGTACTTTTGGGTTTTTTCCTGAAAATATGTCGCGATCATAAATCATGCCAATTAATAAGTGGCCAGATGAGACTGCCTAAATTACTACTGTATTAATTCACCTACAATGATCATTTAACACATAAATGCCAGACATTTGACAGTCATGCCTGTGGACAGTGATATGAACTTAAAGTGACATCTTGATCTATGTAGAATACTTCCCTTGTCTGAAACTTAGGATTTACTTAGTTTTTAGTCGCAGTCTTTAATTCGACTTACAGTCTCTTGGTAGATAATCCCATTTGAGATTCGATTTTGTTACCTACATATTGTAGAAGCGCATCTTGCAGTGTCACTGAGTCATTTTGAGGATTCTCTGTATCATCACAATGTGCGTTTGAAGGAGGGTTTAAATAGTTCACACAGGGTTTGATTTAAGATATTGTTAGTTTCTCCTTTGCGACCATAATTTCATAGGTATAACAGATATCTAGGTATCATATTTTACACTTAGGACAAACATGTAAAATAGTGATATTATATTAACAAATATCTATATAATACTCATGTTCGATTCTAATCCTTTATTTAAAATCCAATGACCAACAAATCACGTTGACCAGCTCATCACATAGAACGTAGACTTTGCGTCACCCATAGCAAACACAAAACAAATTTTCAGTGCAAGTTGTCGTGTAAGAATCATTTTCTTAACATATGACAATTTCTTATCTATTAAATTCCTGAAATCGCAAAAATTCTTCAATCTATCTTTCCAAATGGCGCACATTTTGATCAAATATACAACATTTCAAGACTTGATATATAAATGGTGAAAAAATATATGAGCAAGTAAGAGAGAAACAAGTGAGAATTCAATGAAATCAAATTGAAAAACAAATTCTGGTCAATATATATATTTATTTCAAAAAGTTGCTCAAACGAATATTATATACATATAAAAATACATTTCTTAAAATTTCTTTTAAACGGAGAACTGTTTGATATGTAAAATGTTAGGTAATGAAATCATGAACAATGTACATGCTGTGAAATTTTAACTTGAATTAGTTCTTAATTCCTCATTTGATGTCATTAATTAATCTTATATTTTCTAGGAATTCTATTCACTAGGTACAATAAAAAGAAATTTGTAAGCTGTTCGATTCTTTGAAAAGTTTTTTTTTCAATTTATCTATATTAAAAAATGCCAAGGGCAATAACTCCTGTATGTTATTTTCTGTATTGTATGTCTATTTATTATACAATGATTTCTCTGATTTCCAGAACTAATTTATACATATTCATAAAGTAACATATTTTTTAAATCTGTTCAATTGAAAAATTCATTTCAACAAATTTTTATGTTTTTTATTATGCTTGTTAACTAAAATGAACAGTTTTCTTATGTTGATCAACGGCAAACTAACAACACACCCTAATGAAAAACGAGATGACTTCTAAATCAGCTCTTCCATCGTCAACTTCCATATTAGTGTAGCAATGTTCCATTATTACCCTATATTGTCTTTATTTCTCTGAATTGATATACGCTAGAGAATTTTCTGCGTATGATCCATTTCTAAATCCAGGCAGGGTAATGCCAATTCAGTTGATATTACATGGGGTATCACCAGTCTCGTTTAAAGTCATACATATGTCTACATTTGTGGTACTTCACCTACGGCTGGTGACGTCTCAATATGAGTGAAAAAGTATCGACGGAACGTAAAAACAATCAATCGTATAATCAAATGCTGTTTGACGTGTTTCATACCGATTGTTATGGCGTTCTAGGCACACTGATTTTGACTACGAATTACCTGATCAAGACATGGGGCTCACGGCAAATGTGACCGGTTGACAGGAGATGTTACTCCTCCGAGGCACCTGATTTAACCTCTGGTATATCCAGAGGTCCGTTTTCATCCAACTCTATTTTGTATTGCTTATATGATTTATGAGATTGATCACTGTTCGTTATCTTCACCTTTCATATGATCGTTATAATGATTCAATTTGCAAATGCAAGCCATCACTGGGTCGAATCTGTTAGACGTGTTTCATACCAATTGTTAGGCTATTTTTTACTTACTGATTTTGACTATGGATTACTCCGTTTACCTGATTAAGATATTGGGCTTATGGCGGGTGTGACCGGTCAACAGGGGATGCTTACTACTCCCAGGCACGTGATCCCTCTTCTATATCCAGGAATCCGTGTTTGTCCTCTTAATTTTGTATTTTTTATAGGAGTTATGAGATTGATCACACTTCTCATCTTTAGAGAAGTTACAAGAAGCTCACGGTGGGTGTAACCGTCGACAGAGGATGCTTGCTCCTCCTAGGCACCTGATACCACTTCTGGGGTCTGTGTTTGCCCGACTCTATTTTGTATTGCTTATAGAAGTTATGAGATTGATCACTGTTCGTTATATTCACCTTTCATACATTTCCTTTGGTTATTGATTAGATTAAACTATATTAAATGGAAATTATAAGATTTTCTACTTTAATTTGAACTCATAATAATGTGAAATCACATACGAGTTGCCTTAAAATGACAGTGTAGAATAAAGATGTCTATCTTTACAAACACATTTTTAACACTGTTCAAAGCATCTCCAATAATCAACTTAAGGATAGGGGTGATTTCGTGCTAAAGGTCATATAGCACTATCATAAAATGTTTGTGAAATATTGCTAACTTGTAAAATACACTGGGGATTTTCTATTCTTTAACATATGAAATCATTTAAAATCTAATAAAATTATTGATTTTTCACAGAACGTGTGGAGTATAATAATTCAATAAAATGTAATATAATGTGGTTCAAGATTTCATAATTGTTTCTTAACAATAATTCCTTGGCTTAGATTCCGCCTTTTTTGTCGAGTGTCAAAATTTACAACAAGCAGTAATGAATAGGTAGCGTTCTTAATTTTAGTTTTTAATAAGAAATTTGACATAAGATATACATTATGGCGGGTCATAAAACACGTTTCTCTCGAAGTCTAGCATGAAATGTGTGGAAGCCCCTTGGGTTCCATTCTATTTAGTCGTCAAACTTCAGATTTTACAAATGGGATTTTTACCCAAATGATGTAATGAAAGCTACAGAAGAAAAGGGGCCTAGCTTCGCTATAGACCAAGTGTCAGTTCAGGCAGGCAATTTATACTTGTCGTTTAATTAATTGTTCGGTCACAATTTGTTCATTCCGGTCATTTTATTTGTGACAAAAATTAGTGGTGGTCATTAATAATTACTGCATGTAGGGTTAGTTCTGTCATTGTCGGTTTCACGTCTGACTGGTCTGGAACTAAGTCCTTCGTCCCTCTGACCTCGGAGAAGATTCCTGATTTAGTCATCATGTAACGTCGACCGCTTAAATTTCGAAAAATTACTCGGTCGTTCTTAGATAATTCACTTTTTCCTGATTCTGTTATATATGGTTTAAGGTGTGTGATTAAAAAAAAAATGTGTTCCCAAACCTCAAATTATCCTTTTAAAAGATTAGAAATGCTAACACTGTTTATATTTTATCTAACAGAATAATGTTTGCTACGGTGAATGTTTCTTCTTCTTCATTGAACTACGTTGCAAAAGGAATTACTTTCTTCAATTCGATATTTAGATGTACAAATTCGATTTTCACATTATAAACATTTTATGGTTAATGATTAGGGTATATGTATAATTTGTCGCTTGCTTATTTAATGGTATAATATATGTATGTTGCAAAACAATCATAATTAAGATTGATTCATTCGTTACTGTTTTACGCTGTTCTGGCAATATCTCAGCCATTTTACGGCGGATTTGATTAAGAAAATAATCATATTAAGACAATTATCATTTCGCCAACAACTTTAACACTTTTACCTACTTCCTTAAGGTTTCGCCGAAGTCACATTGGTGGGATTTCTTTCACATGTTCTAGCCCAGTGCCGAAGCCTGAACAACACGAAAAGGTGAAGGTAACGAAAGGTGGGTGAAGATAACGATGAGTGATCAATCTCATAACTCCTATAAAAAATGAAAATAAAAAGTAGGACAAACACGGATCTTTAGACATACCAGAGGTGGGATCAGGTGCGTAGGAGAATTAAGCATCCCCTATCAACCTGTCACACCCGCCGTGAGCCCTATAGCTCGTAGTCAAAATACGGCCACAATTGTTATGAAACATGTTACAGCATTTATCCAAGGACATGTTGTATTTGTAAATTAGGTCTTTATAACGACCATATTTGCAATATGCTTAGTTTAAACGAGATTGTTGAAAACTTGAAGTTGACGATGGAAAAGCTGAAGTCATCCCGTTTGTCATACACTTAGGCGCAATACAGTTTGCCGACAAAATCAATGTCCACCAAAAGATCCAATCACGAAGTAGATGCAGAAGACTCCGTGACGCCCCCTTTCACCGGGATATATCGAATCGACCTATGAATGAAAATGATTATTGTTAATAGATAAATCGTCGTCAATATATCTAAATGTCGAGCCGAAGGCCACAAGAGACCCTCTCCCCCATGTACATGCCAGTATCATGTGTTATACAGATACATGTAAATATTTCAGTTCGGAAATAGTTATATTCTGTGATCAGCCATCCGAAGGTTCACTTTGTTAAAACAATTTCTGATTTTACGTACAAGTATTCAGAAGTAGATATTACGTGTAAAAGATGCTGGAGCTCCTCATTGAGAGCATCTGTGTGGTCTATGAGGATCAGGTCTCATGTCTGTCGAAATTCTCATGGATACAAAATGTGCTCCTTTATTAACTGACATCTTTATGCATTCTTACGAGGCATAATTTATTTAAAAGCTTCTACATAAGACGTAAACTTCTCATGTTATGGCTTTCAACTCGACATTTAGGTACATGGATGATGGAGGATACTTACATGTACTTTTCCTAGTCACCTGATCCCACCTCTGGTATGTCCAGGGGTTCGTGTTTGCCCTTCTCTTAATTTTGCATTCTTTAGAAGTTGTTCATCTATGACCAGTTTATTTTCATTCATATGTCGATTCTATATATCCCAATGAACTTGCAATAAAAAACAATACACTACACAGTCTTCCACATCTGTTTCATATTCTGACGTTTATTGCATACTAACAACTCAACTTTATGACAAACAGGACGACTTCCGCTTTTCTACCATTGACTTCCCATATTTATAAAGCAATAACCTATTATCACCTGCACATCCCCAATTGATTCAGTATAATATTATTAATAAATTATTTCATTTAGAAAGAATAACACAATTGGCATCAAATGACTAGTTTATATTGTAATCCTGTATTTAAAAAAACCCCAGATAGATAAGAGAATAGAAAATAAATAGGGTTACTGAGGACCTATTCGAACCCGGATCCCCACGGAATGTTATAATTGTGAAAGTTGTTATATAATAATCCAATTCACTCTTTACTAGGACGCCACTAAATGTAGGTGAAATGAAACATATTGTGACTTGTTCGAGACGCTCATGGTCTTTATAGTAACACGGGACATTGGTTTTAAGGCCTCATCGGGAAAACCCCTTGTCTTTCACTTTGATAAGGTTTGACATTTGGAGATAGAACAATCACTACATATTTTGAGGAGGAATAACACACCAGGAAAATCTGTTATGATAGAAAGTGGATGATATGTACAGTATTTTGAATTTTAAAAGCTTCAAATTTACCTTATTTACAGTGTATAATTTTTAAAAATGCAGTTTTAGTAGAGAGTAATCTTGGTAAAAAATTAAACCCCCAACCAGACTCGAACGCACGAATTACAGATAATCAGTTGACACGTTTACCTTCTGAACTACCCAACTTAGCAATTAGATTTAACAGGAATATACATATATTTTCGATATTTATATTTTCATTCGAGTTTCAAATGGAAGTCAGCCTTTGACAATGTATCATTCCTTCTTAGATGTATTGAGTTTGACAAGCGCGTCTAGGATCGAACTTGGGACCCCTCCTTGGCGAAGCGATCGCCTTAGCAACCAAGGATCCGCGACCTGTCATTCATTTTGTTAGACGTTATTTAAAGCTCCGTATACTTCATGATATTAATTAATGTATTGTTATGCAGCCTCCCTTTGTCCCACCCCCTTCCGGTTAACATTCATTCACTAAATGGCATGTTACAAGAACAGTCACTTCATGTACACCATTGTCGACGTTTTTCTTGAACAACTTTTGAATAATGAATTCAACTTTACGTGACAATAAATCAATCATTCTATTGAGGGGAACTAGATATTTTAGATTCAATCCTACCACGTGTATTCCCCTTATTGTTTCCTAAGGCTTTGGAATATATAAAGAATGAATACTCATCGAATTCAGTATAAAAGTAAACCAAATAATCCACGTATCACGAAAGTGGAGAAGAACAGATGTATAACATTTTACATCATGATACGGAGACCGTAAAAACCGAGATCCCGTGTGACAACAGGCGTGTCACGATAAAGATCCACCCCTACTCATAGACCGTAAGCGCCGAGGATAGGCCTAAATTGTGCAGCCCTTCACACGAATAGTGATCAATCTCATAACTCCTAGAAGCAAAACAAACTAGAGACTTGGGCAAACGCTAGATATACCAGGGGTGGGATTAAGTGCGTAGGAGGAGTAAGCATCCTCTGTCGACCGTTCAAACCCGCCTTGAGCCTTATATCTCGATCAATCCAACAAACATAATTTAGACAGACCACGTGCTATCATCAGCAGGTTGTTACTGAAACCCTTCATCTTTCAGTGTCCTATCATTTACCTAACACAATGATAACACGGGTGTACATTATTTACACAAAACACTCGTTTTATTTGTTTTCACTATTGTACTTGCCATGTTAAATAAGATAAAACGACAAGAGAAGATCGAACAGGTTGTAATGAAAATAATGATTACTTGAATTAAATGATATTCATGACATCATTAGGTATACGGAATGTAAATAAATATCAGACCTTATGATGTCTAGAATTCAAGAAATGTACCGCAAATTCATACACGAGTGTTTGGACTTCATTTAACTATGGTAAATTGATAGAACAATTAGTTGAATTGTATTTGTAGTGATATAACTTAGGGTATGAAATTATGTGTGTCTGAATATTTTCATCCAGTGAAAGGGAGGGCCTCCGTGGCCGAGTGGTTAGAGCATCGCGCTCAAAATCACACGGCCTTGCACCTCTGGTCGGCGCGGGTTCGAATCCCGATTGCGCCGGTAAGTTTCCTAGTTTACTTTCGAAAGGTCGGCGGTCTCTTCCCAGGTACATTGTATCTGGGTTCTGTCTTCCACCAATAAAAAAAAAACTGGGCGCCACCAGATAACTGAAAACTTGTAGAGTGGCGGAAAACAGCAAACAATCAATCAATCAAACAATCCAATGAGAGGGTTTAGACAAGGGAATCCCATATTACCATATCTTTTCTTAATTTTTGCCGAAAATGCCAGATATCTTGATAAGGAACAATAAAGACATAAAACGTATAATTATTAATGGTGCGGAGTATAAATTATACTGATATGCTGATTGTCTTCTCGTATAACAGATGCTACCCTAACCCGGTTGGATGGGACATAAAGAATCTTAGACTATTTTGCACAGGTGTTGGAAGTCGAGATTGATTTAGCAATACAAAAATGATCTGATGGACGTAATGAAAAATCTAATGATGTTTATACCATCACACGGTATGGGAATTCGATTGGAACCAAACTAGATTTGATTTGCTTCTTAAATGATTTCGTGTTAAGCTTAATGACATAATTGACAAAAATTACTATCAACACATGCATAAAGAATAAGAAAAAATTTTGCAATGGAAAGCTAGAACATTTACCCCTATAGGACATATTACAATATAAAAGACCATATCTTTCACAAAAATTAATCATTGAATTATATTACCAAAGCCGGCCATGGAATGTAAGAAATGTTGTTGTTTTTTTTTATTTTTATGGAACATTTGACAAATAAGTTGATGTTACAGGGGTTTCAACAGTCTCGTTTAAAGTAAACATTTCGTATACTTTATCAATGGTTGTGCTAACGATCTAAATCAATACTACATTACATTGGATAAAATGCTGTCTGACATGTTTCATCCCAATCAATGCCGTTCTTTACACTTTGATTTTGACTCCGGATTATTCCGTTTACCCGATCGAGATATAAGGATTACGGTGGATGTGACCGATGTCCAGGGGTCCGTGTTTGTCTTATCCCACTCTAGTGTGTCCAGGGGTCCGTGTTTGTCTTATCCCACTCTAGTGTGTCCAGGGGTCCGTGTTTGTCTTATCCCACTCTAGTGTGTCCAGGGGTCCGTGTTTGTCTTATCCCACTCTAGTGTGTCCAGGGGTCCGTGTTTGTCTCATCCCACTCTAGTGTGTCCAGGGGTCCGTGTTTGTCTCATCCCACTCTAGTGTGTCCAGGGGTCCGTGTTTGTCTTATCCCACTCTAGTGTGTCCAGGGGTCCGTGTTTGTCTCATCCCACTCTAGTGTGTCCAGGGGTCCGTGTTTGTCTCATCCCACTCTAGTGTGTCCAGGGGTCCGTGTTTGTCTCATCCCACTCTAGTGTGTCCAGGGGTCCGTGTTTGTCTTATCCCACTCTAGTGTGTCCAGGGGTCCGTGTTTGCTCTAATTCTTAATTGTGTGTTCTTTGTTGGAGTTATGATATTGATCTCTGTTCGTTATCTTTAAATCAAATTTTCATTAAAGTGAACCAGACCAAAATTATGCAAGAGTATACTTATAATTGATAAAGAATATCAATTATGGACATTTCATAACTGCTTTATTATCAAACTGTATTAGCAAATTACATATTCTTTCTTCGAAATGGGAAAGTTTATTTAGATACCAAAATTGCGTCAACAATGCAAAATCTTTTGAATTTAAATACATGAATATTCATAATTCGAGGGGGAAATTATGAAGTTAGATTACAGAATTAGAACAAGCACCTATAAGTCTGCCCAAATATTCATAGCAAATACAAGAATAATTTTGAAACTATAAATATATCACTTGGGTGTAAAACACAGCGGATATTTAATGATAATGGACTTTTCAGAGGTTTTGAAAATATTTCATAGAAATTAGGTACTAAATATATTTTTTCTTAGTGCTTGGGCCGTGTACATTAGTTTTAAACATAAAAAATCTATACCAAAAAAAAAAAGATTATGCAAGTAACCCAAATGCTTTGGAATATATATTTTTTTATATCTGAAAATGATTGAGATACTAAACAGAATAGGGTTTATCTAACGAAAGAAGAATACCCGAAGCAGTGCGGACTAAAGTTCACTATAGCCGGAAGTAATCGTATATTGTAATGTACAATATGTATATAGAAATTTATCATTCAGATGCACAAAGGAACCGGAAACAATTGATCATTTATTTGCTGATTGCTATTTAGTAAACGAGATTTGAATTGGAATAGAAAACGGGATGCAAAATAGTTTTTATTTACATATCCCAAGAAAACTGCCACACGTCAATTCCATTTTAGAAAATTATAAATTCCTATTAACAAAATACTACATTTTAACAGTAGATTCTAACCAAAATCATTATGTACTGGGATCTTACACAAGAAATTGTTTTTTAATTGCAAATATAACGAATATTTTTAATGATTGGAGAGGATTTCCCCACATGCTAGAAACATAACACACATATACTGTACATTACACACGTTTACTTTCCTTCCTTCTTCGTCACTAAAACAGTTTACCTTTCACAAATGTATTAATATTTTGTATCTCATTTGAATATGGAATAAATATTATTTTATATTTTGTTATTTCCTGATAAAGCATGTCTATAAAAATTGTGATGGTTAAAAATTGATTTTATTATTTAAAAATATAATATTTGCTGCTAGTTTTGTGTTAAATTGACGTAAGGTGTTCTATATAAAATCTACATCTTTTGTAGTTGTCGCCAAATAACGAAATTCTGTTGCATGTAATTCTAAGATACTGTTGAATGAAGCACTGCCTGGATGAAGTTTTTGTTTGTACAAGAAAATAATCTCGGTTAATGTATTTGTTGCCTTATTGTGAAAATATTTTCTCAGTTGTTATTTATTCATGAAATACAAATACAAGTGCAAAGATCCGACACAATCAATGCATGATTGTGTGATTAAATGCACAAATGACAATGTTGAATGAACGTGTGATTTCACCGCTAGAATTCGGGTATTGCAGCTTACTAACAGAAAGAGATAATATGTCTGTATGTAGAATGGACGACTAATGACGTCCGTGGAAAAGACAACTAGTTATAAGCAGCTTTTCTATTCCTTTGCGCCGAAGTGGAAACAGAACAGTGTGTATTGGAGAATGGGTATGTGCGACTGTCAACTACCGCCACTTCTACGAGGTTCTGTTATTGGCCGTCTTGTAAATTACTTTTGATAATTGGATTCCTGGAGCTGGTCAACGCCAAGATTTGGATAAAATGAAGACGAATTCCCATCTCTAACTGTAGAAATAGTCATCGATTTTTGACGATGAGATTAAAAGTGGAAATACTGTCTCATTTAAAAACTCATCATCGGTTTAAGTAGATTTTAGGCAGAAGTCGCACTTTTCGTCGTTTTCACTAGCGCCTTGAGAGGTGTTACAGTTTTTGAATTAAAACTTCGTTTTTCGTGATGTAACGCACAATGAAAGCTTCTCTGATACAATTTTGAATTTATATTCAATGCTCATTTTCAAGGTCTTCATTTTAATAATAACTTATTTGGTAACACATTGTCGTGGATGTATTTTTATCAACAAAGAACAACCTGTATCCAGATTGCCTAAAATATCCTGACATGCATTCCTAATATTCATCATGTAAGATGACTGGAGAATTCTTCTTTAACAATTAATTTAACTTTTGAATGGTTACTTCTTGTAATAGAAATGAAACATGACATCTGATCATCTGTTAAACAACTCCCTGATCCACGATGTCAACTGAGGTTAAGTCACAATATCAGGTTTCCCAGGTGTAACCCGAACACCACCCCGTACAATCGCAAGATTTGTGAGCATCCTAGACCTTCTTAGATCTTTGTACCAAACTTGGAAAAAATGAAGTGTTAATGTATGGTTGAAATACTTTAAAACGATTTCGCAGAGGATTGAGTGTCAAGCAAACTGCACCGACATTCAATTTGTTGGTTAATATCTTCTGTCAACTAAACACTCAAAAAACGGAACAACAGGTGCTTCGACTTATCGCGTGTTGAACACCATCTACGCTCACTGTTATGACCCCCAAGGACAGGTGAGGGGGTACATCCCTTTGTACGCCCCGGGGTCTTCTTCAGTTGGTTATTGACAGACACGTGTCACGGTCGACACATTGTAAACCTTCATCCATACTCGCGAAGCGAGAATAGTTTTTAAATTACATGTATGAATAAGTTAATAAGTAATATTGCATACATTATGTAACTTTGGGCGGTAGATCTTAAATAGAGAAACGTTTTCCCCCCAAGTTATCGGACTAATTAAATTTCCCTTTATTCACCATTTGTTGCATTTTTTATTAATGTAAAATTTATTACGTTGTATCTTCATAAGCCAAAGTTTTTAATTCATTTATTTTTAGCATTATGGAAATCGATATGGACAACTACATTACTCAGTTTATCATCATTGAATGAACAGAGACAACTTACTTAATATATTTGCTATATCATTTAGCATTTTAAAATATCATTGAAGGGGTAAGAGCTTCTTGATCAGCATCAATATGTATCACGAAGTTAGAATCCTTAAAAGGAGTCTCAGATCAGGGTCAAGCATTTGTAGGAATTACACCCTTTTGTTCCCTATTCAGACGCCCTGTTTCTAAACTTTATTGCACACCTTGCAGAAGCAAAACACTGCTTTGCTATCTCTTATGCATGCCAAAGTGGTTTCCAGTGACGGCAAACTAACGGACGGGAATAACATTCAGTGAAATGGTACTGAATGCTAGTATAAAAACTAGATTTTAACTGAAACTTTGTAATATTTCTCACTGAGACATATTTTCATACAAATTCTATTCATTACGGGGTTTGGGCATACAAAATATAATATTAGTAAGGCATCGATAATTCAGTATGCACCACATCACAAATTCATGTATTTCCCGTCATTTTCTCTTAAATGGGCAACAATCGTCAATATTCTGAAACTCTTTGGGTTCAGATATTTTAAGCTACATGCATCGACCAAGCTCAAATTAAGATATGTTATTAGTATCGTATCACAATATTGCAAATTCGTATGAAAATAATTTTGGTCGACACATGCTGTCCATCACATTACCGGATAAGTGGACAGTTTTTGAGCTGTGCACCAATCAAACATTGTGATGTCATATTCTGAAGAAGAAATCGGTTTTTAGTGAAAATAAAGTTTCTTTTCGTTTCGCAATATTTCAACATGGTACTGATTTTATTTCTGAGAAATCAGAGAACGCTTAAAATCCAGGACTGCAAATGACGGCTGTCGCGAGATTCCCCACTAAATCCCGTAACCGAGAATTCACATTTGAAGCATTCATGCAAAAATTATTTCACATCAGACGAAATTTGTGTATTGTGCAAAATTTAAAATATCTAAGAGATCAGTGGACCTTTACTAACGATTTCCAGTAAAACTATTACCACACAAACAAATATTACATTGCCGCTATGTGTTTGTCTTGGGTGGTTGACTTGGTGGTGCTAAAGGTTACCGTGACATGTATGAAATGCTTGGAAATGATGATCCTTCATTTTCCTGAGAACAATCATCTCATTGACGTTATTAATCATTTATAAAGAAGTCGAATTCAAACTAAATAATTATCAGATTAAATCTGTGTTAGGGTTCCTTTATGACCGTTTTAGACTCAACTCAAAAAATGTTATTGTCATTTCTGTCTTGAAATGTGCGTCAAACTTTTAACGAAATTGTTTGACGACATCTTATGGTGTGCGAATTGTATCAAAATATTTTCCTCCATCCGACCCATTTTTTCTTTACCCTATAGACAGTTAGATTTTTTGTAAAAGATGTATTGGCGGAAGTTTGTAGATACCACCTTAATTTTTACATGTTCTTGGTTTTTACATCAAGGGGAGATCACCCTGCCATTGTTGTTTACTATTTTGTGTAAATATGTTACCCGGTGATTCTCGAATTTTTTATATGTGCTTATACATGATTTTATACTTATACATTCTTATGTAATATTGTTTTCCTTAAATTCTAGGGAGATCCCACTGTCTGTCATAGCATTTGCTCAATAAGTCGGATTGTGTTTGTCGGGGATATCCCTATCAGTAATGTAGTTGATTAGTTGTAAATATAGTTTATCAAGTTCGTCATTAATAAATGACATTTTATCATCCAAGCTGATTTAGTTATTTCAAAGGTAAAAATTAACGAAGCTACGGGTTTAAGATGGAACTGGAAATAATATGTTTTGGAGTTATTTGCAATATTGGGAAATCAAGATATACATGTAGATGGAGGACATAAAATCATCTTTGCCAACTTAACTACAGGTCAAAATGATGAGCCGCAAAGAGAAAAACAGTGTTATAATAGGTCTGTAAAACAAATCAAAAGAATGCATAATCACGAAATACATTCTCTGAATTACGAAACGTCAACCTAATAAAATCACACCTACTTCTCCCAAATTTTGAAATTAACGATTACAAAGTATATGACCGCACACTGTACTCTGTATACATTGACTGGCTAGCAAGTCGTTTTCCTCCTTGATATTATTGAATGTACATAGTTTCGCTATGATTCACTCAACGTTTGATGCATTAAATATACTCAGAAATGCTATTATGGTAAAGTAACTGATCCTAAACTCCAGTTGATATATTACTTTTGGGGCTTAGAACTTCCAATTCCGTTTGGAATTGTTATTCAGATCAGTTTCTTGGATGAGAGTCCCTGCCGGGAAACAGGCGCCTCTCTGAAAAGAAAGAGACCTCTCCGGGGGCTATCAGATTTCCATTGACTGGAAGTAGTTGAAAAGTATGCATATTCGTTGCCTTCCTTTAACACAACAATGGACTTTTAATAATTATATTCACCGTCTCTCTTTCTCTCTCTCTATTTATGTAAATTATTTACTTCATTTCTGTAAAAATAAAAAACAATCCCCGTATGAATGAATGATTCCTCAATGGAACATAAAACAACTATCTACAGAAAAAGATTCTTAACGAGGTATGCCAAGGACATTACACTGTGCAACATCTGCATCATTAAAAACCTTTTATTGTCCTTTTCAATAACATTTGTAACAATTAAGCATGCCAGAGTTTTGAATGAAATGTTTGAGTTTACAGGAGGAGGGATGGGCGACAGGTTACATACGACATATAAAAATACTTTCAACGAAACGGAGATCAAGTGTAGAACATATATAACCAATAAGTTATAGTAATAATATTTTGATAATGTGGCAGTTGATTATTCACATGGAAATTGCTCTGAAGTGAAGTTGCATCGACATTATAAAATATGTAACAGAGTAATCGACCAAAGCTGTACCTCTACAACTTCAATAGATTAATGAAATACAAGTCTTCTAGATATTCATTGTTTACAGAACCATTCTACCGTGTACACTGTGTGTAGAACCATTCCCTGTGTACACTGTGTGTAGAACCATTCTCCTGTCTTCACTGTTCATAGAACCCTTCCTATGTGTTCACTGTATAACCATACGTTACTGAAGTACATGTATTTTAGATATCCATTGTTTACAGAACCATGTATAACCATTTTGCTGCGTTCACTGTTTGTATAATCATTCTTTTGTATTCACTGTTCATAGAACCCTTCCAATGTGTTCACTGTATAACCATTCTGTTGTGTTCACTGTTTGTATAACCATTCTGTTGTGTTCACTGTTTGTATAACCATTCTGTTGTGTTCAGTGTTTGTATAACCATTCTGTTGAGTTCACTGTTTGTATAACCATTCTGTTGTGTTCACTGTTTGTATAACCATTCTGTTGTGTTCACTGTATAACCATTATGTTGTGTTCACTGTTTGTATAACCATTCTGTTGTGTTCAGTGTTTGTATAATCATTCTGTTGTGTTCACTGTATAACCATTCTGTTGTGTTCACTGTTTGTATAACCATTCTGTTGTGTTCACTGTTTGTATAACCATTCTGTTGTGTTCACTGTTAACCATTCTGTTGTGTTCACTGTTTATATAACCATTCTGTTGTGTTCACTGTTTATATAACCATTCTGTTGTGTTCAGTGTTTGTATAACTATTCTGTTGAGTTCACTGTATAACCATTCTGTTGTGTTCACTGTTTATATAACCATTCTGTTGTGTTCACTGTATAACCATTCTGTTGTGTTCAGTGTTTGTATAACCATTCTGTTGTGTTCACTGTATAACCATTCTGTTGTGTTCAGTGTTTGTATAACCATTCTGTTGATTTCACTGTTTGTATAACCATTCTGTTGTGTTCACTGTTTGTATAACCATTCTGTTGTGTTCAGTGTTTGTATAATCATTCTGTTGTGTTCAGTGTTTGTATAACCATTCTGTTGTGTTCACTGTATAACCATTTTGTTGTGTTCAGTGTTTATATAACCATTCTGTTGTGTTCACTGTTTGTATAACCATTCTGTTGTGTTCAGTGTTTGTATAACCATTCTGTTGTGTTCACTGTTTGTATAACCATTTTGTTGTGTTCAGTGTTTATATAACCATTCTGTTGTGTTCACTGTATAACCATTCTGTTGTGTTCAGTGTTTATATAACCATTCTGTTGTGTTCACTGTTTATATAACCATTCTGTTGTGTTCACTGTTTATATAACCATTCTGTTGTGTTCACTGTTTGTATAACCATTCTGTAGTGTTCACTGTATAACCATTCTGTTGTGTTCACTGTATAACCATTCTGTTGTGTTCACTGTTTATATAACCATTCTGTTGTGTTCAGTGTTTGTATAATCATTCTGTTGTGTTCACTGTTTGCATAACCATTCTGTTGTGTTCAGTGTTTGTATAATCATTCTGTTGTGTTCACTGTATAACCATTCTGTTGTGTTCACTGTTTATATAACCATTCTGTAGTGTTCACTGTTCGTATAACCATTCTGTTGTGTTCACTGTTTATATAACCATTCTGTTGTGTTCACTGTTTGTATAACCATTCTGTAGTGTTCAGTGTTTGTATAACCATTCTGTTTTTGTTTACTGTTTATATAACCATTATGTAGTGTTCACTGTTCGTATAACCATTCTGTTGTGTTCACTGTTTATATAACCATTCTGTTGAGTTCGCTGTTTGTATAACCATTCTGTTGTGTTCACTGTTTGTATAACCATTCTGTTGTGTTCACTGTATAACCATTCTGTTGTGTTCACTGTTTGTATAACCATTCTGTTGTGTTCACTGTTTGTATAACCATTCTGTTGTGTTCACTGTTTGTATAACCATTCTGTTGTGTTCACTGTATAACCATTTTGTTGTGTTCAGTGTTTGTATAACCATTCTGTTGTGTTCACTGTATAACCATTCTGTTGTGTTCACTGTTTGTATAACCATTCTGTAGTGTTCACTGTTTGTATAACCATTCTGTTGTGTTCACTGTTTGTATAACCATTCTGTTGTGTTCACTGTTTGTATAACCATTCTGTTGTGTTCACTGTATAACCATTCTGTTGTGTTCACTGTTTGTATAACCATTCTGTTGGGTTCACTGTTTGTATAACCATTCTGTTGAGTTCACTGTTTGTATAACCATTCTGTTGTGTTCACTGTTTGTATAACCATTCTGTTGTGTTCACTGTTTGTATAATCATTCTGTTTTGTTCACTGTAGAATCATTCTATTTATTGTTTGTAGAATCATTAAGATTTTGTTCAATGTCTGTAGAACCATTTTTAAGAAACATTCCATGGACTTCTTTGTTTAAGTACTCCACTGTGTTAATTGTTTGTAGAACCATTCCATTTTGTTCATTTTCTGAAGAACCATTCCATTGTTTCACTGTTTGTTAACCCATTCCATTTTTCTCAGTGTGTATAGAACCACTCCATTTTGTTCATTATTTTCAGAACCGTTTTAGTTTATTCAGTATTTGAAGATTCCTGATTCAATTACGCACGGTATTTGTAAAACCCTTCCATTGTCTACACTGTTTGTAGAACTATTCCATTTACCTCAGTGCTTGTAGAACCATTCCCACTGCGTTTAGTTATAATCCCTCTATTTTGCCCACTGAATGCAGAACCATTCCATAGTGTTTGCACACACTCGTTACGAGACCGTTTACAACTTCCATGAATATCGTGAGTAAATTGGTGAATACAGTTTATTTCCACATATGTAATTTACATTGTTAGTTTTATAACGTTATAGATTTGTACATGCAGAGTATCATTTCTAATTAATCCCTGTAAAATTCTTACAGAAAGTAGTACTAAAGCGAATGGGGTGGAAGCTTCCGAAAGGATTCAGTGAAGAAACACCACCTTACAAACCATCCGCTGATATATGAATAAGCACAATGTACATTGGGAGGAAAGTAACATTTGATCAGTAAGAATTGCCTAACAAATACTATAGTAAACCATAGAAAACTTCAACACTATAATAGTAAAACCTTTGGTTTTCATGTACAGTAAAACGTTTGACGCTATGGATACGTGTAGTATACCATCAGAGAAAACATTGATGTACTATAATAGTCAAGTACAATTTACTATAGAGTTTTAATTTGTTATCAGCTACATGTACATTGTATATAAGAATCAGTATTGATAGCACCGTCAGTTGATGAAAATGAAATAGAAACTAATGAAATAATTTCATTGAACAGCTTTCCATAAACAAGCAATGACCGAACAAGTTATAAATGGCCAAGACGACATAGAAGCAAGAGAGGATTATAAAAACTATTATTCTTTTTAGCAACAAGTGTGAGAAAAATTAGCACGACAAAAATACTGCGCAGTAGAATAATTTTCATGCACGCATTGTACGTTCAAAGATGTAATGAAAAAGTGAATATAACGAACAGTGATCAATCGCATAATCTCATAAAGAATACTAAATTGAGAGTAGGACAAACATGCCCCCCTGGGCACACCAGAGGTGGGATCACTTTCTTTGTCACAAAATGATCAATTAGTATATTGATCACCCTTACAATAATTCTTTTAAAAAAATAAAATTTTGTAAATTTAAAGAAAAGGATATCCTGCCTTGTTTTTATCATTTAATTAGTGTCCAAATAGCAAGACCAACTCTTCTCTATGAACAATAATTAATATTGTGTCTGTGGTTTCGTTCAAACGCATGACCTACCTCGGTCAGACCTCAGGGTCAGGTGATAAATGAGTACATACTGATAGTTACTGTTGTGCCGTCACTATGGATTTGATCCCGGATGCCAGATATGAAAGGAAAATCATACCTGTAAATAGCTAATTCTTAAATTTGCATGAAAGTCAAGGGTTGGTTTTTTTTTCAACCATGACCTTGGTGCAGTAAGGGGATTTTGCAAAACGAAGGCAATGCCTTATAAACAATACATACTAAAGCACGGTGACGAACCTTTTGACCTAAAAATTCACATGATGTTTTCCTCATTAACATCTTTTGAACGAATTACATCGTGAAGACTGTGAATAAACATATAATAAATCATTTGTGAAGGTCATTATCATCTGATGAATTCAAGAATCAAGTGTTCTAAGAGATGCAAAGAAATTGGATTGTTTGTCTAGGTCTTGTATATGTAATAGAATATCGACTTTATTCAAAATTTGTACTTCTAATGTACTCTTTATGAGACCGCAAATGACAAGAGTACATAGAACTACCAAACAGACGTACTATTCGTTCATTTCATACATTGAATTATAATTGTTTGTTATTAGCTGCACGTGAAAACAACGTGCTGTGTATTTACAGCACCAGTCGCAAAATAGTTTAGATATGACCACAGTCGTTCCAAAGATCCTGGTTCGAATCCAGAAACAGTCATTGGGAAGTGTCTGTATAGAATCACAGAGAAGGGCGGACAATATGGCTTATGCCTCGGGAAGTGTACAATCAACTTACAAAAAAATACAATGCACATTAGTAGATATGAAAATAGTTTGTCAATATTATAGGACTTTATCTTATAATTAGTGGCGGAATATTTAATATCGGTGTTTGATTTTTTTTTTTTATAATCAATGTCCCTCTCTGCATAGAACGTAACAAGAAGTAATTAATCACAATAATTTCTTCTTGTGTATATAGGTCATGATCTACAATTAATGACGAGGACAGTGAAGCATTCAGTGAATGCCTAACAAGAAATAGAAAGGAGCATTCTCTGTAGACATATTCACGTGTGGCATATTCGTCCAAATAACGTAATTAAGAAATATTTGGTTTTTGAACACATTGGGAATTATTACCAAGGGAATTGGAAACAAATTGTACTGACTTATGAATTACTTTCCTTATTGTAGTTATACATAGCCATAAATTAGTCACCATAGGCAAACTACATGCATTTTTGTTTTCAAATTCATTTCTACAAGTTAATTAAGAAGTATTGAATCTTCCATGAATAATTGTACTTATATGGAAAGTTATAAATTTAAATCATTAGACAAATTCTCAGTTTCCCCATACGATTGGGATTTTCATTGAAGCATCGAGTTTGATGCTGAAACAACTCTTCCAGAGAAGGGCTGCGTCAAAACCTTTGAATAGTTTGTTGTAATTCGATTCCTTTTTAAATCAGTGGCTTCATATACATGTATATTTTCTAATGAATTTATTGTATAAATTTTCTAACGGAATGGACGCTTTATAATACCTCATTCTTTGTTGGCTATAAATTATATTGGTTAGAAGTCTATGTATTTATTAGAGATAATTAGGAAAGTCATTTGCTAATTTTCATCAACATAACGCAAATAAATCAACGTCTAATGTTAGGAGAGAGCAGCCTGTGCCTGCCACCAGGTGGTAGCAGCATCGTACATAGACTGAGCAGCCGTCGGTGCTAGCCTATTTAAATTCAGACACTTCATTCACAACAACAATTAACGCATCTTTTGATATGTCTGCATCAAAAGTGAAGGTCGTTAAATTTCAGAACATCATAGGATGTCTTTTAATGAACGCCGGGTCGCAGACTTGTCAAGAGTTTGATACCTCGCATAATTTTATTAAAGTTATTTTGATCTTAAATGTGCTAGGTTACCATTAATAGGTTAAAGGCCTATGAAATTTTGGAGTAATCATGCAAAATAATAATATAAAAAAGTTTCGACAGTAGAATTTAATGATCAATACTGTCATAATATGTTACTTTACATTTAATTACTCGCATTTAACAAACACTTGATCTATATAATTTAAATATCATTTAAAAACTATCAACAGTTACAAGTCTTATGTCTCGCGTTATAGTTGAATACATTTTATTCACATCATTTTTTCTTCCTATTTGGTACCATACTCTTTCTAAGTATGCCATTCATGGGAATTTTCCACAACCCATCAATACGCGTAAGAGATATACTAGCTAGGCCATTAGTCGATGCAAACCAGTCAATTTTCGTTATGGTGGCTCGTATGCGAAATTTCTAATTTATCCGTCGCGAAGACATTCAAAGTTGGGATCATTCAGGGTCCACGAAGAAAATAAATAAATGAGACTAAATGGGATGCTATGTGGGAAAAGTCAGCTTGTGCATACATATAAATAGATGGGAATCGAACAAGGTATCACGTGATTGTATACACACACCCAATAGGGGGATCAGTTTGTACATGTTTATCAAAATCAGCAATGTTTCATTAGCAATTGTCAAGAGAAGTTTAACAGGGATCTGTATGGTTTGTGAAAAACAGTTTTTAGTGTTATTCATAAAACAAAAGATTTAGCATAATGGGGTCATGTATACATAGTCACCTCAGTGATGCTGAACATAGGAGGTAATATTTGTTCATTTCTTAAGATGGACATCACTTGTAAAGTTACACTGAGCCTTTGAAATAAAAAAAACAAAAAAACAACGACATTCAAGCTTGTGAGCATCAACATTTTGTTGCCAAATTTATATCATTGGATAAAGGTATTTTGTTGCCAGATTTATATCTGATTAATTGGATTAAGGTATGAAATATCGAGAACAGATTGTTTTCCCTGTAGAATTAAACTTTAAGGTCCAGATTAAATTCTTAATTCTGAAATTAAAAGCTACAAATATATCATATCCATTAGACCCATATATCAGCTATAAGAATAAGATTTGTAAAGAAATACATGCATGCTTCACGATTGAAAAAAAATTGTATTAACACACATTTTTATTTCAACCCTGAGTATTATATTTCTGTGAGAAACGCATGTCCATGGTCCCCGTATTGCTGTATTTTTTAAAGGGGCAGTAACTTGTAGCAATCCTAAATGTCTTGTCTGTCGTAGACATTTCCTGTTTGACGATAAGGTATGCCTTATTTGCGATATAGAATAAGCTTTACCATGTGACGTGTACTGCCATTTTTTGACTTATCTAGATATACTTTTTATTTGCTGAAAGCATGTCTACTATGACTGACTTCCTTTGCGTGCAATACAGTTATATAAAGCTAGAGAGGACTTTGTAATTAGTAAACAAATCTTATAGCTCTCACTATTGGTTTTTTTTTTTTTTTTTGGTTTGAATAATTCATCATGATCAACTTGTAAAGTAATATTAATTTCTCTCTACATTATTTTATTCGTACGAAGTTTTTGTTGATATGGCCACTTCAAACACACACACACACACACACAAAGAAATCAGAGAAAATGCATTTCTTGGTACGGTGATTTCGTATTAATGTCATGATTTGTATGTACTATCACGGTAAGTTCTCGTATTCAATTACGCGTCCGGAAGACGAACTTAAAATCCTTGGTTCGGTTTTTCGAATGTGACATTATATTCATTGTACAATGCACTAATGGAGTTTTTTTATATGTATATACCCCGGGTTTCAGGTAGAATAGATCCCCAGTACCCCTCGCTTGTCGTAAGAGGCGACTAAATGGGGTGGTCCTTAAGATGAGATCACCAAAACCGAGGCCCCGTGTCACAGCAAGTGTGGTACGATAAAGATCCCTCCTTGCTCAAAGGCCGTACATGCCGAACCTAAATTTTGCAGCCCTTCATCGGCAATGGTGACGTCTCCATACGAGTCAGAGATTCTCGAGTGGGACCTTAACAATATACATTGAACAACCCTCGACTTTTACTTTTAATGCCGAGCGCTTGACTATAGAACAGACAACCGCTGTCCTAACGGCTCGGGTTCTTATGGGTCGATATTCGAGCCCATGGCCTACATGTCAAAAAGTGAGCGCTACCGAGGCTTTGCAAGTAGCATAGCATGATTTAGCTGTAGAGATTTGCAAAGCTTAGTTTGTCTTGGATGAATTGCCATGACTTTCAAGCAAGCTATAATTAAGTGGTTTTCCATTTCAAAGTTAGTGGGACGAAAAATTTTGCAAAACGATATGCACATGTAAACAACTAGTACAAGACCCCGCCTTCTCGTTTCATCGAGAGAAGGGCTCGTGATGTGCATGCTACTGGGGGGGGGGGAATTCATCTTTAATTACTGCTTCAGCCGGATGTTTCTAAAACGCGGAACGAAAAACGGAAAATATTGTATGTAATAATGTTATCAGGAGGTCGGCATTTTGTAAAATCAAAAGGATTATTATGAACAAGGAAAGCAGAAATTACAGAGAGAACGGGAAGTCACCCTCAGAATCCACCGCTTCATACTACTGCATATATGTATTTTAAAACCATTATAACTTATCATGAAAAATATTAAGCAATCGCCTGTGGGTACAACCCTCTTTTCCCTGCTTTGCCCTTTTCCGAAACACCCCACCCCCAATTTTGACAGTATGTTGTTTCACAAAAATAAAATAAATATAAGAAAAAGACTTGAATCATAATGTAACCCCTTTATTACTTTATTCTGGTTGCCACCTTAATAAACAAACGATTTTATGAGCCTATCCAATAAATAAGATGAGTCCACCAATTCCCCAAGTCTCTTGAAAAGAACATTGAAAAGGATAAAATAATTTTATCAACAATTTTGCCCAAACTTAGCCTTTTTGAATCGAACTTGCTTTTAATCGAACTAGATATTTTTTAAGATAATTGAACTTTAAATTGATTTAGTTCTATAAACCTGGCTGGCATGATATATAATTATGTATCACATAAAATAATTTGGGATTGATTGTTGCAGTGAAAGTTCGTACGTGTATCGGTATCCTGTGGATTAGTATTGAATCCGAAAAGATATAACGGGGGAAAACGATTAAAATAGAATCTCAAGGAAAACCAAAGTGAAGTTTATGACCATAGTAAGAGGAATGAACTGATTCATTCCGTAATACATGCATATGAAATAGCAAAAAGGCTAACAGGGAATCTGTTGAATGGAAGTAAAAGGTCATCTCATTACATGTATTAATCTAAAGATACCAGTATCTAGATTAGAAAAAAGCAACTACATACGTTCTTGTCGATTTAGGATTGGAGTGCTGTGGTTATTCGGTGTCTGTTAGTTAAAAAGTAATAAATCAAACACAAAAATGTTGAACTTGTTGACTCGATAAAGTCATGAATCATCGTTGTTTTATACATACCACACACACACACACACACACACATACTGCCTTATATGTAAATATATACATGTGTGTTAAATATGTTTTGCTATTAGACGGCCTGTAAATATGTAAACCTTGTGTCTTTACCCATAGGTGTCGCTACTCGCTAGCCTCTCTGACAATGTCGAAACAGGGTCGGGAAGTCTCGTTTACTTTCACTTTCGATTTACTACTTCCGGGTACCAGTCGGAGAGGTCTTCAGATGCACTCACATGACAGGGTCAAAACGAACCTGCATCCTGTATAGATTACCTACATGTGCTGAAGAGGAAGTGGATTAACAAATCATAGTTCTTATAATTACCAATTGAGGACCGAGAGCTCGACCCATGAATCTCCCTGTCCGATTAATATTTTAGAGTGTTATCATTCTTAAATTCCATTCCGCTCCGTTCTCCATTCCGCATTTCCGCAACACCCGCTTCAGCCAAATAAACGACCGGAAGTTTGCCAAAAAAGCCCAACTACAGTTTATATCATTGTCTAGTGATGAGAGCACATGCATGTAACAATGCGATAGGTAGCAACACAGTGACGCATACGTAAGGCTACTCTTCCATGTACAGGGATGTGTTCGAACTAGTGTATTCTAAGCTATAGCAAAAATAAATTTCTCCATGATTCTTTACTTAATATACTAAACGTAGACTCTTCTGATCGCATGTATATCTTTGTAGCTGACGATGGTAAACTCGAAATAATTTACGTCATTTTGTAGGAAATGACACCTATATTTCAGTGAGATCACCACGTGTATACTGATACATTCGTACTATGATTCGGCCTTTGTAAACCAGGGTGCCTACTATTGTCAAGTATAGTATCAAAGGATTTACAATTTTGGCTAGTTAATTAAAGCATATTCATGCAAGGTTTTACTTTCATAAATAAAAGTGTGTATAGTTTACTATAGTGTATATTTTGTTAGGGAAAAGATAAAACATATACATATACGTTGAAATGGCTTAATATTGCCGTTTCACATTAAATTATTTAGCAAACTGTAGAGTTATGTATAGAGTCTCTTAAAGCATACACCAGTGATTAAATACAGCTGTAGCTGGCCTTACATGTACTTTTTCACGCCGTATATACATGAATGTCCATCTCAATGCATTTTAATGTATAACGAACCAAATATAACTATTTGACACATTCCAAAACTTTCATGATCAAAACGATCAGCACTTGCCGATACCGAGGCAGATACCTTAGACTTTTTGAACTTCTGCTACCAAACCAATAACTTATAATCCAGAGTAAAAAATCGAACCATTGTAGTTGGGGAACCGTCTCACAGATTCCTTGTGATTTTTAGGAAGAGATTTGTAGACCAAAAAAATTCTGAAGAAAACATATTTCATATCTTTAACCCATATACATGTAAATGATAGTTCACTTCAAGCGATAGGAGTTGTTACATTCTACAAATAGTGTCAGCTTTGTTTATATTTGTTATTCTAGAAACTATATATGTATATTACCGTAGACTATGCATGTAAGTAGACGAACATAAATATGGACATACTTCTACAGATTATTTTATGACCATTTTCGCAAAATTGCTGATATGATTGATTATTTGTATGCAATAAATGTTGAGTTTTTTTTAAAATTTATATGCTTTGTCTAAAATAGTTCCTCCGGTATAGTTAATTCAAGGGAATGTCTTTATTTTCAATAATATTATAATCAAAGATTCTTAATTTGGATTTCCTTTAAGTATGAGTTGTAAATGTTTATTTCGTACACATACATCCAAGAATGATTACAGTGGACAACAAATAAACTCGGAAAAAAGAATTTTGTAATCCATAATGTCGCAACCTGTCATTTACACGTCATGTACACTCATGTCAAGCATGTGACATTACATTGAAAATGAGTAATATAGTCAACCTCTTTAAAAATGAGGAGGAACAACAACACGTAGCAAATCCCTACTACCCTCTACTGCTGATTGCCTATAACTGCCGATTTGTAGCTCACTGGTACAATATTGGAACAGACCAAAGAACTACAGATATCATACATTGAATTCACGGCGCAGAAAAGCTGCGCATGGTTGAGGCCCTGTATCGCTGTATTCTTAATCTTCAAGTATTATCTAACATATTTTCCCGCTATACCTGTGTCCAAACACACCTTCAAATATTCATTAAAGCCCAATGCGAACCAAAAACTCACAGCTTCAATTTTTTTTTTTTTACTTGCATAGACATATTATATGTAGATAGTCTTTCAATTCGAATCTGGTCTGTCGTAACATTTTCTTAAGAGAGCAACAGATTTGCCGCTAACTGAATACCTCGTAGACAGTCCTGGTTTTTAACGGGTTAGGCCAATCGCTTAGTTATTGGGGTGGGGGGGTGGGGGTCCTGGGTTTGACTCTCGATCCCAGGGTCGCGCTAAACTCTAAAACTTTATCATAGCTAGTGATTATTTCTCCGCCAAATACCCAGCATTAGAAATGAAAGTCGCATGTCGTGTAGACGGAGAATTCTAGTGAAGCAGTAGGCGTTGACAAGATAAGGAAACCTCAATGCCTTGGGCGGCATGCTTAGGTCAGAAACAGTGACAATTTACCTAACGCTGGAGGTCTCTACAAATGAATGAAATAATTAATTCTGGAATTGGACGTAAAACAACACAATTAAGCAAACTTTGTTTATTTATTTACACAATGTACATGTATGTACTTATTCACTGTAAGGGTTATCACTGGGCAGGATTCTATCGAGAGGTTTTGGATTTTTAATTGCTACAATCAGGCTAGACGTCAATTGATTTTATCATTAACTACTTGGACCAAATATGAAATATTGTTACCCTGTAATTGTCTTTCGATAATACTTATGTACTTGGGCATGTTTAGAAATTTCTTCCACAGAATTTTGAAACGTGATATTTTTAAGTTAATATCAAGCTCTTTTGTTCAATTTATACAATTCACATTTTAATTGCTACAACAACAAAACATATACATGGCGTATAAGTGTCCTTTTTAAAAATACATAGCATGAAAGATAACTTGTAAATTCAACGTTTTCCCCACCCCCGACTATTCAATGATAACACGTGTTTGCTTAGGATATATTTGAGTTGTATCAAATACAATAGTTTGTCACTTAAGAAGTCGAAAGGAAATATCTTGATAATGTACAATCAGTGATCTGAAGGTAAATGAAGATAATTTTCAGAACAAGGTTTCCGTAGAATTTGCGACCCCTTTGCCAAGAAATATAGCTCCCTGGAGCTCCATCAAATGTTAGTTTTGGTATCACTTTCCAGTATCTAGGTTTGGAATGGTGAAAAGATGGTTTTTGAATGTGGCTATAATTAGGTTTACACCATATATTTCATAAGCATGAAAAGTACCATATGAGGCGTGGCCATCTTTAATAATTAATTCATAAAATCCCTTTATGAGTATCCCTTGAGTAGATTTTTTTTTTTTTTAAAACAAAGAAGAGTAATTAACCCTTCTTTAATTATGTTTATATGCATATAATTCCAATGTTATTTATTACAATTGTTTTGATTGGACAAAAATAAAACTGAACAAGAGTTTATACAGCAATAAATCCGAAAACGCGATGTATTCATACACGCCTGAAAACAAATAACATAGTGCGGGGAAACTATTCAAATGTTTGCAATTGTAAATAAAGTGGATGAATTGAAATTATAAGAATCAAACATTCTTTTTGAAGAATTTATCGATGTGTAAACTCAGGACATTTTACTCACAAACTTAACATAAAAGTGCTTCGCACTTTTATTCAGTTTGTGAGTAAAATGTCCGGAGTTTACACATCGATAAATTCTTCAAAAAGAATGTTTAATCCTATAATAAATGTAAGAAAGAAAGTCTGCATTTCATATTTTACTTCACATATCCAGGAAACCGTTTTTTTAAATGGTTTTTTAAAATGAAAATTTACGCTTGAATGGTAACTTGAATTTATTTATTTATGTCTCAATTAATTTTATCATGCATATCCAGATAAACAAAACAAACTATACCCTGATGAAAAATAGCAAAATTGGCAATATGGAAACACAGTAATGAATCCTGGAGCCTTTCACTTCCTGTTATTAATTCATACTTTTTCTGCAGACAGACATCCCTCGAGGCGTTAAAATTAGACCTATATAAATTATGATACACACGTACTTTAACCGAGAAAACTTAATTTCAGTGTAACAAATACTTATGATTATATTTACGCAGCAACATGTGAATCTAAAGATTTCGCCAACTGCCATATATTGCACTGTTTTACTAAATATTACTCCTTCTGCCAGCACTGATGCACTGCGCAACATGTAGCATTTTTGCTACCTGTAACATTTCGTTACATGTAGCATTTTCACCCAGTTGATTTAGAGAAGCAAAATTGGGACAGTTAGAAAAATGATAACTATAGCAAGCAACTTTTTGAAAGAAATCGATCTTAATGACATACACATTATATCAAATGAAGGTCCCTGTAGTGTTCTAGACATTTCAAAATATCAACATTTTCAATGTTTTGCCTTCGATATCTTTGTCAATATTAATAATAGCCATTTCCTCATGAATGCGATAGTTTGTGTATAAACCTGGATAAATATAGTACGTCTATGTTAACGGTTGGGAATTCCGACAGAAATGAATGTAAATATACACGAGATATGAACTGTTGGCGCTCCGTGACGTATGCTGACGTAACGCGTCGCAGGTCATGCTCTCGTGTATTTTCAAATGAAATTCATTTCTTAAATATACACTACATCATATGTAGACTTTATAAGACTTCCGATAAATACCTTTGTCTGCACCCGAAAATCAGGAGGGGCTGACGCTACATTTGAGCTAGTATACGGGTTGGATCCGTGATTTTTTAGGGAGTGGTGGCCATCATTTATTACAGGCACAATCTTTCCTGAAACTTTGAGCGATTTGGATTATAGTCCGTATATACATGTATATATCATGGGTTCATTTATACTTCGGTTCTCACATCTGCTGCTTGAACATTCGCAATGGGTAAGAGTGTTCCCCTCGTGACAAGGAGGTCGTGGGTTCGAGTCCCGCTCGTACCTTTTATCATATTGTAAATTTTGAATGCTTCGTGTGTCAGTGAGTACAGCTAGTTGTCAGATTGTAAATTTTGTATTTACTGCCACCAGATAAATTCAAAATTTACAATATGACACTTAGCTACGTCAAATCTAATACAAACTAATAGGTATTGCCTGTACCTTCACCAAACGCTCGGCATTTTGAAGTGAAAGCTGCGGATCGTTCGAACGAGATCACGTATTGCGACAGGCTCTGACACAACAAAGAACCCTCCCTATTGTAGTTCAGAACGCCACCTATATAGGTCTAAATTTGTGGTACATCACCTCAGTGTTAGTTTCCTTATTTCCGCAAGTCATACATCTCGTTTGATTCACTTATATAAACACTATGTACAATAATTACAGCAAATGGAAAGTGCATAAACTTTTAATAATATTTTATAATGTTGCTCTATACCATTGTATAACAATGCAACCATGTATTTAGTACATATATTCATGCACTATAAACCGTTAACTACAATACAATATGCAGTACTAATCAATCACAGTATTTTTAAAATGTACTTAGTTTCGTGATGTTTACCTAAATTGCTAAGTTTTCTAACATTATTTACACTCAAGAGCTCCATCAGTTTATATACACTTTGTTTAGCACGGATTGATGCGTGTAGATTTTTTTTTATACAGATGGGGACTCATCTTCAATATAGTTCTGTGTACCAATCCTGTTATTTCTGTACCTGATAAATGTGATGAGGTTTTATAGCGTGTAATAATCTACTTACTAATCTGGTCGATTGGTTTTGTTAAACAATCCTGTTAACAAGTATCGTCGATAGGGACACACACTGATACATTTTCGAGACTATAGTGTTATTTTGTCTGTATGTGTCCATCATTTTTTGAAATCATGGTATAATTGTACATCTTAAAGCCATTCTTATTCGTCAATTATTTACCATTTTACTATAACATCTGGTTATTCCGAAACTGCCCCATGCTTCCATCGTTTTTTGGTTGTTTTTTTTGTTGTTGTCCCCATAAGACAGATAACTTAGACACCCATTCCTTATATTTTGTAATATATACATGTAAGTTTAAAGGTAAGTTCATTTATCGAGATACATGTATACAAGACAATAATTCCAATGTTATTTATTACAATTGTTTTGATTGGACAAAAATAAAGCTGAACAAGAGTTTATACATCAATAAATCCGAAAATGCGATGTATTCATACACGCCTAAAAACAAATAACATAGTGCGGGGAAACTATTCAAATTTTTGCAATTGTTAATAAAATGAATGAATTGGAATTATAAGAATCAAACATTCTTTTTGAAGAATTCATCGATGTGTAAACTCCGGACATTTTACTCACAAACTTAACATAAAAGTGCTTCGCACTTTTATTCAGTTTGTGAGTAAAATGTCCGGATTCTTCAAAAAGAATGTTTAATCCTATATTAAATCAGGATCGGTTTATTACTGACAACACATAAAGTAAATACTACATGGATATACTTATATGCATATATGTACATGTGTAGTATAACTCCAGGATGCACATGTACAAAGAGAAAGTAGGCGGTGAATTTGTTATTTCTTTTGGTGGAACTAACTTAATTTTCGGAACGTGAAACATTTTACAGACTGATGCTGAATAAATTGTGCAAATAAATCAGAAAACGGTAAAGATAAGTTTAAAGCTGTAATCGAGACGTATTAATCATCATTGAGAAGACCCTGATGTATTTTTTTGCGACTCACAATTTCATTATTTGTCGGCAGTAATGTATTGCCAGGGCATATTTTGTTCATTAGTTGACGATATATTTTGTCTGTGGCTCCTTTGAGTGAAAATATCTAAATTGAATTTTTTTGTATACATTGCAGACTAATATTGGGCCATGTAGATTTACTATTTCTCTTTGATAAAATTGTACATACAGTATGATAAAACACAAAATTTAATCCTTCTTTTTATGAAAATAGCGTTAGGGATTTATTCAGTGGTTGTGTTTAATGTCGATTCAAGATTTTTTAAAAATATCCCTAAACTTACTTAAATACTAAGTAACAAATTTATTTTTGTAAAACAACTTTTGAGTTTTTAAAATTAATTTATCACATGCATATCAATTGCTTGACCTACAAAGGTTAATTGTTTGTTAATTCTGAAATTAGTTAAGGCAGTGCTTCAATATCAATGGTATCATAAATTGTATGAAAACGTAAACTTTATATGCTATAATATGTCATAGACCCAACGCGAACAACAATAACATGAAATCTCTATTCATGAGTAGAAAGTTCCAGATTTAATTAAAATTTCCGATGTATAGATTAATGACATGACAGGGGCTATGGTTTGCCGCAGACTTCATCATGTTCTGTCCACTATCTGGCTTTGTCCAATTCAAGTTCTCGGCTCCCTATAGCCCATGTGTAAATATGCTTCTCATCCCTGCAACCTTTGCCATGACAACATGCAAAATGATAATTTGCACATTTCAAATAAATATTTGGTTCCAATTTTTGATTTATTCGTAAAATATTGAAATGCGACACCCGGCGGCCCATAAATCAGAATACAGACTATAATCACACGGGGGATCGCTGATTTTAGAGAAGGGGTCAGTCGATACCAGTAGCGATAAAACACAGATCAAACTAAAAGAATTTCATGTAAGCTTGGGTGAGTAGCGGTAGATAAATAGATCAAGAACTCCGGTCTGACTCTGCATTCATCATAGTCAGTAAGTTGTCAATGCAGACTTCTACCATCCAAATCAGACCCCCCGACAAATTAAATAAATGATTTTAAAGCCTAGGAGGAATTGTTTCTAATATCTTCCAGTGGAATTAAATAGAAATTAGTTCGTAATTAAACCACAGGGGTATAAATTTGCAACGAATTAGCAACAGTAAAAACTACAAATTTGAAAGGGTATTCCTCACTTTCGATTTCACTTTCTGATTAAGATTACAGACTGGTTCCTTTGTTTACATCATATGTTCGTATATATTGTAGTTTAATATTACTGTTTTTCAAATGTAGATCCTTTTCTTCGGTATGTTCTCTTTCCCTTTTTTTTGCGATTTATTAATGCGGAATTGAATATACTTAATTTTAGTTTTGCTTTAACAGAATTAACAATTGCAAGTGACAAATTTAATCAATAGTTTAATGGTATTAATTTTTTAATGTAGATGTAATGTAATGTAATGTAGATGTTCTCGATGTATTCTTTTTTCTTTATTATTAATCAATGCTGAATTTAATTTACTTATTTTTAGGTTTTCGTTAACAAAAATGAATACCTGATAAACTTCATCAACTTATACATGATTTTGTCTTTGGTTGCAGTACATATAAAGTCAATTATAACCAGGACAATCCTTTTTATCAGCATTACATAATCATGGAAAATGTATATCATATGTTTGATTGCTCATATGTCTAATAATATTTCAAAGGTGTATACTATTTACAGAAATGATTTTGTGTGCATTATGTTAGATTTTAGTATATTTTTACCAACAAAATTACCGCCCGACGTTTGATCTTGATCATCTTCCTATGACATTACTTGTTCTTTGGTTGGGAATTCTTGCGCTTTCATTTATTTTGGGGTTGAGATGGGGGTTCATAGACAAAACATAGAAAATCTTGAAATTTCGTCAGCAATCGCCTGATGCAGTGTTATATCTATAGGTGGTTCGCTTACTACATCTCGTCCGTTAACAATTGCTTCTTTTTATATCAATAAATCTTCATGTTATATGTATAATATGAAAAATTTAAGGCGTAGTAACCGTTGCAAGTTATTCGTCACGTGTAATTTGTGAGAAAGTTCCAACCTGTTAAAGAAAACAACTGCATTCTGCGTCATGTAAAAACATATATATTAGTATTTATGCAACAACAACACAACACTTTAAATAATTATTAATCGACTCCTTTACCAAAACATATATTTAAGAGACGGAATAAGAAATCAGCTTACAATGAACAAGATTCTGTGAAATTGCTTAACAGACACCCACAGATGTGTGAAATAGTGAAAACACTGCAGCAGTTCCCACTACAATCTGAATATTCATGAAACCTTTCCATCTAAATCACAATTCTACCCAGATGGTCAAGCAAACCCCCGTAAACATACAACTGGATGTCAAATACTGGTATAAGATAGATAAGATCAGTTTTAATCCAATTTTGGGCCCAGAGGGCATAACAATAAGACAGTTTTTTAAGAAGGAAATTCAAAAAAGAAAGAAAGTTTACAACATTAACTACAGGTTACATAGACTGCAAACTGCATGTGGATGCAGCATGTTGGGGAAACAAGTACATACATACATACATATACATATATATATATATATAAATATGTAAGTTGAAAGAAATGTATATTTTGGTTTGTCCAGTAAAGTAACCAATTTCTATACTTTATCGACTAAGTCTGTTCTCGAGACAGGTAAAAGAGCGAAGATAATGTACATTATACATGTATGTGTATGTTCTAAATAATCAAAGAATATTGGTTGATGTGGGAAATATGGTGTACAGTTGATTTGAAGACAAGACGCACAAAGGAATCATAAAAACCCAAATCATGAAAATGTATATCGTAACAAGTTAAAAGCGCAGAGATCATGCATTTATTCTTAGAAAAAAAAAAGATATTACAATCTCCCAAAATGACATTTTTTTTTTACCTCTTTATTTGAATCGTATAAATACAGATTGATGTGCCGTTCGTTTTGATGGTGGGATTTTTTGGCTTAGTTTTGTTTTTATTTACTTTTGTTTTTGATGGGTTTTTTGGTATTTATTTTCTTTAGAAGAAAGGAATCGATACACGAAAAAAGCTTGATACATTGGAGGTCAACGAATATGTTCTGTTTGAAAATCTCAGTGCCTATCAGTCCTTCTGCTGTATTCATGACAACAGTTTTGGGGAAAATATCGGGTTTTTTAATTGAATATATATATATGATGGTATAAGTAACGCGTGTAGTTTTTGAATTAAATATATTGTACATTGTAGGACATAAAACCAGTTTACGTACACGCTCACACTCAAATATATATGAATGCGTTTTGTTTACATTAATTTTGGGTTTTTTACTTTGTTTCTTATAGTGATTTGGCTATTTGTTCATATTTCTATATATTCTCCATTAATTTCAAGGAAAGAAAGATTACTTCATCATAAATTACATCGTTAAACGGACATATTTTATAGCATTATTTTAACATCTGGAAAGAAATTCCTACTTTAATTAACCCTCAAACGAAAATAGATATCTCGCCCGCGATAAAAACTTACTTTCGAAGAGATATTTAGAAATATCCATAAACCAAAATCAAGTGACACTTTTGACCAAATTTTCATGTTATAAGAAAGCCCCAAAACATACATTTGCTTTAGTATCGTCCAGTTATGAGACATTCATCCACATTTCGTTGATGTAAATCACCTGGCGTCGTGTAAATTTAAAAACAAATGTGCGTATGTATTTTTCACGGCTATAATACTTATTTTGTTTTAGTGAATTTAAATATAAGTGTTTGGATGGTTCAAAATTTCAAATATTGATTTGAACAAAAAATCAAATAACCATCGTAATATTTTAAATTACTTTCCCCCCTTGTTTTATCGTTATAAATAAGATTAATTAGAATTTTATCTTTTTCTTTTTTAAATTCATTTCCGGTTTTGTTTCACATTATTTCATAATTTTTACGATGTATGAAATTATGTATCTATAATTATCAAAGATTCATGAAGATATCAACAGCACACTTGACTTTATTGTACCAAGTGGTATTCCAAGAGATAATAAATTATAATTTTATTCACTCACATCGAATTTTTAAGTTTACACTCTCATAGTTTACCGCTTTTTGTGGCCTCATAAAAATAACAAAATCCCGATGTAGTATTTATAATTATTCCGCGCACGACAGTTACATTCATAATTTCTTAGATAGACTACCCGAAATGATAACTATAAAAGTCATGCAGAATTTTACTTCTTATTGGATTACACAAGAAGAAACACGTGTGATTCTTGACATTTATAACTGATTAACTGTAGAAAAGAGCACGCCACATTAAGTTTTCTGAATTGGGTGTGTGTCGACTAGTAGTTTGAGTTATATAGAGTCCCATGGAAAAAATATACTTATGCGGCTTGGCGAATACCAGCATTTCTATTGGTCCGTTCCTTATACATTACGAGATCTCAACAGGAGATTGTGCGAGATCAAATTATTTTTCCTAACCGCTGCAGAAAACAATACCGTCATCGATAGAAGATTTACAGATTTTGGGTAAGTCATACGTTATTTTCTCCAAAGTTTCCTTCAATGCATTAATTGAAATGATGAGTTTCTTTTATGAAGAAGCCAGTGCGATCAGACACTGCTGTCTGTGTGCTTATTGACGAGAACAATTTATGACCAAAACAATTTCAGTCTTCTGTGATTTATGGAAACCTGTTCAAACAGAAAAACGAATTAATTATTCAAATTTCAATTATTGCAACTGAATCATGACAGAACTTGCAAGGCTCTTCGAGTGAAAACCAATGTTTTGCAATTGCGCAAATTGTACTTAATGCAAGCGAAGACACTTAGATTCCACGATGCAAGGCCAATCGATTGTGCTTTGTTTCCTGCATGCAACTAAAACACGCATAAGTGTAAAACCCATTACCAGTACATGTTCAATTTTTGTAATTAGCGAAACAAATTTAGTCCGGATATAACATTTCTATCGGTAAAGGACGTAGAAGAAAATGGGGCATAACTGAAAAGATTGCGGTAACATTGTCGCTGAAACACTAAGGCTCAATTCCGTTAGGTTCACGAGGATCAGTGTTGGACTAGTGTTACATGCAAAGTACCGCATGAGTAATTCTTCAACTTTGAAAATAAAAATCTAAAAGATTTTTTTCTCCGATACTATGAAGTGTCTTTGATCTTTTTAAGACAATCAGGCATTTAATACTCCCGCCATAAACAAACTAGATAATGTTACGTCGGACAAACAAAAGCATCGTGTTCATTGGTAAGAAGTAAACAAAGTGACTTACTGACTCGAAAACAATAAATGCTAATCAAACGATGATGTAGATCCAAGCCGTAGACCTACAACAGTTATTAATTCCGATCTCACTTTATGATTAATCAAGACTTGGAACCAGGAAAACGCATTTTAAACAGATCTGTAATAATGAGTTGACAATTAAACTATCTGATTATTTATTAATTTTGTGTAGCATATCTCCATGTGCGGCAAATAAAACTGTACTTGTCGCAATAAACAAAGCTTGCTATTTTATCCGCTTATCGCCGACACGTTTTTTCTCCTGTCGCATAAATCTCGCGATCTTTAGTATTGTTACCATGTGTCACTTATTTATTCAAGATAGCCGAAGAGTAGAGCTATAAATTTACCCGTCCTATCGCGGCATACCAACCACAAGAAAAATGTTTATAAGAAAGACTCTGCAGCCGATGAGAGACAAGGCGATAGGCGAGAGAAGACAATGATGAAATTGTTTCTGGAGGGTCAATTTCTGACAAGGGTTGAGGATTCCCCTCTCTGCTTCACCCGAAACAGAATTACCGTGGTTGTTCCTACCTATGCAAGGTCGTCGTTATTTGATTCAAGTTTGTTGTCTTACGGGATTTTTCCCCATACGACTGAGATGGAATAGTGGTTACATCAACAAACATGTATGAAATGTCGAAGTTCATGTTTTCCTTTCTTGTTTATTAATGTCAACCTTTATATAACTATTTATTCGATCTTTCGTATTTAAACTGAGGATCCGCAGAAACATCACAGAATTTGTGTTCATATTCATATGAAATATCTTTATGATGAGCGCAAAAAAGAAATTATCAAGTAATCTAAAAAGTTGGTGAAAACTGTCCATTTCCCATTATTCTGTTCTCTCGAAGAAGCTTTGTCCTGTTAGATCCTGAGTTTCGTTCCAGTCTCTCGTGGATCATTTGAGTTGTCTTTGGATTTCAGGGGGCTTAAATAAAAATAAATTTGCTTTCTTCGTGTTTCGTTTAATTGTGATCCTACCGTGACTTGATTAAAACTTAATTCTCATTTTATTCGTCTCATCAATCAATTCGATATACCGGGTCCTTATCTAGTATTAAGACAAATCTATTTTCAGAAGGAAAAAAATTGTCTGGCATTAGAAATGGGACGGTAAATCGCGAAACATGGCGCAAAGAAACAAAAAAGTATTTAAAGAAAATAACTGATAGATAACTGGAATAGAAAACACAAAATTCAATTGACTTTTCTTGTATTTTGACGATACGTAGCAATGATCTTAGAGGTAAAATTATCTATTAATTTCAGTCTAGAAATGAAATGTTCTGTATCACAAAAACACCATTGGAAAGAAATACAAGTGTATTCGTTATTTACAGTTTTATACTATATCAGAACTTTATATGAAATATTGATGAAGTATTATTTTTGTTTCGTTTTGTGTTATGAATAAAGTGGCGCTTTACAAATTTTTAGCAAAAAATTCCTGTTGTTTCGTGCTAAAGGCTAATATCGCTTACTGTCCGATCTCTTAATTGAATAATTTGATATTTGTCCTGAAAATCAGCTTAAGCACCGTGAATTTCTTAATCCACTTTTGTAATTACCGGGTTTTCACCTGGGCGATTTTACACAGAAAGGAAAAATGAAATCATTGTCTTAAGAATCCATAACATTAACACTCAATAAGATGTAATGCACCGATGGAGAAAATATTTATTTCCTCAATCAAAGCGATCTCAATACAGATTATGCGTTTTCTACTGAATTAGTAAAGTTTACATTAAACAAATGGAAAAGTGGCTGACATGACTCTGATATGAAATTCACATGAATTTCTTGAGAATATTTCGCATGAGAACAAGATGAAAAGTAAGACGCATGATACATTTATTCGCATGAATTATTCACATGGGTTTTTCATGCAAAATGTATTGTAGTGAAGTCACCTGGACATGATCGGTCATCAATTATATGATGGTTTCAAGGCTGATGATGATAATCTAACATATAAAGTATGACTTCGAGCAGGATTAGGATAGTAAATGTTAATAGAAACCGTTATTATAAAAGTTGTTTTAAAATTGGTTTTCCTTGTTTAAAACATGGAAATACATAAAATGCTTTATTGTTTCTTAATTTCTTCATTGTTCAATTGTAACAAATATTGAAACATTTTCTTGCAAATACTATAAGATTATCACATGAAATTCGCCAAAAGCTATTATATATGAGAATATTATGCAAAAATTGCATAAAAATCGCATGGTTTTTGCAAGAATATCATGCAACTAAATTTGCATGTGTGATTATTCGTGTGATTATCGCACGGTATTCGCATGATTTTCGAACGGAAAGGAACATGCATGAAAATCAAGCGAGTCACTTGATCGTAAAAGTTGTGTTAAACGCGAAAATTATGGCAGTGATCGCGAAAATGCATTACTCATTTAAATATTGTTCCCAATGGTATTTTATGCTGTCTAGGTACAATAGGCATCCACAAAGATAAAGAATATTTAAAATGGGGTACATAAGATGTTGAAGAATACCAGGATCGTAACACACACACACACACTTTAGATTGTCAAATTTTAGGGACGACCTGTCCCTTCTCCTGGACAAACGAAAAGGTTTACATAAGATGGCTAATGATATAAAAGAAAAAGTAACTCTTGCACTAAAACTACACTACATCTACAAACATGCTAGTGTTTTTTCTTGTTTATCTTTAGCCATCTTATGTAAACCTTTTCGTTTGTCCTGAGCAAGGGATAGGTCGTCCCGAAAATTTGACAATCTAATTGCTCGTGTCGTTGGTCAATTTCGTGCTTTGTATTTTACTTGTATTTGACCTTTTATATATATATATCTGACAAGAGTATGAATGTTATGCTGCAGTTGTTTATACACACCAGTTCGATATATATATATATATATATATATATACAGAAACGGATGCTCTGACGTTCCTAATCCTTCCCAACACAAGAGTTGCTGACCATTCCCACCAGTAGCAAGATTTCTCCTATACTCAGTAATTGATTTATGCAACAAACAAATATCAAACTGACTGGGAAATAAAATATTCGCGTTCTTCCAATAGCAATTCTGTATGATTGTTTTAATGACGAAATCAGAATAACATCACTGACTGAGAAGCACGAAATGACATCTACACGATCTTCCAAAGTCTGACCTCAGTGCAGCGTCCTATCAATTTTATACACTTTATTCCGAAATGCCATAAATAGGAGAAAGCCCAATAACTCATGATACTTAATCCCAGACCTTCGAGGGGATATCAGACGTATTTATTTACTTCGCCCTACAAAATCCGAGCATCAACCAAACAAAGAGTCCTCAAAAGACCCGCTCTGATTTCGTCTTGTTTCTTGCTTTTTCTTTTGACTACCGTTTTGTATATCTGTACATTTGCAATGATAATCTTCCGCCTTAATTGCTATGTTAATACGGAGTATCGTTTGTTGGGTAATGCACAGTCGTGGGTTTTATATTTCTGTGTATTGTTGGTGATGGCATACCAAAACGCAGAAATAGAAACTAGATATATCTCTTGTGTCAGGATTTAACCATCCTGACCAGAAGTATGCAGTTTCGAGCTCTCTTTCTTCACCCTCTGACGTATTTTAATCTACAGAAGAAAAACGTTGATAACATAGAGATGCATCCCTGATAGCATAAGAGTTACCTGTCAAATTATAGGCAAGGTCGATACAGATATTTATGATCATTTTAAGCAAGGAATTAGATATTCATACTTTTTTAATGATCAGAGACTTTTGATGGCAACTGAAATTTTTTAGAACATACTGCGACACCTGAGAGCTTTGACCTGAGATAAAATAATTTCCTTCATACGATGTTGCAAAGTCATAAAGTGGTCCAAAATATTGCCAATTTATTGCACAACTGTTCGCACCATTAGAAGAAAAAGTAATTTTCGCTGAGAGAAATAACCAGTGGGGAAATATGAGTTTTCATGGCTGAAAACAAATCTTCATTTTTGCAATAAATCATTTATCACCGAATCCAGATCAAGATGTAACAGTAGTACATATATTTACACATGCTATATAATTTATCACGTTGATTATCGTTGAATATAGTGGCAGACAGTATGATTGTGACGTAATAAGATATTTTGTTTTTCAGCAATATAGTTTGGTAGAGATAGGAATCATCGGTCATGTGATCAGATAAACCAATCAGTTGAGACATGGTAATCACGTGCGATTTTTTCCTTATCTTTCTTTTCGGATGCTTCGTATTTGACTTATTCTCATAGAAACAGACAGGGTTCATCGACATAGTATCCATGCTATATGTGACGTTCAGACCTAAATTACATGTAATACAAACCCATACAAACGACTGGTTCCTACTATGCAACTCCAGAGGGAATCTAGAGATCTGTCCAAGTAGGCGACATTTACTTTGAAAATTGGTACAGGTTAACTTTACAGATTAATACTGAGAAAATACATGTACATTGGGCATGGTGACATTGCATTTTCTGCCGTTTCAAAGTTGATAATGAATATCTTTGCCATTAGGAACCACTTGGGATTAGGAAAGCGTCGCGTTAGAAATCATCTCTATTGAAGAGTATCCAAGAGTACCTTACTTTCATTTATTTCCTGCAGAAATTACACACTTCATGACAGCTCATCAACTACAAGGCTGTAGGAAAAATCGAAAAGGATACAAAGCAAACCTAACCAATTAATCTTGAAACAGAACGAACGAAATCATACACGCAGTCAATGTACCGGGTAGTTTTACAAATAAAAAAATATATGAATGCACAAAAAATAAAATTATGAATTCTGTATAACGGTTCGATCATTATGATTCGTGATTTACGTTTATTTCTACAAATATATTAAGGTATGACATGAACAAGAAATCCTAGTAATCATGAACATTGCTAAAGATTATTCTGAATTAATGAATCTTAGAAGATTAATTTTCAAGTCCCAGGCTTGGACTTCTCGAAAATAAATCTCAAAAACTTTTTAATGCGTTATTTTCAACATTCTTACAATAATATATACACATGATATCACACATAAAATCACACACATACATTCAATCTTCCAATTGCATTCGACAACTAATCATAATTTAAAAGTATGGAACAAATACATATCAACAAATTAATAGTAAACGTAAAATAACAAATGTAGCCTTATGTAGGTTTCATCCCGTGTTATACCAGTATCGTATACTATCCATTTACAAAGTATTATGCCTTTACATTGAAACTCATTTTCACAGTATTTTTCCATGTTTCTGTAGTACTTAGAACAATTCACTGCTTCAGAAAAATTTGGGCTAACGCCTTTAAGTTTGAGTTTTCTCTGATTTGAGCGATCAAAATTTGAGGCCACGTTTCTCTCTCTCTCTCTCGATCGATCGAGAAATGCAGACCAGAACATTGAACATTAATTTATACAATGTACATGAAAGGTGAAGATAACGAACAGTGATAAATCTCATAGCTCCTACAAAATAGATAGTTGGGCAAACACGGATCCCTGGACACATCAGAGGTGGGATCAGGTGTGTAGGAGGAGTAAGCATCCCCTGTCGACCGGTCGCTGATCTTACATTAAGAATAGTTACTGTATTTATGTTTACAAGCTTCAATTACCCAACTCTCTGCTCACCATAACTCGTTTATGCTGTCATCTGATGTTCGGAAGTGACTGAAATTGAAAATTGTCATTTATTACTTAAAATCGACGAAATAAATCTTTAACAGAATATTCTGAGGGAAATCAGCTAAGTTTATACAATTCTACATCAATGTCCCCGCAAAGCTAAATGACTCTAAATCGGATCCCCCCCAAAGAAGATGAAATAACAAAAATAATGTACGATATAAGATGACAAATCAAAAAGTTTCAAAACAAACCCAAAGCAAATAAAATGGCGAACAAATAAAGCCACAAGATATGTTACACAGTTTCATGTCAGCTGATCTTACATCAAGTTTCATTCGTAAAGAATTATTACTTTATTAATGGCCATATAACAAACAGAATGTATAGTCACAACGCACTAAAGCGTGTTAAGCGAGTCTAACACACCCCATAACAGTTATACAGCGATAAATAAAAAATAATTTTCAACGGTAACAATAAAAGCGGAAAATGATTTTGTTGATTCGGGAAAATTTTATCCAATGAAATTGAGAGTTTTGTCACGTGATGAGGAGTTGCTGAATAGTGTTCGATTAGCACGAGGGTTCAGATTTAGTCCGTCCTCTTACTAACATACTGTTGCTCTCTGTCCTACTTCAGCTTTTTAAAGTGTCAATCGAAGAACACTTCAATTTCACACAAAGCTTTATTCCTTGTTATTGAGTGGCAAGGTGTTTTTTTTTTCATATTACAAATGTAAATGTAAATAAATTTGTTATCTCTTTTTTACCCTGGTAAGTCATTTAATGTTGTTTGGTGTTGTATGTGTATACATAAAAAAATCCCTGTCTCGTCGATGAATACATTTATTATGTTTATATTGTCATTTAAAATAATAAATGCAATTGAAAGATTTTATATAAACGGGGAAAAATAATTAAAACTGACTAAATCAGATTTTGTTGATGAGCCCATGTCCATTAGACTTGTATAAGTTTTGGGGATGTTTTCTTTCATAAAACACAAAGTGCGGAATTGTTTCTTTCACGAACGGACTCTAAAAAGATGAATTCATAACTGTATATACCGTTTGTCCAAGCTCTTTTTACGATAATATATCGAAGGTATTGGGAAAGGGCAGTTTGGTTACTTTGCGAATAACAAATGTGTTGCACAAAAGAAGCTTAGTTTCGAAGTAAAGAAAAACCACGACTGTTAGTTTGAGTAGGCAACTAGGGTCCTTATTGGATAGAGTACTTTATAAACCCAAGGTTCCCGATACTGTATTACAAACTGAAAATTACGCATAAATAAATGTATTCATCAACATCAAATTAAGCCACGGAATGTGGTTTTGTAGATTGATAGAAATTATATTAAAGGGATCTTAAAAAGTCGCCTCTCCTTCACGAGAATCCCTTTTTAGAACTCCTTTATACGATTGTACCTATTAAAACATCTGTAAAATATTTTAATTTAGAACAAATATGATAAAAGTATTTGCGTTTTATGTGAAAAACCATTTATCAAACTCGAAACAGAAATATATCGTCGTTATAAACCATAGAGGTCGATAACAGTCTGATCAGATACCTCCTATTGACGAACAAAACGTAAAGTACCGTATACGAAACTTGCGAATATTAAGAAAGTTTGGTTTTAGAGTACCTGCTTGTTTATTTTATATTCATTTCATGACACCTCTAGACGAACTGTTTGACATCTAGCTGCTGTGTTCACGTCTGTGTCAATTACACAAAGATTTAAAACAGAATATAACTTTTCCCAACAAATTCTTTCATGCAATAACTAATGACAGACACTTAGAAATGGAATCGGACCACAGATGTTCTACTATATATTACATTTTTTATAGTTCTACGATGCCGATACTTCCTTCTCTAATTTGAAATATTGTTCGCAGCTGACGGGCTACTAATTGTCCGTACTCTCGTTAGCATTCTGAGAGCCTTGAAATATTTGCACGATTTTCTCCTTCCTAAAAACTACACTGTGCTGCCAAACGTGTAGAGGCTTCTGTCTGTCACAGGGGATGTGTGCAGTTTGTCAGGGTTTTGAATTTGAGTCAAGAAATACAGATAAACCCAAGTGCTCTGTCGATAGGTACAAACTACCCGATAAACCGCAGACTAAAATGCTGTGGATGCCTGTGGTGTTGCCAGTAAACGTGTCTTGTTAAAGGTAAACATTTCCATTTTCAACTCGACATTTAGATACATCGACGACGTTTTATCAATTAACAACATACATGTACACGTATATCTATTCGATATATCCTCGTGAACTCGTAATAAAAGGCACTACAGAGTCTTTCACATATGCTTCATACTTGGATATTGTACTGAAGATAGACGTTAACAGCAAACTAAGAATTTTGAGACAAACGGGATGATTGCACTTTCCATATCTATATAGCAATATTCTATTGTCACCTGCATGTGGTGTTTATTTCTCTCAACTGCTTCAATACGCAAGAACATGTTCTGGGTATGATCAAGTTTCAAACCAAGGCAGGCTACTGACAAATAAAGTGATGTTGCCGGGGTTTCAACAGTCTCGTTTAAAGTCAGCATTTCGCAACTTCAATGATCTCATTTGCAAATACAACCTTTCGTTAGTTCCCGTGGGGATCCGGGTTAGAATAGGTCCTCAGTACCCCTTGCTTGTCGTAAGAGGCGACTAAATGGGGCGGTCTATCGGATGAGACCGCAAAAACCGAGGTCTAGTGTCACAGCAGGTGTGGCACGATAAAGATCCTCCCTGCTCAAAGGCCACAAACGTCGAGCATAGGCCTAAATTTTGCAGCCCTTCACCGGCAGTGGTGTCGTCTCCATATGAGTGAAATATTCTCGAGAGGGACGTAAAATAATATTCAATCAATCTTTATTAAAAAATATTGTCAATGGCAATAACTCATGTTTGGTATTTTCTCTATGGTATGTTTATTATACAATGATCTCCCCGATATCCACATATAATGTACGTGTATTTACTGTATAAAGTGACAAATTTTCATAACTGTTAAATTTAACATCTTGTCATTTTAACCAGTTTTTATGTACTTTTCACTATGCTGTTTAACGAATATGTGCGATTCTCTGATGTCTCTGAAATCTCAGTGGCGGATTTAAGCACCCCTCCCCAAGTTTCAAATTTAAAGGGACTGGTTCACGTTTTTCGAAAAAAAATGTTTTTCATTTTTTATGTTAAAAATTAAAATTATAGCTCATTGAATGTTGACAACCAAAATTTGGATCATCTGAATGCAAGGATATGAGCAATATTTTAGGTTTGATTCTGTGTTATGTAAACAAAGATTCGAGCCTTTTTATGTAAACAAACGAACCAGTGAAACGCTGTAATTTAAAGTATGTTCAATTTGTACAATCACAAATTTTAACTTTTAAATGACACATTTTACCTAAAGTATAATAAACTTGGCCAATATCCATTTATTTTGAAAACCTCGTAAACAATAACACACCCCCATCTTTACTTTCAAAACAAATAATAAACTCTCTATGATGAGCTTCTTTCTGTCAAGATGAATAAACTTGATTTTATGGTGAAACCTAAACATATTAGACTGAAGATTTTGATCATTCAAATTGAGGTCTAGTGTCACAGCAGGTGTGGCACGATAAAGATCCTCCCTGCTCAAAGGCCACAAACGTCGAGCATAGGCCTAAATTTTGCAGCCCTTCACCGGCAGTTGTGACGTCTCCATATGAGTGAAATATTCTCGAGAGGGACGTTAAACAATAATCAATCAATAGATCGAAAGATGTGTGACGTTTCATACCAATTGCTAGGCCGTTCTTTACATAATGACTTTGATTAATTATTCACGTTTGCATTGGGACTGTGTACGAGTAGAGAAGGGAGAGTTATAAGATTGCTGCAGTATCTGACCCTCCTACATCTAATAATTACATCTTTGGAAACCAATCTCAGATCAATACTATGCTTCAATTGTAGATAATAAGAAACTCATCAATATTTGAGTAGGCCTTATTGTGAATTTAAAATACAAAATTAAGAAACAGCTTTTCCTGTTTTGGAAATTTTATATGCTTCATCTTTCAGTGCTGTGAATAACTCGCGTCAGAAACAGATGATTTATCGTTGTTTATCGATCACCTGCTTTTTGTTTACCAAAATATGAACTGTTATTTGAAGTTGTCGACTGTTCAGAAATGGTTAACCACATCTTCCGTGCCAGACATTGTACCTGGTTGTAGTGAGGAGGACTAGGTTTTCCCTTTAAATGAGGGAAGCGAAAAGGGACAGACGTCTCCAAAATACCGACGCATTCGATTGTAAATTGATCGTTGAATATTATATGTACATACATATTCCAGTCTTTTGTAGGGGTTGCACATTCATATCACAATATAAAAATCAAATTCTTCAAATTTCGGGAAAGAGTTTTTATCAAGTTGATGAAAAAGTCACTTTATTTTTCTGATATGTATTACATTACTTACTAAAAAACCGGATTTGTATTGTTATCAAAGAAGTCACATTGAACCGGATTTGTGTTGTTATCAAAGAAGTCACATTGAAAATGTTCATAAAAGAATGAAAATGCACCAGAAAAGAAAGTACTTCACCTGCTTTCCCTTTTTAACATTACTAAATGATCTTAAATAAAAGTATTTTTATACGGCCTATAAATAAAGATGGTGAAGAAAAAACTATACTTGATATTTCCGGTACAAATGTACCTACATTTGTTTTCATTACTATTCAATTAATTCTCAATCACTGTATTTGGTATCAAAATCTACAGGGACATCTCATATTTTTCAATTGAGTTTAATAACGCCTCATTTCTTCATTTAATTTTGCAACAGTCAAATTGGACGCATACTAAATTCAAACAAAGTTCGTGACAATTTCCTGCAATTTCTACTTATTATTGAACATCATAATTATACCGATCAGAGGTATACACGATATATTATTGCGTTCTAACAGAAATACACAACCCGTCTTTGTCATTAATATGTGATCATGATAGAGTAATTTTCATGTCTTATTGCTAATCAGACGAGTAAGTTTTAAATTGGCATATTGAGGGCAACAGTCACAAATGGCTAAATATGGAAAATAATAAGTCTCAAAATGTTTGAAGTTTGGCAATTATATGGAGATGTCTCGATAGTATAATCAGGGGGTGATTTAGAAGCGTGAAACTGTGAACTTTGGGACAGGTTCTGAAGACTATCTCACGTGCCCCGGCTTAACCAGGTAAAAGGTGGAAGACTGGTGGGTTTGACCCTTTCAAGGCGGGAAGACCTCGTGTAGTTTACAATCTTTGATTGTCTTTCACCACTAAATCCAAACAGTTTAAACCTTTGGTGTTGCATTTCTAGGTCGTAAATTAAAATCTGCTTCAAATATGTCCTAATGCATGCGCCAAGTTTATATATGGTGACAACTGCACAAAGCTTCCAATGGTTTATCAACGGAAATCTCTTCACTAAAACTCTTTCCCTGAATAACTCACATGATATGCAGACCAATTATCGGTCAAAGTTAATGGTCGCAGTCAACAGCTTGTAAAGATATAAAAAAGCAAAACTATAAAATAATATATCATGTTCGTAAGTTTCTGCATTTTAGCGAAAGTAAGGGTTTACTGCTGATTCGATTCCCCGTCGTCTCGCTCCCCTGTATTTTTAACCCAACCCTTTGATGGAATTATGGATGTTAACATAACACTTCAAAATTCACTAGCTGTTTGACTTGTTTTTGTCAAACGACGGCATAAATGAGGGTTCTTCTCACAGTTTGCAATATGCACCATGAAGCGCGAAACCCACACAACGAAGGAACAGAGGGAAGGCGAGAGGAAGGTTTGTGTAGTACATTTTACACCACGTTCGTGTTTGATGCGAATTTTTAATATAATCATTAAAAAAATATTAACTCCTTATACGAAGTATTAATTTAAGTTTTACGGCATTAATTTTCTACCGTTTTTTACAAGTTTTTAATTAAAAATTTGAATATCATTTATATAATACCAAACATATAGTTTATTCTGTATAAAATGTTTTCAATCCTCCCCACTTTTATCCATGCCATTTTTATACATGTACTTTAGTTTCATATGTAAAATTTATCAAAATAAAAGGAAAAGCACTGATACATATAGATGTAGAATACCACCTTCAGCTGATATTAAATGTAAACTGCTGAACAATCGTCAAGACATTCTGTAATTTAAATAAAAAACGGATTACGAGAGATTATTTCAGGAAAATGAATTCTGAAGTCATTTTTTTCTTCTTTTATTTCAGATAAATTTTGCAATGTTGAAAGTCATACAAAAAGTGCATACATGTGCATCTAAAGAATATGTGAAGAAAAATAATATTTTTAAAAAATATATATGATACCAGACATGATAATTTACTCTATGAGTACACAGAGCTAATCCCCTGAAAATATTATCGTGATTGTCAGTCTCTGAATACCTGGTTTAATATCGAGTAGTTTTTATTTTCAAAGATTTATGTTGATGTCATATGAACATGGGAGTTTATAGTTGACAGTGAAACAACAATAAGAGACCTAAACAAGGCATGCCACGGCGGGCTTTATTAAGATAACAGTTTGTCGGCTATAAATAAATGATGACGAGCGAATAAAATGTAATGCGAGTTTTAGGGGCAAATAATGGCCATAAACTAAAATAATGGCGCATTAGGATCACACAGTCATAAAATATGTTACATTCAAACTCCCGGGACTATGCCGGGGATCTTCACTTGCTTCATCGCGGTATCCGTTAAAATCAACGTGGAATGAATAAATGATTAGACGGATGGACAACAATGTGATGCAGGTTTGTTTTATCTATAGCGTTCTGATTTCATTGACAATGATCAAAACTTTTACATCGAGCAGGCCTTCTGGTGTGAGATTCAGCCGTGATGGAGCTGAAGTTTGGACAACGGGGTCCTTGTATTATAGGTAGAAAAACCGCGTTGGTTTGAACAATAATTCAAGTGATAGAAAAGTTACTTCTCGGTCTGTTGTTGTCAGTCAGAATTTTATGGTCATCCAAATTTCGAGGGCAAAGCTCCTGGGGAAACCGTTCCCCGTGTCAAACGTTCTGCTGAAATTTCCCAATCCTTTGAATTTCGGATACGCTGCTACACTCCTGTTCCTCTGAAATAAATGGCAAATGTCCATCCACTAACTTTGCCAAACGTGAACATACGAATGCCGAAGTCCCCGTCGTAAATTATAAGACTGCACGTTTACCAAACCCCACCCATTACCGGTGTGTTACTGCATTGCAGTATTAATAGATGACATAAGGGACGACCAGGCTTTCTCGGTGCTTAAGATTCCTATATTTTCAATAGGTGGATTTCGCTCTCAGCATGATGGCAGTAAGTGTTTATCGAGAAGTCAGATAGTTATTGCCTGATTTACCGTGTAACCTTAATAAATGTATCAATATTTCAGAATAGTATTACTATCAATAATTGGAAATTTTATTTTGGTTAAGTTATCGTTGAAGTACACATGTGCTATTGATTTGTGTATGCTTTTCAGTTTGTTTTGGGGGTATTACATAAATAATTGCAGCAAGTTTGGCGTGAACTTCATGTCGATGAAAAAGAAATATTCCGAAAGGTATCGATATTTTTTTTAAAGGAATACTTGTAAGAATTTTGAGAATAAAATCCTGATTTTAGTTGATTTGTGACACTGGTTTTCAGGAATTTCCTGCATAAATATTTTCGTAGGTGTGCGTGAGTGTGGGTTACTTACAGACATTGAACTGTGACACTATTTTCCATTTTATGAGAACCACAAACAAGGAGTTACTTAACATGCTCAATAAATTGTGTGTTGTGGTCATTTAAATTTTCTTGTGCTGAAATTGACGACAAGCTTTTGGCCAAGACAGTTGTTTAAGGAACCAGACTCGAAATTAAAGGTTATAATTTACTACATACCTTCATAATATAAATTCCATTTGAAAAGCTTGGGTTTGTATTAAACAAGTGTGCGTCAATGAAACAGGTAATTTTTTTTAAGTATACGTAATTTACATAAAATCAACCATTTCGACCAATAAGTTTCAAGCTTAAATACGTTATTTTCGAAAATTGGGGAAATTTATTTAAACATTAGAAACAAATTCAGAAGTGTAATAATTTTAAATTGAATTAGTGGGTGCAAATGATGTGGACATCTTAGTTGTTTCTTTTTCATGAGTGAAATAGATGACACGAAAATATTATACTTATAAATTGACAGTTTTTAATCACGGAATTATTAAATAGACAAGTGAAAAATTGTTCAATTCTTTTTTATATACACATATATGGTGGGCGTTTATTTCAGAGGAGAAATGGAATCAAAATATTTTATTTCTCGCATATGAAAATAAAACATTTCTTTTAAAAAATATTCTAACACAAAACAATAATGGAAACAATTTTGAAAGTGTAATTGAATTATTGATTAAGCTTCTTTAAATGGAAATTTCTTGTAAATGATCTGATCTGATCTGTCGAGGTGGACTCCATACAAATAGATCCGCGGACTCGCTATCCTCATTCTCCCGGACCACAAAGACTAAATGTTTTTTCATGGACCTTGGCTGGCAGCGAAATAAATGTCTTTTCGGTGGCGAAAATGTTAATTTTCTACCAAATAACGAAAACCATTGTCCGTCTAGGAGACTAACAACTTTCTTTTGGAAGGCCTTTTTCCTGGGAGAAATACAATTTAGTTCCTGCACGAGAAAATAAATTTGTTCCATTCCAGAAAGTAATAAAGAAGAAGGTATTATTAAGAGTCATTTTTCAAACTCAAGCGGACATTTCTTCAAACCAAATTCGACAAATCTGGCAAAAAATATCCATCACTGAAATTCGGGCTGCTGGATGTGGAATGCCCAAGTTGGAACATGATTTAATCATTATTCTTGGGAAGAAAATAACTGTTTCTAATTTGTGAGTAGGGTGAAAAATGTGTTTCCTCCTCGACTAGACAAACATAGAAATATAAACTAATTGCAGAAATATGTGTATGGAGACAAACATTTGGCAGTAAATAATTTCTAGTTCCAAATTTCCAGTACTGGGTGAAATCTAAAGAAAGACAAGACGCCAAATCCGACATGTTGGTTTTCTTTTTCCCCAAATCCCTGTATCCAACAGTAAGATACATTCATATTTCTGTAAAGTGAAGAAAAATCACATCATAAACAACTTGAAATGGGTTTTCAGACATCTTGCGTATTATTCCCCACTTGCAAACGCGTCAAGGCGATTCAGTAGAATTGCAAGGATCGAGACCCCGCACATACTTTATAGCCCGGGAGTATTTATTAACGGGGTATCTATTATCTGCAGTATTGTTAGAAATAGATTTATGGGCGCTACAATTACCAATATGTCTGATCAGGAGAACTGGTACGGGTACTGCTCTTATTTATAGGGAATTAAGGGGTTCAAAGACTCTCCCACAACAATGTATGCATTTCGACACAGTTCCATGGGAAATTAAACGCTACGGTAGAGAATTTAAATTCAGTGAAGTAAGAATAACCGAAACGTGGGTTATATGTACAATAGAAAATTATAATAAAATGTACAGAAAATCTCTCACGATCTTTAATGTATTATTTTTTAAAATATGAATATTCATACATTGAAGGGAAACGTTGTGTAACCTAATTATCAAACTGTTTGACCTACAAAACTTCATACATGTTTCATAATTTACCGTAATCGAATCACTCAGTATGGATGCAACCAAGGTCATCAAACTGGGAATGTAATTATTTTTTTTCTAATTTATTGCATCTCATTTAAAATCTCGTCTGTCGATTTGTTTTTCACATGATAAATCATTCTAATATCGCCAAAAACAACGGAAGCAAAACACATGATACACTTAACGAGGATGGCTTATTATTCTGGAAATGGAAAGTGCGAGACACACATAAAGTGTTAAAAGGCAAAAACGAAAAATTCATATCGAGTTCGGAAAAAATGTGAACGGCATCGGATTTACAGGTATTTCCCTAATGATCCCCGTGGAAGTAAGAGTTTGGGGTTGTCGTGCAGAAACCTGTGCATCTGTCACATTACGTACGAGGGATGCTCCATGCTTCATTACGCCTCGCTACCTGACTTGGGGTCAATGAATAAATAACTGGCCTCCACAAAAACTAACGGCCTCTCTCGTCAGCGATGATTTAAGGAGCCGGCTCTACGATTTTTCTCAACTTGTACATTTCCTCGCACATTTGAACACTATATACAACACGGTTCAAACAACAGAAAATATATACCTAGTCAACGTGCTAGGAGAGAAAACCCGAACTCCGCCCGACATGAGTAATGGTGTTAAGGTGTGGATATAATATGCACATTTTATCATTTTTTCCAGTGTCTGTGTGACTGTACGTAAATGGTCTACTACAGGGCCGGGATCGAAGACATGTGTTTTTACCGTCAGGACTCTGAATTTAACTTTGGTTCTCGCTGAATGTGTGGTAAGTACTGTAGAATTTGGGACATTTTTTTTATCTGACCACTTGATTGGATTAATCTGTTATATTATGTACGCGATGTGTGTTGCGAGAGCATTAACGTACTTATTTATACTATTAGAAAAGAAAAAAACCCGTTTGTTGCTACGTTTTGTTTAGAAAACATTTACCAAAAACAATTTGGTGGAATTTTACATCAAAATGACATTTCTTAAAACGTGTATGTGGCGGCTTGACAATTTTATAAATTACACACAAATGTTTTCCTCTTCACATGGAAATGTAAAAAAAAAAAAAAAAAAAAAAAAAAGAATAAATAATAAGGTCCAAATATCTTCTTCTATTTCATATTTTAATACGTGTTAACGTCTATAGCCGATAAATGACAACATCAAACACAGTCTAGATGAAACGATAACTTCCAATTCATTGGGCCATTTAAGTTAATTTTACAATACCCACGTGGTTCGCGATTAATATCCCTAGTGCTAAAAACGATTTGAAACCATAATATAGGAGCTGCCGGATGCATAGCTCTTTATGAGCAATTATTTGCGTGTGAAAGGCGATATTATTACAAGTAAGATATTGTAGATTTTATTTTGTCTACTTTTGAGATGGTTTGTTTACATTTAAAGGTATTTGAAAATAGCTTGACATTTATAACACTTACGATTGGATTTTCTTCTCACGTGACCATCATGGCTTCGTTTCAGTGGAGAGTGCAGTTCCCGAGTACCAAGTTTCCTCTGTTCCCGGCATCACCATAATTTATCGTCAGAGTGGTTATAACTAACGACAGCGACAGAATTACGATCTCGATTTATTCAAGCCAAATGAGTTCTTATTTTGTTAATTCTTTATCAGCATGTTATGGTCAAACTATGGGAATCGATTCTTGTTCAGATGGAAGTTTTCATAGAAATGGAAATTACCAACACACGGGTGCTTTCTATCCAGGATTTCCAAGTGCACGGTACCCATACCCATCGAAAGAGGAGCGGCTGGACGATAATGATTATTATGGGGGTCCCAGACTAAGCCACTTACCTCCAGCAAGTCCATGCGGTTCCCCCCATAGTCTTAATACAGGGACCCCTAGTTTACAAACAGTGCACCCGATGCACGAACGACCCTCGTGTAACATTCGAACTGGTTCCAACAACAATTCATACTATCATAATGGACACATCGGGGAAAGGAATCGATCGTCCCCCTCATTACAAGCCCCATCCACCTCACCCTCCTCCCAGCCACCCCCGGGGCAGGGCTCGGGGCCGACGTCACCCACTTCTCCCCGGTCTCAATCAGATCAGCAATACAACAGCCCTCAGATCTACCCGTGGATGAGGAGAATGCAGTACACTCAGGGTGAGTTTTCTCATGGTTCTATATTGCCAGTGTTTTGTTTATTTCTTTTGGTACAGTATGTGAAATTAGAAAATAAATACCCTAGTGTTTTTTTTTAAAAGTAAGTTCTGATACTTTTAATAAGAACACCAGCTTATCACACCATAAACATCACCTGAGAGTGATGGGATGTTTTCGTTATATTTTTGTTTTTGTTTTTGGTCTAACTCACCATCTTACAATTATGTAAACTATAGCACGATTTTCGCACTGAATGACATATATTGGAATTTAAAATCTAGTGTATAATGTTGAAATACAACAACATTGTTTAAGTGCGTGATTTTAAACCCATGCTCCATTGAAAATCTAACATAAACAAAACATTACCACAAAGCAAATGAAATATACTCTATAAATCATATGACCAAAATCCTTAAATGTTAGGGAATGGATTTTACGGGTTTAAAAAAAATTATACGAGCAAACAGAATCGGATATATTGATGTAAATTATAAAGTAACAAAGCAAAATTTACAAAATTATTATATTCAATTGGTAAATATTAAAATCGTAATTGACAGCGAAATTAACAAGAAAAAGGATAAATCCACATTCCAAAAATATCACAAATGGCGTGAACAAGATGTTTGAATAAAACAATTATCAATATAGAAATTAATCAACCGAATTAAAGCTACCTTTATCACGTAAAATTAGCAGAGTGGTCAATACATTTACCCTCAAAGTTGTCTGAACTATTTACATTTACTTAGATATATTGCATTCTTCTTTTTTAATTCAAAAGGGAAGCAACAGCAAATTTTATTTTAATGATAATAAATTTTAATTTATTCATATAAATTTAAAATTCTAGGGTTTACTCTTTAAGCTCTCATAAATTTTCAGCAATAAAACTTTTTTTGTCATTTTTAGGGGGAAGTTTGATAGATGCTCTGATTTCATTATTTGGTGTCTATGTTTCTAGATTAATATAACCTATTGTTTATTTAGAATAAATCTGTAATTTTCTGAGATTCAGGAACAGGGTAAACATGCTCTCCTACAATATATTTAATCGGTCATGTGACTCATTTCTGGGTGAACACTTGTGAATAGTATTGTTCGGTTCATACTGTTACATTCTGAGATGCTTAGCTCCACATCACTTAGAAAAACGCGCCATATTTCATTTTTATGGATCTTTAATTGCACGAATGACTGTTACTCCCGGGGAACACCACATAAAATAGATTTTCCACAACCTTTTTTTTCTGAAGAGCTTTCGTTGTACGTCGAACATGTTTAACATGCTGAGTTTATCGAGATATTTGTTTATAAATCAGAATTTAAATTATACACCAAGAAATAGATGCCATTTAAAATAAGAAAAATTCAATTTTTAATGCAATATATCAGTACCATTTCCTTCCGTTTTCAGTGATAAATTTTTGCGATTTTATGTAAGACTCGACAATATCTGACGGACATGACAGTAAGGAACAATCAGATAAACGAGAATGAGAAGCAATCCATGTTTATTAACTACCCTGAACTCGGACTAGTACAAAACCCAGGGATGTATCCCGCATTCTGAACAATTACAGCGCCATTTATTACAGTGTAAAAAAGACATAGCCTCTGTTATCCTCTCATAAACTACTGAAGGTTGAATGATAAACAAAAAACATCCCATCTCCGTATAGGTTGTGGGTACCACGCTACTGTGTCGGTTTAGCGAGATTTATTGTATGGAAGGCGCCGGTCCTCATACCCTAGACTTTCCACATTCTGAGGATGACCATGGGAGAAGACAAACCAGTTGAAATTGCGATATAAGAAGTAGAGTTTTAATTCTTATTTATGGTCTGACATCTGTAACAAGAGACTTAACTTAAAACACTGATCCTAGTTGAGATCGGCGGGGATGTGCAGCCACATTTTCTGTTTCACTTTGTGATTTATATTTTGTGTTCGCCGTAAATCTGGCAGTTTTCTCTTGGCTATCTTCACGACCCATAAATTTTACAGGGAAAAAAGATCCTGCAATATGATTCTGATGCAAGTCATATTTACGAGAATCAGGAGCAGAATATTTAGCCAGCAAGGGCAAGTTTCGAAATCTACCAAAATCTCGGCATGCAAAAATTCGCAGTAGCAAGAAAAAATACTTATAAATTAGTAGTCATGCATATCCTTAGTTTCCACTTACAGTAACAAAACAGTTTTTTTTAATGTTTTGAATTTTGAAAATATTCCTCCATTCCAAACACATTTGAATATGGTGTAGATTTGGATTCCAGATTAAAATGCTAGCTTGGAACGTTCGAGTTCCTCTTTCCTGCATCGCTAATATTTAGAAAATGTCTAAACGATAGTTTAATGTACATGTATAATAAACATGCATTAAAATCAATAATAATTCAACATGTAAATGGTTTCCATAGAAAAATGTTGAGGAATACTATTTACACAAATCTAGATAAATAACCCGGAGGGTTAGAATATAAGTTTTTACGATTGAAACAGAAGGGGGTTATTTCATATTAACTAGTGCGCAAATATTTGATAAAGTAAGAAATTAATGTTTTGTATCGAATTTAAAATAATAATCGTATCAAACATTGCGATATTACATGTTAAAGTTTTGTCTAAACTTAATATTTATGTCATATCTAATTTATGATTTGGTATATACAACAAACTGTGCTCACATTATTTAAATACATATATCTGGATTGATTATAAATTGTTTCCGTTGTTAAAACATTGTCAAGAAAACCCGATTATAACCCCCAAAAAATCCTTGTCATATATTTATTTAATGCAGCTAGGATAAATTATTGTAATTCGGACACTTAAAGTTTTGCAAGTTTGTCAGAAATATATGCTTTGTGTGAAATTGTAATGTGTAATTATTTGTATGTCTGTGAAATGGTAAACGTCAGCAGATAAATTTTAGATTGAAATATACTAATTTACAATGAAACAATCAGTTGTCCACATTTTGTACTGCTTACATACAGTATATTTCAAAATATACAACACAAGTACCGTGTACAACAGTCTATGTAACAGTCCGACATGAATCAAGCAATATATAGAGATATGCTTTTTATCCTGAAATATCTGACAAATAATTATTTCTAATATTTTTAAATTATTATAATGGGTGTTTATCATGAAAATAATATTTGATATACCGACTGAGTATCAACAGATAATTGACAGAAAATTGTATGTATTTATTGTAAAATACAGTAAAATTAAGTTATTTGCCATTCATATAATAAAACTATACAGTTTGTGAAAGATGACCTCGCATACTATATACACCAGAGAAAATGTGTGATACTTTTGAAAACAAAATACCATTTTTATATGTAATTTTCCATCACTATAGTGTAAATTATTCATTTCATACATACTATGAAACAAAACAATATGAAATAACAGAGTATACTACATGTAATAAAATCTTTAATATGGTATTGAGCTGTTATATCTATCTGTTTATTAAGCATCAACGTCACTCTATTCCCCCTACTTCTCAAACATAATGAAATACCTGTAATTTGTCTTGCCCAAAGTTGTCTATAGAATTTTTTTTTAAAAATCCGCTTTGATAATTACTTAAATAATCTAGTTTGAAGTTTATATTATATTAAATAGATTACGAAGTAAATTCTGAGCATGCCAGTATCAATTTATTTTGAAAGGGAGATAATCCTGGACAGTTATGGGCCATTTGCTGCAATACATATTCCATCATTAACGTTAGTGTGTCGTTTTTAATCCGGGGTATTTCATCACTGTGTCGTTTATGTTTTTTCCAAATTACGTGAGCGCAAAGTATTTGTTAAAGATTAGATACTTTCTTCATCAACTCGAAACGAATTGTTCTTTGAAGACAGTTGCTTTGTGCTATACGGTGTAATCCAAAGTATGAAAAATCTCGGCTACCCGCGACTGCTTTATAAGACGGAGGATAACGCACAAACACAATCTGATTCCTTCTTAAAGATCAAAAGAATGTGATCTGCTCAGGACTTATCTTCATGAATCACAGTATTACAGTATGTCTTGAAAAGACTTTTAAGGCCTTAATTAGAAGCACAAAAGACATTAACCACGCGTCGTCTTCCCCTTTATAACGTACATTATGCAATAATTGCTAATTTTCCTCGATCTGTATAGTGATTGTGATATAGTCTGTGCTGTCGTGGCCACCTTATAGAGTAGAGAAGGCCACACAAATGAAATAGATAATAATTACTGTCTACAATTGAAATTGATATCAAAGACTGGATATCTTAAAATCTAAACACAAAACCTCTGTGATCTGCATTTGACTAAAAACTAAACCGGAGACTATAAAAATAGTCGATTACAGCAATTTACGGTAAAAATGAGTCCTCTGCATTATATCAAATTAGTGCATAAATCTTCGACAGGTTCTTTATGATAAATGGTCGACGGACTTAGTGAGATCTTCAGGCTCGTATTATTAAACCTTTGATCAGAGTGGATCACATTTCATGTACAGAATTACATAGAAAAACAATTAATGGTATACACCACTACATGCATAAACAGACAGCGGTCCTCAATGGTCGCGATCACAACCAACGACTGTATAAAGCCGTTTTTGAATGCGAGGGATTTTGGACTTAACAAGAGAGGGTCAGAAATCCGGGCTCCAATTACTTAGAGAACCTCGTGCGTGTTATCGCTTAGACTATTGCGTTCATCTGTGAATTTAAAGAATTCATAAGTTTTTCTTTAATATAAAAATATTTGATTGCAGTTATCATTATTTTCCTATTAAGCATGAACATAAATCTTCCGTGGTGCTGAACAGAAACAAAACACGCTCCTGGTAGAGTGAGATAACTTTGATTCAATTCCGCATATGAAAGGAAACTGGGAACGAAAAGTGAATACAAATTATTCCACAGATTAAGAGCAGTGTCAGATGTCCAATAGTCTCCCCAAAGTAAATGGTATGGGGGAGTGTATTTTCGAATGTTTTTTCCTGAATCAACACTAGTATTTAAAAGTCGCCTCAGAAAAATAATCGGGCAGATCTAATATAGCCTAAACACAGCCTGAAAGAGAAGCAGCCCCTGTTCAACGTTATAGAATTACACCTATCTCAGTTTTATCTCGTCCACCCAGGGATCATTGCACTATGGTTTCTCAAACCACACACAACTTTAGTCTAAACGTACATGTACAAAACATCTATATGTACCAGTTTAGATTTGCAATATCTTAAAATGTACTCAAATATTCCATTTGATTGTCTAAATATTCAGATTTGTGTTATTGGAAATTGATTGGGATCATCACTATAAAAGCACAAAACAATCAGGTTAATTTGTTGACATGTTTTAATGTAGAATTCACAAAGCGCAATATTAGCGCTTCCAGAAATTCGGTGCAACATCCGTGAGAGTGAACTTGCCGAATAACTAAAATAGTTTGCTTTTGACCAGAAAAAAAATGACGTTTTGACTAAGATTTACTGTTGGTGGAAGTCTACAGGTGTTTGCCCCGCGCAGTCAAACGGCAATGGGGCCGAACTGGCAGACATTATTAATAATTACACTTAGAGTGAAAACGTTCACGCAACAAACGTGGGTCATGCCCACATACTTTGTAGATTACCATAAAGTTTTCTACAGGTTGTAATCTAAAGACATTTTGTTAGGATTAAATTTATTCTGCTAAAAGTACCAATCTGATTGCATAGGCAGTATGAATGAAATAATGTATATCAAATTTGCACGACTTTGTTATGAAAACGTTAAATATCTCTTGTGTTTTCTCACACAGAGTCATTCAGATTGAAATTTATATACAAAGTAAATTATCATTAAAAGCTTTTAGGAGTTAATTAAGATTGTCAATTAATATTCTGTGCTGACACGATTTGATGAGTTTCGCGAGTGCGGTTTGCTCTGGTGTAGGGAGGCAGAATATATTAGAATCAATTTGGCCCACTTAGATTCACCAGCCTTGTTTTAATTTCAGCAGTTTGTTTTATTAACCGATTAAATTCCATTTCCTATAATAAGTCTATTTGAATTGAGCCGTTAAATGACTTATCAAATTTTATTTTCTAATAGACCTTGAACATGGGACACGAATACCAAATTAATAATACTATGACAACGGAAGTAGACCAACAACACCTAATTATTACAACGACCGCACCAATACCAGTAATAAAAAAAAAATAAATGAACAAACTCTATGTACAAATTTAGACTCCAGAATATTTGAGCATATTGCTGGAAACGATGGAGGTTACCGATAAATCAGGCGAGTTTTGAAACGTGTGACAACATTATTGTTAGATGCTTCAAGGTGAGGTGCCAAATCAGCCATAAAAAATAAATATTCCATGATAGTCAGCGTCGAAGTAGGTGTGTGATAAAGATTTATATAGTTCTAGTGATGACAGACTAGCCGATGTCCTTACCGCAATGCTTGTTCTTTATAATTTCAGGTCATCTTTGTAGAATATACAATAAATTATAAAGTTATTTCCAGATTTGGACAATGCATCGCTTTAAATTTTCCTCAGTTAAAATAATTACAAGAAAATAACAATGACACTCTCTTATGGATTTAGCGACATTTTGTTTAGTTGAAACCTATTACACGTGATTTACACAAATTTTTATTTCTTCCTTTTGAGAATACGTTTTATTTAAGATTGGTTTTAAATCCATAGTCATAAAACGGTTTCAGGCTTCTTGTAATGACAAAGTTTACAAGTTGATGGTTGATATCAAAGTAATCTCGACATCGTCTGTACCATTCAGGTAAACTAGTTCTCCCTTTTAAAAAATAACTTTAACACTCTAAGTAAACACATATTCCCAAATTTGTGTCCGTGCTATCTGATTTGGGTAGCACGAGTCTTTGCGCTATTCAATCAATTATGAAAAATATATTCAAATTTGCTAACATGATAGCCGTCTTAATTGTCAATATTTCTATGGACAAAATATCATTTATTCATAGTAAATTTCAAGTCGTTTAGAGGAGACGAGTGTTTATATTTCGTGGAATATGGAACACGGTGGTACATGCATATACTGGGTATGGTTGAAAAGCTGCGGCATCAACACAGAGTTGATAAAAAGCTGTGCTGACTATGTACATGAAACAGATGCCTTCATGTTTATACTTGATTGACTTGTAAAATATCCGCTTAATTTTTATAACCTAACGTATTTGTTTGCATAATCGGCTTATTATGGTAGGAGAATAGATTCGGATGACGGTTTAGCGGAACTTTGTTCTGTAAGAAAGGGATGATTCGTCATGTCTCGTACGGGGCTCATGGATCACCAGACACGATGAAAACAACAGTTAGTTTATGGCGACTTCTTACAGTTTTACTGTCCCTCTGACATGCATGTAAACCAGACGCTTCCCCTAACTTTGTGATGTGTTGGACGTATGTGTAGAACCCCTACTGTTCATCCTTTATAAGAATATGCTAAACTGCTTAACAATGTATGTATTTATGGTTGGTGTTAACATAAAAGCATATTATGTATTCATGCTAATTTTGACGGCCCATCATCGAAGGCGTCAAAATATGTCTCTGTCCTCATAACTCAGGTTATACAAGTCAGACCATGTACACCTTATCGTGGACCTTAAATGTCTGGACAGGAACTGGTACCAAGTCTTGATCATAGCAGAATGAACACAGGTGTCCGGACTCGGACATAGAACTGACCACAAGGACCCCTTCTGACAGCTGCGCTGGTCCAGATGTTATCTTTTTTTAATGTCACTCACACGTAGAATGGACGACATGAATGATGGCTTGGTTAAACTGAATTGTAGCATATAATTGTGAAGCACTTGCAAGATTCGGAAACCAAGTAAAACATGATTTAAAAAAAAAAAAAAACCTGAATAAAATTATTTTCATGTTAAAAAATACGTTTTATTCTTGTTGTCTAAATACTGTTTTTACACGTGTCAGTATATAACAAACTACCCTGGGAACGCTGCATTAGTGAGACTCGCTACTTATACAAATGACGAACCGACGGAGCAGACATAGACCACATGCGTTACAACTCTTAATTAGATGTCTCATGATTCATTTGCTTGACACATATTGTCACAAAAACACATTTTATATAAGCTGCCAAAACTAAAAATATATGTCACTTCAAAATTTTAAGATGTTGACACTTTATCAAAAGTATTCCATTTTCGGACTCATCTGACATTGGGAATTTTTTTTTGCGAAGAGGTAAAAACTGCCAAGTTTACCTCTATCTTAAATCTCGCACAGCTTTCAGTAGAGTAATGTAAATTTATGCATTTCATATTTAGACACGATAAACCTTTCCCCTTTATATTTCTTTAATTTACATGTACCTTAGACTAAATCACCCCAAAGTTTATAGTTAGCAAATCGATTGAATTGCAAAACAAACATCTTTGTCGTGGACTTGAATTCGTGTTAATTGATTTCAAATCATTTGAAAAGATTTTAAGCCAAGTTTTAGCTGAATTTTACAAGTTGCTAATACATATTGTGATTTCTAATAGACAAAATTTTGTATTTTAGAGGGAAATGATGGGGAATCTAAGCGTTCGCGGACGTCATACACCCGCCACCAGACCCTGGAGTTAGAGAAAGAATTTCACTACAACAAGTACCTCACTAGGAGAAGACGGATCGAGATTGCACATGCGTTAAACCTCACGGAAAGACAAATAAAAATATGGTTCCAAAATAGACGCATGAAGTGGAAAAAGGAACACAAACTCTCACATATAGCGAAAAATATGAATTTTTGTAATGCTTTGGAAAAGGCTGCTGCTGAACACGCCCATGAGAACAAAATGGCACTGTGAAATGTCGGACTTCAAATATTAAAGCTGACAATCTCGACAATTGGATGCATTCAAACACAGTTTGGATTCCTCCAACGGAATAGAGCCAAAGAAATCTGCTATCATCGTAACCCAAGATGGATTTTGGTTGTGATGACACTTTTAGAAGAAGACAAAAACTGATAGAAAACAAAACGAGAACTCGAATACTCTACAAAGACTCGGTTTATGAACCAGGGTAAACAAAACCACGTGCTTGTGTTTTTTTTAATTACGCCATATATATTTGTATCTGTTTTCTTTTCACTTAAATGTTTGTACGAAACTTTTGAAGTTCGTAAGAGGAGCAGTCATTTCTCTGAGTGTAGTTTTGTGATATTTCGTGAATACTTGGTACATTTACTGAACAATGCCTGCATAATGAACATTATGATACCGGCAATACATTGCTTTCTCTATAATTATTGCAAAGGATCTAAAGTCATTAGAAAAAAATATCCATCTTTCAGGATTCGACACATACTGCATGCTGAAGGATCGTCTGAATTCCACTGTGAATAGGACTCAAGTCATGATCATAAAGTGTATTTTGTGTCGACAACTTTATTTTAGATCATTTCATGAACGATCTGATCGATAGATACCTCAATATTCAAGCTAAACATATCAATATAGTTCTTTCTTTTCTGTTTTTTTTTTTTTTTACTTCCTTCTCGAGTCACTTCATTTATGATTTAGACTGCCAAAGTAGAATTTATTATGTTATTTGAAATAAAACGCAGTAAAATAAAAAATGAAGACATACACAGTTCAATATGTTGTTTTTGATAGATATTTGAATTGTTTCGTTTAGAGTCTGTATAAAGTGGGAGAGAAAAACCGAAATTCAATACAATTCCTTGCCATGTTGCACTCAGGAATAAGGTGTCAGAAAATCATTACAAAACATTCCAAGAGAGCATCGATATGTCAGGGGGTCACGTGGTCAAGCCTCGGAGTAGCCGATACACGCAAGACATGGATGTCAAAAACCTTATGGCATTAATTACTCACGGAAATAAAAATCAGCCAAAAATGAAAATATAAACTGCCGATGACTTTGAACAATGTCGTTACAACGAGCACTGAAGCTGGTGATTAGCAGACGTGAAGGATGGATCGGGGTATAGCGTTCAACATCTGCTTGATTTGGCACGGGATTGAGATACCCAGTGCGGGGGTATGTTTGACAGGAAGCGGGTCGTTGCCAGTGTTACACTGGATAATCTGTAACTTATATCTGTTACTTTCAAATTAAGGTTTTACCAATTTGCTATCCATATTATTTTGGGGTTAAACCTATTTTAAAAATTTCCAAAATTTATTAAATACCTGATAAAATTTCGCTATATTAAGAATTATCTATTATATTTAGAATTACCGAAAATAAATGTGTTGAAATTAGTTATTGAAATGTGATGTAAAAGCACACTGGAATGTTTCTCCGAATGTACTGGTGTACCGGTTACATGAATATCCTACTCGTTAACTATAAAACATAAAACAAATGATACAGAAAACGCAGCCTTTTGTCACCTGCTCTGTAATGATAAAGGATATCTAGAGTTAAAACAATAACACATTTATAACTGTGTCGCATTTTAACGCCTTAACTTCATAAATAGACATGTCATGGTACGGGTTATCAATTGAGGTTGAACCCTTTGACCTCGTCCACAAGAGCTCGTGCGGGTTATGACGTTTGACTGAGCCTCGCTACCGCCTGTTGTCGTCTGCTGTCATCCCAACGTCGTCGGAGGACTGTCCAGACAAGAAACAAAACATCTATTTTCGTGTATGAAACAAAACGCTTTATTTGATAAGAAATTCATTGTATGTTAAATCTTCATGTACCTTTTGTCGGCAGGAGGAATGGTTAATTTCACCTTCTGAGGAGGGGAAATCACCCTAAAGATAGCGCTATAGGCAAATACATTACTCCTATGATAGCTATAAACAGATTTTCGTCATGAAATCCAGACTACAGAGTTGTTAATTGACTTTGTAAGATCATATCACATGGGTTAATGTTTGTACAGATTAATGTATCGTTTGAAAAGAAAAAATCGATGATTTAAGTTGAATTTTGAATTTCATTTTTTTTTCGGTTAAAGAGTATGGATGTTTGTTTAAAGTGCGATCAGAAATAATAAACTTGTCTATATAATTTTAGTCTTTAATTTCTAAAACATGTATTTGGCAATGCACGCAATATAAATTTATCCTTATGAGAAATATACATGTAGCACGGGATATCGTCAGTTTTAAACATATATATGATTGATTATATATTGTTTAACATCTCACTCGAGAATATTTCATTCATATAAAGACGTCACCTTTTTTGCACATATATCGATTAATAAATACGAAAAAACAACTTTATTGAATAAATACGAGCGTTTTTTTTTTTTTTTTTAAGATTACAATCTCGCAGAGAAAGTGCAAATATTTTGATATAGTTAAATTCCAGGTACAATTCATATATCTTAAGAATGTTAATGTAATACAACCATTTTCGGGGGTGGGTGGGTGATTCTCTTTATCTTTTCTCTTTCCTTTTCCGAGTGTAATCAATAATGCTTATAAAATTTATCGTTAAATGACCCCATATCTGTAACTTTGCACGAAGTGGAGATCAGCAACAATGACACACAGTAGTTGAGGTGTATAAATTGTCTCCTAGGTAATCGGTTTCCAAGTGGACTACTTGCACTGTCAGTACTCGCGCAGAGGACTCCCAATTCCTTGATCATACACCAAAACAACATCCGCCCGAGTTTCCTACGACGTAATAATGAATGTACGCCACAGCAGTAAAGGAACAACGCTTTGACTACCAGTGCATTTAAAAACGCTGTTTCCGTTTTTATAAAGGTCACTTCAGCAGGGGCATTGTTTCCTTCGAACGGCTGGCTTGTTCCTATTGATCAAAACCTTCACCAACTCAAGCAGAATTGTGAGGCTTTATTTGATGGGTTAAAATTTTGCAGCGAAAAATGAAAATCATGTACACGAATAATGGAAGAAAATTTTTCATGGTTAGTCAACCGCAAGTTCAATATTGGGACAATACTACTCGACTATATTTAAGGCTATTTAGTTGTGATATCCCTCTTGTGAACGGATATGCGAGGCAGTTTAAAATACTCCAATACCTGCTGAAAGTTGCGGAAATTACATAAATTTAATAGGAATTGGTTTCATCTAAGCCTAGCAAATTTTATTGCATGTAATGAGGATAATATGTTATTGGAAAGCTATGGAACTATATTGTATTTGATGAAATAAATGATTACATAATACCCAGACCAGTGACGATCGATTATCCGCCAATTACTGTGTGCACTTTCTTTTAAAAAAATATAAATAATAAGAAATTGTGAATCTCGCTGCAAGAAAATATGTATAAATCAAACATTACATGAATAAATCATTAATCCCCCTTTGTTTTAAAATCACCGAGTTTCTGGAATGTTTGGGGGGATCCAATCAGAGAGGCATTATAGAAATGCTACAGAGACCATGTAAATAAGCAGAGTCATCATGAAAAGGTCAAGAGGTGAGATGTAACTACATTGAATGCCTACGCAAGGAGGAACTATCATACAATTTTAGTTTACTACTCATTGATCCCCGCAGCGTGTTTTCTGGGGGTTTTTTTTTTAGGTGTATGTAAAAACAGCTGTGTATAGTGGATTGAACACGGTTCTTTTGATAACGGATCCTATATCACAAAATTACTTACCTTACGGTTACTGTCCAAAAAAAAGAGATATATTCGTGAAAACATGATATCAAATCAAAAGGTTTTATTTACATGACTTGAACAACCTATCGTTAGCTGAAAGAACGATATGACAATTGAAAGAGTTCTCCTTATCAGCCAATTCATTTAACATTGTACAGATTGCGTGTTTATCAGAACAAAAATCATGTAATTTTTGCATCTCGTCTCTAGCTGAAGACGTATACTGGGTTAGTTGTACAAGATGACGTGACATCACAAACTCGAGTAAACAGGTGCGAGTTTTTACCTATTTACACCGCATTGATTACCAATTACAAACAGCTCCGATTGAATTATCTGATCGAATGATACCGTAACCTATACGATCCAACTGTATGGAAATAAACAGATAAACTCCACTAATCAATTGTGTTCTTTTCATTTTACAAGAGATTTGTTTCAGATAATAACAACGCAATTCTAAAGGTGTAAGGGCAAAGTTTACGCTGTAACAAAGCCATTAGAAATGGATGTTGGCCTCAGTAGAACACGGTGTGGATGTGATGTGGAAGAGCTACCAGTCACCTTAAAACGCTACACCAAGATACTCAAATTAGACAATACATAGCTAGATATCCGTGTGATAACGAAAAATAATGCGGGAAGAAAAGACACAATATACGCTTAATCCTGGCAGGTGCATCTTCCTATTCTGTTTTGGAATATTTTAGTGAACCCTATGCAAAAATACAATTTTCTCCAGAACAATATAAAAAAACTAAATCTTCAATAATTCCCTTATAATTACAATAGACACAACGATACACTCGAGATTAAAAATGCATTCACTTCCATGCGTATCGTCACACACATTTATGTAAACTCGCAGACCATCAGAAACTATCATTGAATTGAAATACTTAAAAGAAGTGGATGATACTGATGTACGATGGGACTAGTACATTGTAATTCAACACACTGACAGAAGAACTACATAATATTTCGTAACCTATGGATAAAATATACCTTCCCTCCTCAGTTTTGCCAAAAATGGAGGATTTTGAATGCGTTTAAAAAAAAGCGCAAATGACAGCCAATACAAATAATTATTTCTAGATATTCTAACTTTATTTGTCACCAGAGATTGGAATGACAATAATTCTAACAAATTTGTTTAAATCGTGGTCATTCGTCATATATCTTCAAACTGTAAAACAATTATCGTCGATATTACTTTTCCTATTCGAAGTTAGAACCCTATAGTGTATCTCGTAACACACATCAAAAGTGTTAGTCCTTCTATCAGACATCCGATCAAAGAGGTTGTTTATGATGTGTTCCCAAGTTAAATTTACGACCGATAAGGTGACTAATTATTTGTTTTTAAATTTTACCTGCCTAATTAATTTTATTGTGTGGTTTGTGTTTATCTTCTACAGCACGCATCCGTTTCTAAGGCAGAAACACATTATCGGTCGTGGGTTCAATTTCAGCTACCATTTTGCACCTAATAAATCCTACACTCAATGGCGTCTCCAACAAAACCACTTGTATTACAAGTGACTAAATTGTAACAAAGTCCACGATTATTCCAAGCATTTGAGGAAAAACTCATTTTGGATGCTTGGCTACATTTTGAAGTAAACCTGGTGTAGATTGAATGGCCATCGGGCCTGGCTAATTTCGCTCCGTGCACTGACAGCAGCGGTACCTCTCACAGCAGTCACGCATTCTGGCAATAAGTCTGGCCGTGTCATCGCATATAAGGAAACAATGTTTCGCTAGCCATAATCCTTATTCCAACTATTCCACGTAATTTGAAACTTCTCCTAATCTTACACGTAACACCCTTCAACGTGTACCCCTACACTTCTCGTAATATTGGTTAATTCAAAGTTGCATGGAAATTTTCGCGGGCATTTAAACATGTCACCGGGTGCATTCGAATTACGCTGTCTTAATGAGTTTACATAAACAAACACAATTAAAAGATAATGTTGTTTGGTCATTTGTAAATTATCTAAAATACCAACTTCCGTTTAATATCCTCCCACCCGGAAAATATCCATCAATATCTAAATCTGTCATCGCGAATTTAGCATGAAGAAATAGTTTTAATCTGCAAGTCTTCGCTTTTTGATTTTGGTTAATGAAATGCACAATCAATAATTTACGGGGAAGACAAATTGTTTTCGGCCATTCTGTCTCTGTCCATAATTTTAACTTTGGACTTAATAGGTATTGAACTGAAAAAGTCAAGGTCAACGCTATGACCTTGTTTATGCCCCGGCCATGGTCATCTTGTCTTTGATAAATGACCAATGATTGTTTTTCAGTTCAAGGGGTATTTGGAAAGTATAACCAAGATTGAAACTGCAAACAACAAAAGCTTTTCCAAAATAAATAAATACATTTATTACATTTAAAAAAAAATACCCCTATAATCTTCGATTCTGTGGGAATACAATATTAGGTGAAACAAAGGTATTAAGTGATACTGGTTTAATTTTTGTGCCGGAAGTCAATATAATGAAAATGCAAACGTGTTGTTACGAACGTGTGATATTCTCTTGTTATTTGTAAAGTTGTGAGCCAATAAGCATTAGGAGTTCAATGCATTCAGATATGAACCGTGTTTTGAATTCTTAACCGCCTATTGAGAAATTTTCATAATTAATTACTTCCTTATACATAGTAAATTAGTACATTAATACCAACATGTACGTGTGCCTTTTTAAGCTACAGTAAACCAATAATATAATAAATGTATCACGTGTGTCACTCTACATCTAACTATTTACTCTACGCGCGTAACCATTTTAAGTCGTTTACAATAGTACAGCTGAAGTAAATGTTCTACATAAATCAATCGGACTAATAATATGTGATACAAGAAAAAGGTCTTGCGTTAAAATCAGAATGAACATACATAATACTAGTTTTTATTAAAAAGTAGATTTAGATACTACTTTTACCTTATTTTGATTATCAGTATTGGAATTAGAAAAGCGGATCAGGAAGGATCCTTATGAAAACTTTGATTCATATCTTCTATGTACTAGTGCTACTGACACAAATTCAACGACAATGGTGACGTGTGAAGTATTCTCAAGCGGGACGTTAAACAATTTACAACCAACATCGTAGATGTTTGTAATAAGAAAGTGGACTGGTGATATTCTCTAGTTCAACAGTAGTATTATGCAAATTTAAGTGCAGTAAATTTAGTGGGAAGGTATGCTGTAACCTTGACCCCATGACCAAAAATCTGTAAGCGTTTACCTTTAATGATCAACTACATTTGTATGAAATATGAAAGGATTTTTATTCATTGATTCAGGATATCGAATCATAATAAAATTAATGGCGGAAAAATATATAGTTATAACGTAGATGGCTTTATATAAACAACTGTCTTTCTTTGGAGTACAAACACTATGGTTTTGACCGTACGAACACAAGATTTCTCAGTGTACCTTTGTTTAAAACATGAAAAGTTTGGGGGGGAAATTGAACTTATCGTTAAAACACGAAAACATATTATTGAGGTTAGAAATTGAAAGTCTGTTTCAACTGTTGATCTCATGACCCCAAATCTATAAGTGTATTCCTTTAATGGTCGATTACGGTTAATGTCCGAGTGCCTTTCCATTCCTTAAAAGGAATGGAACCAAAGTTCCGAAGGAATTGATTTTTTTTTTTAGGAATGGAGAGGTACGAGGAATATTGGTGTACCTTAAAATCCACCCCAATTTAAATCTAACTGTACTTTACTCATATTATTAATAAAATTTTGTTTTAAATGAAATATAGAAATACAATTAAATACTAAATATATGATTCTAGTATTATAAAACATTTATTGTTTAATTTTTTCAGTGGTTGTCATTGGCCTTAGTGGATAGAGCTTCTGCCTTCCTGCTCTAAGCTTTGATTCCCGTCTATGGATTTGGAATTTTAATTGGAAATTTATTAGGACATTTTGTAAAAACTTAAAAGTTCTATAGTGACAGAGGGAACATGTACTGAGGGGGTTTGTAAAAAAAAAATAAAAAAAATAAAAATTACTGAGTAGTTGTCTGAAACTGCATATTCAAAAGATTGACATCTCAGGTAGATTTGAACTTTATATACATGTAAAACATGAAAGATTTATGTTCAAAATATTTTGTCACAACGAAAGTGATGACAACCAGCCGGTCGGAGAATGTGATTCTTTTGAGGCTTCCGCATTTTCAATATATGGCCCTTATGACTATCAAATTTCCTTCACCAGAGCCCATAGAACAGTTAAATGAATACAGAGATCTTTGTCACCTGAATAGTGCCAGAAAAATAGAAACACCGTACATGTTCGTTTTATATACTTTATACAAGATTCGAGCAGGTAGATCATTTCTCAGTTTCACAAAACGTTGAAATGTAATTAATATTTAAAGTCATTTATCGAAACATTTCACAAATTTGTAAAACATTATAATACCCATGTATATCTTAACCTACATCTCAAAATAGCTGATTTTCGCAATGCTATAAATAACTAACTGCAATATCACGACCATAGTGATAGACTACGTATCACGATTGAAATGCCGATGTAAAATGTTAATAGCCTGAATTTATGAGCAGCAGATCGCCAAGTCGCAAATACCGTGAAATTAAAAAAAGAAGAGGAAAGGATGCCAGGTGACATTCAGGCAAATTTGTAAATGATACTAAGGAGGGTAGGACACCGACTACAGAAGATGACGTGTTCCGTTTCATTCTAACGAGGTGCTATATACACTAGGTCAAATAAATGCGAATCTTGCAGTTTCCATGCACATCGCGTGCATCTTACTCGCACAAATCAAGGAATAGAAAATATGAAAAAATGCTTTGTTTTCACTTTTTAAAATTTGTGTTTTGTTTTATGTATGCGTTCCAAAGTTCAAATTATATCATCGCGCGCTACATGTAATTAATACTACAGGTAAATACTAGCATATAGAACTGAAGCGCCGAGATTGTATGTCAGAGGGAAATATCATCGCGTCATCAGGTGTGATTTAATCTGCAAGGATATCACATGTCATTGACCTATCAATCCAGGATCACAATTCAGAGTCAAGCTGCACAATATTCAAAAGATCTTTTTCTAACAAGACCTCTTTCGACGGGAAAAAAAAATCTTTTGTCAGCTACTGAATTTTAAAAGCGTGAAACACATTTTTCAAAGTGTGAAAAACGCAATAGAAATGTTTTCTCAAAACGTTGTTATAAATTTTAAATGCGGGTTTCTCCCTCATAGAAATTAAATGTCCCACTTCAAAGTCAGATGTAAAAAACTGTTGGTGTTACGGTAGAACGCGACATTGTTGAGTTCTCAATTCCCTTGGGTACATAAATCTTCCTTGACAGTGTCGCGTTGATTAATGGGCTTATGTGAAATCAAATTTTCATTGATATCATAAATAAAATTGCTGCTGTACGAATGTTTTCACCGTTTCGTCATCATCGATCGATTAGAAGCTCTCGGATGAGTCACTCAATCCTATACCGTTTTTGTGGGAGGGGCATACTCTAAGCCAATTTTTTTTGTTGGCTGTCGACATTTTCCTACTGTTAAATATTCATGACTGGCAATGTTGACATCCAGCTTTGTCGATACCTTTAAAAATGATTTGAGCAGTTTAAATGTAAATAAAAAATTCTTTTCAGGAACCAAGAAGAAGAAAAAAAATAATATAAAAACTGCTACTTTGTTTAGATAAAAAGTAGACGGAAATATAACAACAGAGCCATCCATTGGGGGTCCATGTGCTACTGGACGAGAAAAGGAGGATAACTCTTGATTCTTAAAATTCCATTCCCGTTTTGTCCCTTTCTAAATTCAAAACAAAAATAGTCACTATCTATCTCATACATTTCCGACAAAACGAGTGTATGAGAAAAATAGTGACTATTTGTGATGAAGACGTCAAGGCGCGATACCTCGGGTCACCTGTTGTGAACAAGTCGAAATTGATTACTGAACACGTTATGTATATGAAACTTTATGTATTGTTAATTAAATAGTAATCAGCTCGGATTTCAGACTTAGCAGCCATGCCAGCCTGATGAGCAAGATTGATCGGGCTCAGATTCTGAAGCAGGATGTTTTTTTGGCGAGGAGCGGTTGTGTTTTGTATCATGTAGATTACGTTGGTAACTAGGAACGTGCCGCGCTAATCTGTGTGAATATATCAGTCTTACATGAGCTTGATAAATGAAGGCGGCATTACTCCTAATAGTTTGACACATTTAAAATTTTATAAAACCAGATTGTTACTGCAATGATTGTGAAAGCTGACGACCCACTTGAATTCATTAAGAAGTTTAAAAATTTCAAAACTTATTCATGGTGAAAATTATTGTTTTCTGTTCTCTGGATGCTGATGTTTTTTTTCTCGTTGAAGATCCGAGTTATCTTTCTTTCATCTTAAATATTTGATTAAATGCATTAACTTACAAGAAAAATGCAAGGTCGAGTTTAAATGGGGGGTAAAACATATCTATCTTACAAATGTTTTAGATTCTCAGATGATACGGTAGATTTAAATCAGAAGGCATCACCCTTCCATGTGTGAAAAAAGAATGTTAGTTGGAAAGTTCAACTAGTGAGCAATTTCGACATGAAAGGGCGCCTGATGACATCAAACGGGGAGGAAATCACATCGGCATTTTTTACATCCTATTTACGTACCCAAGCATCCTCAAAACGATAGACTAACCTTTATTTATCTTAGTAGAGGATCGCTCATCGGAGTAAATGGGTGCAGTACTACGCAAAGTATTGACTATGAATAGGTTTGTTGGTTACGTTGACCGTGGCTTAATCTTTTTATTCAAATGTAACAAATACTAATGTACTGCATTATCTAACCCATTCCCATGTACTGTTTGAAATACTAAATAGGAAGCAGCCTTTAATTATCTATTAAGTAGTTTTAATTCGGTATCAATAACATTAAAGGTGTTACCTACATGTTTTACACATACACACTATAAATATGCCAAGTTTGGCCCCGCCCAGGAGTAACACTTTCTACCCTAGGGATAATGAAAGTTCCAATTTCCTGCTTTATTTGACTATGCAGTTAGTGTTTGTGTCTCAGTAATCGGAGATCAGTTTTGGTCTTACCCTCTGTGTGTTAGTCTGTTTGCAAACTCTTTAACTTTGACCATAAATTTTGAATGGATGGTGATAGGGCTTTCATATTTCACGTCTGTATTCCTTATGACACGACCTTTCTTGTAGTACCAAAATGTTTGACCTTGTGACGTTGGAGTTTGACCTACACGTATTATTCAAAAGCTTTACCCCTGGCCATAATTTTTGAATGGTTGATGAAATGCCTTTCATATTTCAAATGTGTATTCCTTGTAACAAGACCTTTTTTAAGGTACCAAAATGTTTGACCTCCTGACTTTTACTTTGGATTCTGACCTACTTTTAAAAAACCTTAATCTAAAATTTTGAATGCTTAGTGATATTCCGCGAGACAAGATCAGAATGACTTTGCTGCCACACGAGGGCATCATCGGTTCACAAACATTGTGCGGTTGTGGAGAAGAAGAGATTTGAAAATTTGTTAATTGTTGCTTTTGCCCAGCTTCTAATGCCCCGGGATGAAGGAGTCCTGAAATTTTGAATTGATGATCCCCTTGTCCCAATAATGCTTCATACCAGATTTGAAAAGAATTGGAAGGGTGGTTTTCAAGAAGATCAAAATGTTCAATTGTAACGTACGATGGCACAAATATCATTAGATCACCTGAGGCGACTTCAAATCAAAAGCTCTAAATCATGTGGGAGGGGTCAAGGGTTGAAATCTTTTCGTGTAAATGCTATACCATGCATGTTGAAATAGGTTGGGGTGAGCAGGGGGTCTGATCTGTCCCCTTTTTACAATTTACACTTCCCATTATTTTAACATACAAATCCTATATTTTCTACATGCAAAGTTCCATTGATTTTGCCCCCCCCCCCCTCTTATTTTTTTAAAGTAGTAGTGAAAGGTAGTTGATGTTTGAAGTGCTGAATTCAAGAATACGTGTAATGAGCTACCCCCCCCCCCCCCCCCCCTCCTACGATTTATAGGATATTGAGATTTGGGCAGGACCTTAAATCCATTTTTTCTTACTTGTCCAGAATTTTATTGCAAGTGTGAAGTGAAGTCCGGTTTCCCCTCTTCTATTTACCCCCCCCCCCCCCTCCCCTCCTCCCGATTCTACATGCCTGTATATCTCAATATCAGTAATGAAATGTAATACAGCAAATTTCATATTGAATTCCTCCAAAACCACACTGCAAAAATAACAGGGAAACCTGAATGTTGTCGTCCTTTCGACTTTTTGTTATTGTTATTTCGAGGCAAAAAGTTGCTAAATATCGTTTTGTCCTCTTTTCGCCTCAAAAAGACGACAAAAGCCAAGCGAAAAGACGACAAATAATAGCTGCAATAATGTAGCCCTCTCCGATTTTTCGGGGGGAGAGGGCTACAAGTCCTTAGGATCTCCGTGATGGTGCACATGCGGGAGTGATTCACTCGCAACATTTTCGATCAGTCTAAACATTTGCTGACTTTCTTTACGTAAATAAAATGATATTCAATGTTTCTTAGTCAATATATAAATCTACAACCTGCAACTTACGATTTGTGAGGCTCTATTCTACAGTTTTCAACAATTTCGATAAATTCCAATTTCTTGATTCATATTTGTGCGCCATGTTTGATGTACTGAAGTTTTAACTTCCGATTGTCAAGTTATTTGCATATGCCATATAAGGTAGTATTTACATCAATGGACGAGTACTGAGGAGAAAACTATTTCGTCGGTATTGAAAAGGTTTGAATTTAATTATTAAATTCAAACCTTTTCAATACCGACGAAATAGTTATTAAACATCAAGTTAAAAATCGAACAGCAGAGTGTAAATTCTTTCTGCAACCGTATGATTTTCCTTTCTTCGTCAGAGTGGCTCGAGTATATATATCTACTATTGTATATGTCCGTAATTTTCATTATATTGCCCCTTACTGGTCAATAATTGTAGTCCCCTGCACCGAGAGGTTCTATAATAAGAAGTAGGTCGAGTTGGAATTCCGGGTACGTAGGCCTTGAGTCATCTGATGACTGCAATATGCCTACTGCCCCCAAAAGAGGACGAGGAAGAGGGAGACACATTTTATCAAACGTAAATATATATACAATTTTTAGTTTGACATCCACATTTATTCGTGTTTATCCCCATACATTAGCAAATTCTTACTGCAAACTTATGAAAATAAGTGCTTACACTCCTCATCTCTTGTTAGCAAAGTAAAAAAAATAATTAAAGAACACCATCAAAATAAAAATTGTCACATATAGTTGGCATTTCAATAGTATCAATCCTATATCGTAGTCCCCTACACCTAGAGCAAGAGGCAGAGGAAGAGCCAGAAGACAGGGAGTAGGAAGAGGGGATCGAGGGCCTAACCACGCAGAGTTAGCAGTTACGGCCCGGCAGAATAGAGAGGCTTATATGGAGGTAAATTGGTAAAAAAAAAAACACCAAAAAAAAACCTTGTTTTGTTATAAATGTTTAACTGTAGTTGCTGTCGATGTTGATATATATATTATTCTTCTTTTTTTAAATTTATTATTATTATTATTATTACAGCAAATTAATGATTTACTTGAACATTGATGTTCCAAGTATACTATTTCAGACTTGCATTTCATTACTTGAAAGTGAAAGTCTCAGGAATGCTTTGGTAGCAGGGGACAGTTTCGCACTATAGGCCCGGTCAACTTTTTCAAAAAATGGAATTACCCCGTATTTGAAGTGATATTACATGTGTAAAAATGTATACAATAGTTTTAGGATGCATGTCAAATGTAGCTGAGTGCTTAGTAAAAATGTTGATATACAACATGTAGGTGTCACCATGATTCCTAGCATATAGATGGGTGCAAATACGAAACTAAGACACGTGGTCAGTTGCTGAAGAAATTCCGGTGAAAACATGCAGGGTCTAGCAAAAGGTCTGTAGCTGTGAGGGAAGGTGGATGGCCCCATATGAGAGGTAGATTTTTGAGAAGGGCAGATAGGGTTCTTGATTGTGCACAGTGTCTAAATCCCCATGTTTGGTACTGTGATGGTGTGGGGGTGGTGCGGATTAGCCCAAATGAGGGAAAATCAAAGCAAAAAAGGGGAACCTGCTCAGAGCATGTTTTGTGCACCAGCACCAGTATTTATAGATTACATGTAATTTAGGGTCATAATTTATTAACTACACTAATATGAAATACAAGTATGGACATAAAAGGGAAATATGATTTTTCATTAGTCTGTCTTAATCTGACTTTGGTGTATACCCCCTATCCACATGTTTCAAAACCAAAGAAACTGTCCCCTGCCACCTTTGAGACTGGCTTTCAGATAAGTCGACCAAAACAAAGTCGGACCATAACAAACTCGTTACAACACAAGTTATTGAAGTAACAGTATAGTCCGACTTTGTTTTGGTCCGACCTATCAGTAAATCAATTCAATATATTCAATGAGCACCACTGTTTGCACAAAATCCCTCTTAAATTAAAACAAGAATTTATTATAGTTGATATCAAGACCACTGGTATTTAAGTTCACAGATTTTTAAGACCATCGGCATTATGAAAATTTATACCACTCAGAAATGAATATTTACGAAAATGATAAATCTATCTCTTTAAAAGGACCTATTTTGTTGATATTAAACTATTACTAAAGAAAATTGCCAAGTCTTTTCTATTCGGACTGCCTTACTTATTTTGACTGGAATATTTCACTTGTCAGTTAGTCCAAATGACAGACTGTCAAACGAGTTTTTAACAACTCTATGAATATTGTAGCATAGGTGTTTGCTATGTGGATTGCGGTTATGCTAGTTAGATTATGTGTCACAATTCTAAAATGCCTGTTAATATAGTTTTTGGTTATATTAAGTTAATGGTCGTTGTTAAATTAAAACGATTTTAGAAATAGGTTTTTTGAACAAAATTTTAACACCGCATGTAGTTTATTGTCAAAGTTACGATGGTATCGAATGCATAGCTATGTGTCACAATGATAATTTGGCGTTCAAAACGTTACAAATCTACGGAGTCCACATTGAATGGCATACCTTGCCGTAATCGTATTATGTTAATTGAAATTGAATAACTATTTCAAAATCAATCATTCGTAGAGCTAATTCATGAAATAATACTTTAATTTATATTATAGAATTTCTGTGCGTGAGTACAGAGAGATGATCAGGTCAGATGTTACAATTCACTTCACCTGCACCAGATGCAAGAGAAGCCAAGAAGAAACAATCAGGTATGGAATTTAAAACTTGGGTAATATTTTAAAAGTCGTATGAAATAAAACGTGCAATATGCGCAAAATTTTTGAGTTATATATAGAGAATATTACATACTAAAATCCACATCATATATCATATCTTTTTTTATACTTATCGATAAATCTTGTATACATTCGAGGGCTGATTTTACATGATGGTACTATTTTATTATATATATATATATATATATATATATATATATATATATATATATACTAAAAAAACATTAAAATACTTTTCGAAATATTTCAGCCGTTTCACCAGCCTTCATCAGTCGTGTTTATTAAAATGCTTAGCAACTAACGTTGAACAACGTATTATGACGTCACAATATACAAAATAGAGACTTTGGATATTTATAGGTTATAGACTTTGTATGGGAAAATATGACGACCGAGTTTTTTGGCGCGTAGACGGACCGAGCTTGCGAGGTCCGTCCGCGACAAAAAACGAGGTCGTCATATTTCCCATACAAAGTCTATAACCTTTTTATTATATACTTTCAATTTCATTTAGAAACTAACAATAATTTTATTTTTAACAATAACTTTATCAGTTTAACTGAGTAAAAGATGAAAAACACGAAAAATTTGAAAATTAACGGCGTAGAAATTTGATTGTGACGTAATGTTTGCGGGCCGGAATGTTTCCGGGCATATATCGTGTGTTATATGCCCGCAAACTTTTAAAGAAAAACGAAGAGATGAAATTGAAAGTATATAATAAATATATATATATTCCTTTCCTACAGTGGTCCAAGGGATTCAACTCACATAGAGTCTTTGGACACAACACCACAATGTACGGGGAGTTTGATGTTTCCATCATCCTGGGTGGTATGAGTGGCAGCAATTCCTGACAGTATCGCAGCTTTTGCGGGAGTGTGGAGGAATCTATGGGCCAAACAGTGACTGATAATCCCTGATGTGTCCGTGTGTGTGATATGCCAATACATTGAATTTCATTGTGTTACTCTCTGAACTTTGTGTATAATACTGTGATGTGCTTGATTGAAAGCCTGATATCTTTTTATCTCTATGACTGTCTTGTATAATATCACACTATATTCTTAAAACCATGGAAAATAAAATATTTATTTTGAAAACATATGTTGGCCATTTCTCATTCTAAAACATCATTTACGCATATAGCAATCTAGTAAATAATAGTTTAGGCATATAATAATCTATTTTTTCATCAGTCGTATAAACAATCAATCACAAGGGCGAATCCAGGTTAATTTTCCAATGGAGGGGGGGAGGGGTGTCACACTGTGGGGGTGCAAGTATATAGATTCTAATAGAAAACCTTTTTTTTTTTTATATATATTTATTTCTTTTTTTATATACATACAGTACATTCTGCAAAGAAACTTGTACATTACATAATGTTTATAACAAGCTACTGAAGGTACTGTATATATGTATATATCTTTTTCATCATTTTTATATGCAATATGTTTATGTTTCTGAATTTCATAAAATTATTTTTTGCTATTGATATTTGAATAACCTTCAAATTCTCTGAAGAAATGCTGAACACTAGCACATCCCCAAAACAAATGTTCAATTGTTTCTGGCAGAATGTACATAATTTCGATTTAGAATAAGTATGAGTTTGAAGCTAAAATTGTGTTCAGAATTCTATATCGAAACCGTTGTTTTTTTTCCTGCTTAAATTCCAAGTAGAGTAAACTTACAGGTCCCCCAACAGAAAAACTGTGAAATTCCAACACCCCCTCCCCCTTCACCTCGCTGGATCCTGTAAATGTCGCATCTACAGGTAAATCTGTCACTTTCAAGTTCATGATATCGCCGAAATGTAAAAGAGAAGAAAACTTAAATGAGTTAATTTGTTAATTTCAATTTACATTCACAATTATAAGTATAGTCCGAGTTTGTTATGGTCCGAGTTTGTTATGGTCCGACTTTTTGTAGTCCGAGTTTGTTTTGGTCCGACCTATCAGTAAATCCTCCAGACAGTCCTCATTCCAGGGCATCCAGAGCAACCACAGTCAAGTCGTACAGCCCCAGCTGGTGCACATGCTCCAATTGTAGGGAGATGCCCATACAGAGGGAGAGAGTGTGCTGCGACATGTCACATCAGAGTTGTCACTCTAAATTAGGTTTAAGCATGCCCACACACTTTGTACAGTAAAACATAATTATTAAAATACTTGCTTATGAAGAATTTACACTGATACCCATATGGATACAAAGAATTTCTATTATAAGGAACAAACTTTGGAGGTTCCAGTGACTTCCTTATAACCAACTTTTACTGTAGTATTAACCTCATTTCAAATATTTTACACAAAATACAATGTAAATTACTTCTATATTAAACATTTTATTTCTCTAAGGACCTCCAAACAGTTCTTGATTAATTAGTGTTTGGGGTAGCCATGCAATACCACGACGTGTTGGCCCAGCAGAGGGATGAAAACTACAACAGATCGTACTGACGCACACCATATCGCCAGTGTGTGTTGTGGATATTTGGAAGATTGGGGACAGGAGTTCGCAAGGTTATTCCAAGCTGCTGTCTGTGGAGGATCAGAGAAAAATACCCAGAACCATCAGGAGAACATGTCGGATATCTTGAAGGGATATTAGGAGAAGTTTTAGGAAATAACTCTTAGAAAAATAAAACAAGTGAATTCAAATCTCCCAAAATCTTGATTTCTTTTCTGCAACAAGGACAACTGTAGGAGGTGGAGGAACTGATGCCAAAACCGAGGACACCCTTCTAGGATCATCTGCACTCAAAGCTGTTGGCTGGTCATCCCGACAAAATCTATTTGTCTATTTTCAAGGCACTTCTTACTGTAGTAACGTTAGTATCTAAACAAAGAGATAAATAATTGAATATGCATATATATCCTACAAGAGGCCAACAGGTCTTATCGGTAACCTGGATGTAGTTAAAATAGTTCAAAATAATTCAATAAAACAAGAAAGGTGATGCACAATTTTAAAATATTTTGACAATAAAATCACAGGTGTTATCTGGATTTTATGTTTCCATCTTCAGCAACAATACGTATGATGTTTATCACAGATATGTCCCAATGTTTAGGCTGACATTTACATGTATAAACATATACTGTCATTGAAATCCGAGTTACTAAGGTCAAGCATATTTGATAAGATATTGATTAAATATAATCAAAACTCTACTTATGTAGGTGAAAATGCCTAACAAGTGGACGATAGATCTTCGAATAGAAAAGCTCACAACATATTCTCCACCCCAAAGAAACATTTCAGCCATACCTTTCTGAACCAGCCCGTGGGGATCCCGATTAGAATAGGTCCTCAATACACACTTGCATGTCGTAAGAGGCGACTAAATAGGGCGGTCCTTCGGATGAAAAAACCGAGGTCCCATGTCACAGCAGGTGTGGCACGATAAAGATCCCTCCCTCCTCAAAGGCCGTAAGCGCCGAGCATACGCCGAAATTTTGCCGTCCTTCACCTGCAGTGGTGACGTCTCCATATGAGTGAAACAGTCTCTTGTGGGACGTTAAACAATATCAAATCAAATCCTTCTTTCATTGTGTTCTAGTGCTGCAATAATGTTCCTGGCCTTGTACGCAGGTGGAGTGTATGCTTGTTGCTTTGCGGCATATTTCAGAATTAAAATCTGAAAGTTATCTAATGCAGCTGTGCTCCTATAATTAGATTGTTTTAATCAATAGAACATACTGTAAATAGTTTCATGTTTCCCCCACTATACCCTATTTTCATTGATGCACATACCTCCAATTAAGTAACATGGAATTATCTTGAGCAGTCTCTTGTCTTTTACAGGGATCGACATTAACGGTTGTCCGATTGCCCGAGGCAAGTGAAAACCCAGTTCGGACAAGTGAAACTTATAATTTAAGTAGGAGATGTGATTATTATTATAATAATTGCGTTAAGCTTGATGAATATAAAATATTAGAAAGTAAAACCCAACTTCATATAGAGTTGTTGTCTAACGAACCGTCAGATTATAGCAAAGGCCCATTCTAGTAGATCATACTTTATCACCAATTGACAATTAATTGACAGAGAGAGATAATTAGAATTACTGTTTGACAGGCTTATTAGAGTCTAAAATATTTCGGACAACTAAGTTTTTCATTCGGACAAGTAAAACTTTGTGGTTACTTGCCCGAAAGGCAAGTGAGATGAAAAGTTAATGTCTATCCCTGTTCTACTACATGTATATCCCTCAAAGCAGCACGGTCTGGTGACCCAGCTTCTAGCCAACCCCCCTCACGTTCTTCTGTCAGTGGGCCATGCATACAGGAACAATTTGCTCCTCGTCTGTATGGTATGACCCAATCATGTTGGTTCACGACATGATGAATGACACCTAGCCACATACCCTGTGAATTTTTCAACATACCGGTAGCAATAGTCAATACAATTTACACTAGGTATGTTATTTCAAACATGTTAAATGTATACTATAATCATAACACCCATATAAGTATTTCCTTATATTGATTTATTCAATTCATTGACTTGCAATAAATTCATCGTCTGTTTTTGCTGTGGCGGAGCAAAACCAAAAATGGTTTACAACTTCCCAGGTCCATAGTAGCAGCGAACTCTTAGTTTTCTCTAGCACAGCCTTTGAAAATGAAGATTTCAATAAAAACAGTATGTGATATAGGTAAACAAATGATTGCAATTATGTAAAACATTATATAATCTTACCTGTATCAATTTCCCCCAAGATTTTTCGAGCCATGCCAAATGAATGTTTGATATGAGGGTATTCTTTTTCTGCACACGAAGAAAATTGTGTATAACAATGTTTGTTTAAACAATGTTTTTATAAATAACTTTTCATATTTAACATTATTTTCACAGACCGGTACCTGTGCACTTACTCATTAGCTTCAATATGAATAAGCATCTGTAATTAATTCCACTACTTGCATGCTTTTCTGCAGTAGAAACTGGAGGCCTTTCTCAAAACATGTTTTCTCCAGAACTGCCCTTTTTCCTCCGGTCATCCGTTTGTCCATTGTCACAACACAAAGTATTTTGCGAGTGCCATGTTCCATGAATGTTTAAGTGCAGTACTGGGTACAGTGGCCCGGGCAGTCCATGCGTCCGTCACTTTTATTGATTGATTATTGTTTAAAGGGAAAGACAATCTTAACCACATTGTTGCTTTTATGAATAAAGTGTTACTTACTGATATCATAAATGATAGTCTTTAACAACAAGAGATGTTTGTAAAACACATATGCCCCCCATGGTGCAAAATTGAAAAGGGTTATACACACACATCATTTAATTGATA